>NW_027493845.1:0-387961 GCF_021521415.1 Bidens hawaiensis
GTGCCTATAATGTAAATTACTTCTAGCGGGGACAACGTTTGTTGGTTACAAAGTATATACATGATATTCTAGAATGCTTTTAAGAGTCCTACAAAATAAGAACCAAAACAACAAATAAACATTCACCCAATAAAAAGCAAAACAAAGATGATACCACTTTTTGCAACTTAGAGAATCGCAAATAACCGAACAACAAAGACTACATGTAACAAAAAATTATTAAGCAAACTCGTGGCTCAGAGATCTATATATGCAACATAGGTTGCGGCGCCAAATATAGGAGGATCATCATAGCCTAGACGAAAAGCAACGTCACAGCCACACGCAACCGAAAATCACATCCGTGACTAACCAAACACGTGTAACATTATTCCCATCACCAACAAATCACGGGTCAGTTCCGACACGGCTGCAACCGAAGTTACCAAGCCAAGTGGCGGACCACCGTCATCGCTGGTTAAAACCCTCAACAAAGATAAAGAAAACGATATCCCACCATAGTCGTTACCGGTGGTCAAAAGCCACTGTCTCCATCATTACCTCCGCCAAGGGTTCCAAAACGGAACCCGACAATTGTCCCAATCGCGGTCACCTAGGGTTTCCAACACTAAACCCAGAAACACACAAATCGCATCCGCATTCCACACACGCAAACTACCGTCATGCCTCAACGATGACAGTCAAAACCACCATCATACTCCGAGGCTGGTTGCAAAACCTGTAAACAGATGAGACATATATGAAACAGTAGGTCACCTATTTGCTTATTAACTTTAAAATGATTAGTATGAATTCAAATCCGTTTTAACAACCTAACTGAAACTTTTATTATAAAGAGTCGTCTTTACCATAACATTGTTTGGCCCGTTAGCTGAACGGGCCACCAAAGGAGGAAATGTTTCCTATCTAGTTATCAACTTTATATGTTTAAATGCAAGTTGCCTGGTCACTACTTTTAATTGTCACATCTGCATACCACCAATATGCAAAAAACAACAGCAACAGGTTTAGTATTATCCGCAAATCAATCAGGTCAAACAAAATCCTCAAATATTGATGACAAAAGTATAATGAAGCCAAGTAACATGGGCCTAAAAGACTAAATTGAAACCCTATATAAACAGATCGAAGAAATTTACCGGAGCTCAAAGAAGAAAAGTTTGGGTTTTGTGACATGAGGTGTAAAGTAATGTGAGAATGCAACAAAAAGGGACACAGCTGTAACATAACACCACACGTGTAGGATGCAAAAGCTATGAGTAAATGTACAAAATTCATAGCAGTAGGTACATACATTAAAGCTCTTTTTGCAAGAAACAATAATACAGAGTGTGACAACAAAGTTGTTATTTATAATATATAACTAGGGTTCCAAAATTAAACCTAGCAACAGTCATAGCATAGCCATCGCCTAGGATTTTCAAAATGGAACCCGGCAATAGACGAATCGGAGGTGCAACAGTCAAATTTGAGGAGACTCCCACCACCATGAACTACTGCTTGGCACCGGTGGCCGGTAATATCTCAATAGAGAGGGAAATCAGTGGAAGAAATACAAATAGAAGTGACTGAGAGATGGTGGGTGTATGACGTATCTAAAAGAGATATGGTGGCAGGCAACGTGGACTAAAGCGAGGACGCGTGTAAAGATAACAAACAATATACAAATGACAATGCATAGTTTACAACTTTAAAAAGCATAGTCACAACTTGTGAAACACACTGTACAATCTTTAAAGCACAATCCTGTTGAAAGAAGTTGTTATTTAATATATAGTATAATAACTAGAAGATGTCACGGTGCATGGTGTCATAGGTGTCTAATGTATGTTTTTTTATCGTGGGTTTCAAACGTGAATAGAAATAAGCAAATCACGAAGGTACATTATATAAAGAAAACAAAACAAAATTTAGTTAAAAAAATGTGAAGAATTTAAAAAACTAAAAAAAAAATATAAAGATTATAGACTGTAGAGTGTAGAGTGCATTTGTTAAAGTTTAGGGACAACATGTAAATTAGTATAAAGTTTAGAAGTGCTATTTAAACGTTTCCATTTTAGTAAAAATAAAAACCTTGAAAAACGGTCTCGCTTAGAGTCAAATCCACGTCCCACACCCAACAGCCTTACCACCACACCACTTGCATTTCTTGTTTAAAGAATTCTTTATATTTGCATATAACTTAAATCATTGTTTGGAAAAACAAAACAAAAAAAAAAGTTAGTGGATGTCATGTGACATTCACTGATTAGTCATCAGCCTTCCTCCAACAATCACATGCTTACACTATAGTAAACGACTATGTTGTTATATATAGTAAGTATAGCGATAAGAAGATGTGTTGAAATATCCTACCCAATTCATTACAACAAGCATTTAAAAAATAGTTATATCTACTAAAAGTATTTACATCTTGTGAAATTTGGATATCACTAACATCAAACCAATTCAATTATCTTCAACTCAACACAGCAGAATACAAACCTTCAATTACAATCAAGACCACAACGATCTTAACACCTCTACACAATCTAACAGATTAACGATTCATAAACACAATGAACCTAACCCTAGATCGTATACAAAAAACTAGAGAGAAAACCAAAAGAATATAAAATGAACAGATGAATATATTTTTGTTAGGTTAAACCAACAATATAACCTCTATTCATATAGCCTTGAGTTTTAACGGAGAACTAGTAACTGACCCCGTAACAACCTCAACTCCTCAAGGCCTTACTGTCTTCAAACTTGGGCCCAGCTCCAATTCAGCCCACAAGCATCCAAAGTAGCCCAAGTTCAAAAGAGTAGAATGCATATATGATCCAGATGTCCAAAGCCCATTAGAGAGAAAGTTCCAATCAATACTTCCAAACATGCATAAAGGAAAAAAATAACAAGTTATAGTAAACAATTATTAACCAACACAAGAATGTTGAATTGAACATATTTACCATGTAATATTTCAACACATCTACTAAAAAGTATTATATACATAATATCTTTAGGACAAGTGCAAGCGTGCAAAATATCTATCTTTTGAGGGTAGCAAACAATTACAAATAGTGAGAAACAAATATTCCCAAAAAAGCATGCGGGGTAGAGTTTAAGTTCTAACCTATCTGTTAGGTTGAAAGGGGATCCACACCTAATACTAACAGTCTTAACACACATACCCTCATATTTACGGATTCTATTTCTAACTACATTACCAACCTCATGAGTCACATCCACCTTCACCGTTTATTTTCTTCCTTTTTTTTCCATATGTTATGGTTGGTTTTGAATTTTGCTTATAAAGTATATAAAATATCCGGTACATGACACATTTATTTTAGGACTGGCTAGTAATCTTGTACATACTCGCCGTTTTAATGATCTGAACACATTATTATAACCTCACATTTCATCCACGCACTGACATGGACAACTTGGTGGCATCGTTGTTATGTACTTATGTTAGAATAGACGTGGTTTTTGAAGCTTGTTCAGTTTAGTGTATGCCACTTATATATATATGTGACTATTCAAAAAATATTATTCATATGCGAATTAAACCACCGATGCATCATCATTGAAAATGTGAAATCCTCTCAACAAAAAGTCAGAACGGTAAGTGGAAAAAAATCAAAGGTGGAGACTTTATTTACAAAGAGAATTAATCCCCACCAAAATTGAAACCCACAAAAAAACAAAAATAACAAATTCAAATGTCATGCTGCTGCTAAGTGTTTATTCCTACACTTTCTCCTGGTCTCGTTCATACCTAATTCATTTTTATTGCAAAATAAATGGCATGTGATATAATAAGGCTAGTATGAAAGAGGTAATTAACACAATTCATTGTAGGACAATTGTTTTAAGAAACAATGAGGCTGATTATTGTCGACGAACGCCGCCAGCGTTATTGATGCCACATCAGCCCCTTACCAGCTACACCGCGCCACAGCATTGAAGAGGCGTTTTCAAAGGGACGGTAGCGTGGTAACAAGCGTTATGATAGAATAATTGTGGGGTCCACCCACTAACAACCAATCAAACTTTTTTCTTTTTTTTTATTTCTCTCTAATCAGAACTAGCTGGTTAAAGCTAGTTAAAATGTCTTTGTATACGTGGCACTGGCAAGATACTTTAATCAACATATGCTAGTTAATTAGTTATGAGTGTTCAATCCGAATTGGCGTAAAAGATGGTAGGCTATGAATGAGGAAGATGTGCCTTGTAGTTGTGATAACTTAAGCAGAAAAATAGATTAATGATTCAATGTGGAATTAATGAAGCGATAATAGAAAAAAAAATTAATATAAATTTTTCTAATAAAATCGTTTAAACAAAGTGATCTGTTATAGATGAATTTGTTCTTATGTTTATTTAATGTTCAAATGGTAAAAACATACATGTTAAAAAAAGTAAAAAGAAAAATCGTTAACAACTAATTTATAATCATATAAAACTATAATGATTATTAATTAGGGAAAGATCAAATACAAACAAAAAAAACCCTACTAACCGTGCGAACCAAGTGAAATCACAATGGCAAATTTGTAATTAACATACAAAACCCAAGAAGTGAAGGAAACACATAACTAAACGACGATGAAATCTAATTTGTGAACATATCATTCTTTTTTAAATGAAGTTGATCAATTATATTCATCGGATGAAATCGCTTAATCATATTTAGATCGATTAAATCATATTCATTTAACTAACCTAATCAATCAAATAGGATGAACTGAAGCTTTTGATTAATGAACTGAAGATTGCAAGCCATATTTGATTATTCAATTGAGCCTTGCGAATCGGATTTAACAATCAATTTGTAGTTACATAGTGATTTTAAAAGAGACCGTTGCAAACCTAATCGATTTATTGAACTAATTGAAGCATGCGAATTGGATTAATCAATCAATTGGAGCTTGTGAATTGGACTAATTGATCCATGGAAGCTTTGCAAATCGAATTGATTGATGAACTGAAGCTTATAAATCAAAACAACAAAAAATTGAAATAACAGAGTATTAGCAAAGGTTTCATATGATAGCATGTGTTTCAATAATTACTCTAGTTGTCAAGATAATAACACTACTTACAAAACAACCATAGAGAAATTATGTTTCAATAATTACTCTATTTACACTACAAAATTTACTCTACATATAAAACAGAAGTGTAATTACTTTTACAAGTAGAGTAATTACTATCGGGTGCGTAATCAGTTGCTTTTTTTAACGTATAACTAGAGTAATCATTTTATAACTAGGGTAATTATTCTTATACGGGGAAGGTTAATGTACGAATGGAATTAATGGGTTAAACATGAGAATCAAGTAGAGTAATTATATATACAAGTAGAGTAATTATGTAATTACACTATAGAGTAATTATCATATAGTAATTACATAATTACTCTACTAGTATATATAAATACTCTACTTGATTCTCACGTTTAGCATGTTAATTTCATTTGTATTTGATCCAAACTCATTCTTATATATAGCGTAATTATTTATTAATTAGAGTAATTATCACCAACTTTATAGTTACTCTACTTGTAAATATAATTACTCTATTTGATACAAAATAAAAAATTGAATAAAACATTATTGAACGATGATAAGATTTATTACTCAGTAATCGTTGTACAATTACTCTACCTTATATATAATTACTCTATTTATAAAACTTGATTTTTATAAATAGAGTAATTATTCTTAACTAGAGTAATTATTTTGTTTAGCATGAATAACTTAAAGATTACCCCTAACTTTCAAATGTTAAAACTGTAATCTGTGTAGCATAAATTTGTTTATCCAAGTTCACAAATGAATGAGCTTCTACAATATAATAATGATCTGACTAGCAACACCAATCAAATATGGATTCAACATACTACATGTTGTTTTTGGGTCTAATCGGGTCCTTTTGTAAATTTACCTTCAATTGTCATTCATAGCCAATGATTTAGCATATGAAAAGTGAAATTGATCGAAGAGCGCATAGGGTTTTTGGAAGAATTGTTTGTGGTTTTGATGAATTTTGGGTTTTTGAAGCAATGGATCTGGGTTTATGTAAGACAAAGAGGTTTCAAGTTATTTACAAAACTGCCACCGTCAAATTCTTTTATTCTCACGTTTAGTACAAAATTTTAATTTGTATGATAACCTTCCCCTTATTAATTATATATTTAATTTAACAAAGGTGGTTTATAAGTAGACATTCTAGGTTTGAAACTTGGAAAGACTGAAATGAGAACGAAATACATTCCACCAACCAACCTTCCACCTATCTTTCTCTCACTCCCAATATATATAAAAACACCGTAGTATATTTATAAATAAAACATTGCACAAAATATAAAAATAACATACAATGGTAGTTGGACTTTTAATCAAGAAAAAGAAGCTTAGAGATAAATCTTATTTGTCATGCAATTGTACGTGGTGAATGAGTAAACCATGATTGATTTAGATACACCTTAGAATTTGTTGTAATTGTTTAACTGGGGATGCATATACTGGAACACTTTGCAAAGGTAGCTAGTGTCCGACCTTGAGAGAGTAACATACTAGATTACGCCAAAAGTTTGTCGATATCTGACTGGTTTAGAGAATAAATGGTTGCCTCTAATTGATAAGACTTGTGAGGTGCTCATCAAAGAGGATACCAGCTTTGAGTCCGAAAGATAGGCTCATCAAAGGATTTAAGTGATGAATTTTCATGGAGATAACACAACGACCTTGATTTGTTTTTTGAAAAGCAAAACTACTTTGAAAAGCTTTATTGAAGCGCTTTTGGATGAGCTTTACCAAACACATTTTGCTTTTCAACAAACGAATAAGCAAATAATCAAGTTTTAGAAGCTCACCAAACACCCCTAAGTGTTATTGGATGACTTTGTTGACGGTAGTGGTGTTGTAATTTGTAACTAGTGACACTCGTGACATCTGAAGTAGTCTTCATTTGGCATGATCCACAATACATGATGAATCGACCCTGGCATGTCGACATATTAATAAATCTTTTTGTCATTTTCACACGAATTTATGTTATGAAACAGGAAGGATAGATTGTGAACCTATGATCATTTGTAAGCTAGTAGTATTTGTATCACGTTTTTATTATTATTATTATTAAGCCTTATGTTTTATATGTCTTAGCTAAAACCTAAAATTGTTTCATAGATTATAGATAACAGTAGAAATAGTTGAAGAAAATATACATTAGTTGTTTGTCAGTCTATGCTCATATATAACATGCATTTCATGATCTCCTAATTAACCAGTTGGTTTAATAATATCTTCTTCACATAAATATTAATTAGTTAAATAATGACTTAGATAACGTATATTGATTTACAAGACTAAAAATAAAATTATTAATATATGTGTGAGTGTGGTAGTGAATAGATGTACCAACATGCATAGAAAATGTGGTAATTTTAGTTAGCCTAAACGTTGCATCATTTCTGGTACAATATTTCTTAACTGAAACCAACTCCCACCCTATATATATATATATTCCATTCACCATCCAACACCTCCCCTCAGCTCTCCTTCATTCACACACTATTTCTTCTCAACCACCACCTACCTCCGTCACCGATCCACCCATGTGCAGCTGCGGTCATTGGAGGCCATCCGAGGACCAAAAGCTCCGACAACTCGTCCACCAGTATGGACCTCATAATTGGAACGCCATAGCTGAAAAGCTCCAAGGCAGATCAGGTTGAGTTTCGTCTATAATCTTAGAAAATACACAACTTATTTGCAAGGCCGTCTCCAAGATTTTGGATGTCTAAAACGAGTATTAAAAACCGGCCTTTGTATATAGAGTTTTTTTTGTTTGTTTGGTGGATTTAGCCAAAGTTTGATGGTTTCTAGGGGCGCATATTGTCACTAAAATGTTTTTGGTGATTCCGTAATCTGAGATAGTGGATCCCACCCAAGCTTGTCACGTGTCCACCAAACAAGCATGTGGCATACAAGGTGGCTGGTGAGAAAAGACATGTTCAGCTTTCTAAGATAGCGGAATCCCAAAAACACTTTACACTCGATTCGAACCACCAAAAAACTCCTATATATGTGTATATATATACACACATATATAAATCTTCATGTCTTTATGGTTTTTCTTGTTGACGTACTTCTCGTTCGATGATTTTAGCTTTGCTTTTTAAGGTTTGATGTGATTGTATTGTTGTATTGATATGAACTATATTAATGTTTCCATATGCAGGCAAAAGTTGCAGGCTTAGATGGTTCAACCAGCTAGATCCAATGATCAACCGAAGTCCGTTCACCGAGGAGGAAGAGGAACGACTTCTAGCATACCATCGCGAATATGGGAACCGATGGGCTAACATTGCCAAGTTTTTCCCTGGTCGAACCGATAACGCGATTAAGAACCATTGGCATGTGATGATGGCTCGAAGAGTCCGTGAAACGTCCACCAAGATGCACCACAGAAAAAGTAATGATGTTGTTGATCATGCATTTACACAAAGATATAGATACACATTTCCTTATGAGTTTTCAAGAAACCTAGCATCACATCTACACGTCTCTAAAGATTCAGTTCATGAATTCAAGATTGATAAAGGTATAAGATTAATGCATGGGACAATATAAGTGTTTTTATCTTAATATGGTCTAATCACTAATGCAAAAAAGTTTAACTAAAAGAGAACGAGTCAAATATATCGTTTGCAATTCATTCGAATATTCATCATGATGAGACTAGAACCCTCAAGCGCTTCATAATAAATATCTTACTACACATCTCGATACTACTAGACTATTAGCTCTTTAATATTTGTTATTGTTAGGGTTTTTTTCTTTTTCAAAGTAGATATCATGTTATTTCATACAAACGAGCGGGTCTATTTAAAGGTGTAATCGTTTTTGAGCGAACATGTTATAATCGTTGGTAATATCAAGCTTCACACAATTTGAGTTCTTTGTATTAATTAATACTGTTCGGTTATTTATTATCGTTTTTGGGATTTTGATGTAGGAAATCGATCTTTGGAGTTCTACAATTTCCTTCCTATAAAATCGGACTCTAGCGTGAGTGAAGTAATCGACAATCAAAGAAAAGACGAGGTTGAAGTGGAGCAAGCAATAACGCAACAAGGAACTGACGTTGCAGTGCCATTCATAGATTTCTTTTCGGTCGACTAAGATTCACTAAAAGAGCCAACATTTATGATATATGACTAACCGTGACCTTCATAACTTGTAGTTTACATAACACTATACTTTACATTTAATATACACGACATATGTAGAAAAACACTACTTATGTATAATGTGTAGGTTGTTAGTCCGCGTCTTTAGATAGATATGATTGTCGTTGTTTGGCGAAGAAGCCAAATAGATGTGAACAATCCATGCATTAACTGTCGCGAGGTTGAAACTAGAAGGGTTTGGGTCTGTCGACGACCCTTCATGTAACAATTTTTTTAATTACTAGAGGTATCGAATGTCGTCACTTTCTTATGATATTTGAACCTCAGATCTCTCAGTTTTCAATAGTTAAGCCGGATGCAAAAGTAAATATATTGTAACTAGTTTCACCACTTTATACAAAACGAAAGATTATTAAGTTGTAACATATGTTTTTATTCGTGTTGCATCATGGACAATAACTTCATAATTCTACGCCCCTCAAATTTATTCGTGAAATTGTGCTTTCACGAATAATATAATCACGGTGGCTTGATATTTGTGGGAATTGGTAATCTTATTTTCGTGTTGAATAAAATGAGCATGTCTAATTAGATATTTATAGATGCCAACAAACCGATAAACGTGTTTATTTGATGATATCATTGAGTACTTGAGTCATTGGTAGTTAGACAACAAGTATGTCTCCCCTACCTGTGATATAACTTTGGCCTCACTGTGAAGACTGGGTTTATACTTCATAGTCATACCTACCCACAATTATGTGTTTGCATATTGACATAGTCATGGCCTAGCTCTTCTGAACATAGAACTAGTACATACTACATAGTGCAACCGTTTGCTATACTTCACTACATGGCCATGGACTTATAACCCTTGTACGTGTATATATTTATGCATGTTTTATACGGAGCAAATCCAAGAGTCAGAAAACTAGTTCTTGAGAAAAGGTGTTAACCGTTTATGCCTACATTTTCAAATTACCCCAATATAATGATTTTCGACTTACATTTTCCATTTCGTTTTAATTAAAATCACATGAAATTCGGGATCTTCTAAAATTACATGATGCCTTGGTTAGTTAATTTCAGTTACTGTCAATAAGACGCATCACTTTAAAAGACTCCTTCAATGATATTCTTTACAAGACTCTCACAGTCTCACATCTTTTGGTGGTTGGAATCTCAAGGGTAGTTATGAGAGTGTTGTTGCTAATTTAAGTATTCTCATGTCATTTTAGTAGGTTAGAATTTACTTCATGCCAAAGAGATGTCTGAATAAACATTGATATGAGTTAGAAGATACGAAGTGCACGCTGATTTAAAATTATTCCAATTTTCAATAGCAACGAGCCTCGGGTGTTTGGCATGTGTTCTAAGGGGTTGCGTGCGTTTCAGGCAGAAGGGTTTGAGCTTTGGTGGGTCTCACCGAAAGCATCTAACATTTGTAAGCCTTTGTGCTAAATGTGATTGCTATATTTGAAAGCCTTTGAAACTTGCTTTGATCTAGACGGTTGATTGAATGATTGATGTATCAGTAGGAACTGGCGATCACCAATAGGTAATGATCATTATTAAAATATTAAGTGTAAAAATCTTTGATTGAGATGGTTTAACTAGACTAAAGCTAAACTTATTTTTCATTATAACCTAAGAAGCAAGAAACATCTAAAACACAAGAGAGTTGAGATCAGTTATGATATGAAACAAGGAAATCACATACAGTTTAATCGGTGAAAGCAGTATATAATCTCGGCTACATAAACATAGCTTATATAGACCATATTACTGTTGGAATACCGTATGCCCGAGACACATAATTAGGTTAATGTGGCTAGCTGTGTTTGATCCAAGTCGGGTCATACCCAATAACGAGTTAGACACACACCAATTATGTATTTGTTAAGATAAGATTTATAAGACAAATACAGAACACGACGCATTCAGAAAATCGGGTTTCTGAATACTTACTTGAAAGTGTTAAATAAATTAATTGGTTAATTTATTTATTCAAATAATTATTATTTGAATGATTATTTAAATATGTGTTCTTTTATAAAATGGTTTATAAAAGATGGGGTGTTTATATATATTTTATAAAGTATAAAATAAATAAAAAAATAATAATAAATAAATAAATAAATAATAATTATTGGGGCCGGTTTTAGGGTGGGCCCCACACCCCAATGTCTTGGTCAAATTTTGTCATGTATTTGGTGGAAGTTGAGTAAACATTACTTGACTAAAAACTAACATCATGGATGAAAAGATTTGAAAAAGGTAGAGTGTGAATATATAGATATTCTTTCAAGTAACAATATAGACTTTCAAGTAACAAAAGAACAATAACTCTTTCCCTTTCTTGGTTCTTGTTTTTCGGCCAAGATCAAAAGAAGAGGCTCGGGTCTCGGTTATTCGTGTTCAAGCTCCCTAACATAGCTCGGTGTGTGTTGGAGGCTCGGGGTATATTCTGTTTGAGGATTTTCCCTTTGAAAGTCTAGCATTAACATCATCATCTTCTTCAACATCAACTACACTCTTAAAAGGTTAAGAATGTAAGTGTTTATGGCTTTGATAGTTTAGTTTTCCCGTATCATTTGATCCTTGCTTCGGGTTTCTAATATATAGATTATTGGTAATCTTATAACATGAATAAATTAGGTTGTTCATGTACACATTTCCTATAAACTTGTAATATATATTATATATATACACATGGATACATATGTTTAGTTTGTTTATATCACGCTTCCGCCTTAATTGTGACTAGTTAAATGGTTAACTAAGTTTAAAATATCCATAGAAACCCAACAAATGGCATCAAGAGCCGGGATACGGGAAACTAAGCTTCGGGTTTTCGGTTTTATATTTTCCCCTTGAAAGATTTTATATGAAAATTAACATGGATGAATTTTGTATTTAATCTTGTTATTTTTTTTTTTTTGGCTTTGTTCAAAAAAAAATAATAATAATAAAACCGAATATATGGGCCGAAGCCCAATTCGGATGATATTGGGCCGAAGCCCACTTCATTAGGTTAATGGGTTAACCGAGAAGAAAAAAAGGAGGGGAGAAAGTGAAATGGGCCGAAGCCCATTTTGGTTAAATGGGCCGAAGCCCATGAGACCTTTCATTGGGCCGAAGCCCGTGTGTTTTGGACATGTGGGCCGAAGCTCATAATCAAGTTATTGGGTCAAGCCCAAAATGGGTTGGGCTAGGCTCGATAAAGTCAAGGGGTTTTGAAACGGGATCCTAAAACATAACGGGTTATGTTTATTAATTATTAAAACTAGACCGAGCCGTAAACCAAATTGGATGTTTATTTGTGGTTGATAATTGTAATTAATTATTCAAGTTTCGGTTTGTAATAATTAATTAGGGGCAGTTTTGTAATTATTTATTCATATGGGTATGTAATAAATAGATTATTTGTAATATCTTTATTTTATAAAAAAAATGGATTAGGACATTTGTTTTGTAAATTTAAAGAAGATTGCAAAATTGGAAGTTTGGGCCTTATTGGGCCGGGTATGGTGATAATGGGTCTCACAAGCCCATTAAGGGGATTCAAGCCCAAAAGGACCTAAGCCCACCTATTGAGCCCAAATGGAAGCTTATGGAAGCTAAGGCCCAAGTTCAAGCCCAATGGATCACAACGGGGTTGAAGAAGATGCTCGAAGCATTTGGATGCGTGATCGAGTGGGAGCTACAACATCCATGTGTCATGTGTCCCTTAGGATCGGACCTAAGACACACACTTGTTTCGGCTAACAAGTGTGGTCTAACTTAGTGGCTCGTGTCTAGTATAATTGTGTATGCTTGTTAATTGATTGTTTGATTATGTGGTTGCTAGATATTAGGATATCAACTTCGTCACATAGAATTAATTAACAAAGCATAAAACGGGTTCTAATAATTATCGGTAATTACGTGACACATAGTTTAATAAAATGGATTTATTAACTAGCCGTCTCACGCCCATAATAAAATGGTTTTATTATAAATTAGAATTTTGAAAATGGTTTCAAAATATCATGTTACTAAATGCATGCTAGAACATGATTTAAAGTTTTACAACTAGAATTATTAAAACTAAAAATCCCTTTTAAAATTAAGGATAATAAGTCAAACACCATCCTTTTGTATAACGCTTAACATATTAGTAAGCTCTTAGTGGGAAAAAGGTCACCTAACCGCGTAGAGTAAATTAATATGTTGAGGTAATATTGGCATATAAATGGGAAAAAGGTCACCTAACCGTTTGTATGTTGATATTACAAGTTGATACAAGTAGGACGACTTAAATTAGAACCATGTGAAGAGGGTCACCCAAGCATGGGGTCTAATAGGTGTTGATGGGATAAAACATGCCGACACGAAATATGATTTCGAACCGGTCCTATAAACTCTAGAAGTTGCAAAAGGGTTTGCAATTGTTATGAATAACTACCTTGATAAACCGACAATGGGAAAAAGGTCACCTAACCGGAGTCGGGTTTATCGTTGGATTCTAGATTTTAATTATTAATTATATTTGGTATATATAAAAGGGTATTAATAATTAAAAAGGTAAAACACTAAAATGAACTTAATTAAAATTCTGCAGATGGCCGCACACGTCGACGACAACATAATCCCTAACGTCCAAAATGTATCTCTCCGATCTATTCTCGCTAAAGACCGTCTTAACCACAATAACTTTTCGGATTGGTTCCGAAATTTAAGGATTGTTCTAAAACAAGAAAAATTATATCATGTTTTGGAAACACCTATCCCCAACGAACCGGAAGAGGGAAGTGAGGTCGAATATATGAATTGGGTCCAACACACGGAAGATTCCATTCAAGTGTCATGCCTCATGTTGGCGACTATGGTTCCCGAAATCCAAAAGGATTTCGAAAACCATAATGCGTACGACATGATTACTCAACTTAAGGAAATGTTCCTTAAGCAATCAAGAGTTGAAAGGTTCGAAACGGTTCGAGCCTTGCATGCATGTAGAATGGATGATAATCAACCAGTTTCAACTTATGTACTTAAGATGAAAAGTTACATCGATCGCCTCGCCAAGCTCAATTGTCCCATCTCAAAAGAGTTAGCAACGGATTTGATCCTTAACTCCCTGTCGAAAAGGTTCGACACTTTCGTGTTAAATTATAACATGAATGGGTGGGACAAAAACATTGGAGAACTTCACTCAATGCTTAAAACAGCCGAGGCGAGCATGGGTAAAAGGGTTTTACCCGTGTTTGCGATCAATGAAGGTAAATCCAAGAATCGATCTCAACCCAATTCTAAGGCTAAGGTAGCAAAAAGAAAGGGTCCTCCTGTGCATCTTAAGGGTAAAGGCAAATCACCGGTTATGGCAAAGAAACAAAAGGTTGTGGAACCGAGGGGTCATAAGGATGATCCTTGTTTTGGTTGTGGGGAGACCGGACATTGGAAACGCAATTGCCCGGTCTACCTAAAAGAGCTAAGAGACAAGAGGAATGCGGGGCATGCCTCGGGTAATGTCTTTATGATTAATATTGAGCTAAATCTTATTTCTTCTAACACATGGGTATTGGATACCGGATGTGGAACTCATATTTGCAATTGGTTGCAGGGGTTCAAAAGGAATGAAGACTTAAAGAAGGGCGAAGTGAGTCTTTTCATGGGCAACGGTGCAAGGGTGCACGTGGTCGCTAGAGGAGACTTCACTTTATCGCTTCCAAGTGGTTTGGAAGTTGTTTTGAGAAATGTTTTGTATGCTCCTAGTTTAACTAGGAACATTATTTCCGTGCACCTTCTTAGACAATGTAACTTTGACTTTAAATTTGTAAAATCAGAAATGCATGTATCATCTAATGGTATCTTTTATTTTAAAGCTGTACCAAACAACGGTATTTATGAATTGGTTCATGACAATACCTCAAATAGCTCATTATATCAAACTTCCACTAAAAGACTCAAAAAGGATTTGAGTGATTCCTACATTTGGCATTGTCGTCTTGGACACATAAACAAGAATCGTGTAAATACTCTCCAAAAGAATGGTCTTTTGAAAACAAATGAGTTAGGTTCGTTTGATGAGTGTGAATCTTGTATTCAAGGCAAGATGACCAAAGAACCTTTTAAAGGTACAAATGAGAGGGCTAAGGACTTGTTAGGTATCATACACACGGATGTATGCGGACCTCTCAAGCCCACTAGTAGGAATAGTGAAAGGTACTTCATTACCTTTACCGACGATTTTAGTCGATATGGGTATGTGTATCTAATGAAACACAAATATGAAGCCTTTGAAATGTTCAAGGAATTTCAAAATGAAGTACAAAATCAGCTCGACCGAACAATCAAGGTACTCCGCTCCGATAGAGTAGGCGAATACCTAAGTGATGCTTTTCAATGTCATCTTAGAGATTGTGGAATTATTTCACAGTTCACTCCTCCTGGAACTCCTCAACATAACGGAGTATCCGAGAGGAGGAATAGAACACTGTTGGACATGGTTCGATCAATGATGGCACGAAGCTCACTACCGCCATCATTTTGGGGATATGCGCTACTTACAGCGGCTCGTATTTTGAATATGGCCCCGACCAAAAAGGTGGATCGAATACCCTATGAAGTGTGGCATGGAAAGGTTCCATCCTTTTCATATTTAAGGGTATGGGGATGCATAGTTTATGTTAAACGTGACACCCCAAATAAGCTTGAGGCTCGATCCATCAGGTGTATCTTCATAGGATACCCAAAGGATGATATAGGATATATATTCTATGATCCTAGTGAACAAAAAGTGTTTATTTCACGCAAAGGATACTTCTTAGAAACTAAGTTCCTTATGGAAGGACCTAGTGAAAAGAGAGTGGAACTTGAAGAGGTTCAAGAATCACTGGATGATACACAGTTGGTCGATACTAGTTTTCAACACGAGGATGTTGAAGGTGATCAAATGGTTGATCATACACACGTTGCTCGCAGATCTAGTAGGATTAGTAGACCTCCCAAGAAATACGGATTTCTCGTGGATGATTGCTACTTGGTCGATTCGGATGAACCGATCTCCTACAAAGATGCTATGTCACAACCTGATTGTGACAAGTGGCTTGAAGCCATGAGCGCTGAGATGCAATCCATGCACGATAACCAAGTTTGGGAATTGGTTAATCGTCCACTTAACTCCAAAATGGTTGGATGTAAGTGGGTCTTCAAGAAGAAGACCGATATGCATGGAAATTTAGATACTTACAAAGCACGACTTGTAGCAAAAGGTTTCACGCAAACTCAAGGGATTGATTATGATGAAACCTTCTCGCCGGTCGCGATGCTTAAGTCGATCAGGATATTATTTGCCATTGCAGCTCATTTTGATTATGAGATATGGCAAATGGATGTCAAGACCGCTTTTCTTAATGGATATCTTGAGGAAGATGTCCATATGGTTTAGCCTGAAGGTTTTGTCGATCCATCTAATCCTGATAAAGTATGTAAGTTAAGGAAATCAATCTACGGGTTGAAACAAGCATCACGGATGTGGAATCATCGTTTTAATGAAGAAATCAAAGCGTTTGGTTTCGTCCAAAACGGTGATGAGGCGTGTGTGTATAAATGGGCTAGTGGGAGTATAATCATGTTCCTTATTTTGTATGTCGATGATATACTTTTATTTGGAAATGATATACCAAGTATGGAGAGCGTTAAAGCGTGGTTAAGTAGTCGTTTCTCAATTAAGGATCTTGGAGAAGCGACATATATCTTGGGAATAAAGGTCTATAGGGATAGACAAAGGAAATTGATCGGACTCAATCAAAGTGCGTACATTGATAAAATCCTGAAAAGGTTCAGGATGGAAAACTCTAAGAAAGGTTTGGTACCTATTCCTAGAGGAGCCGTGTTAAGCTCATCCCAAAGTCCTAGCTCTAAGGAAGAGCAGGATAGGATGAAGCATGTTCCTTATGCTTCGGCAATAGGATCTATTATGTATGCAATGATGTGCACCAGACCGGACGTCTCGTATGCTTTAAGCATAACGAGTAGATACCAGCACAACCCAGGTGACAGTCATTGGATGGCTGTCAAGAATATATTAAAATACCTTAGAAGGACTAAGGATATGTTTTTAATATATGGGTCTGGTGAGGAGGAACTCGTCGTAAAGGGTTACGTGGATGCGAGTTTCCAAACTGACCGAGATGATTCTCGGTCACAGTCGGGATATGTCTTCATTTTGAATGGAGGCGCTGCCTCTTGGAAGAGTTCGAAGCAGGATGTTGTCGCGTTATCCACTACAGAATCTGAGTACATCGCCGCTTCAATGGCAGCCCAAGAGGCTGCATGGATGAAAAAGTTCATCATGGATCTAGGGATTATCTCTACCATTCAGGAGCCCCTAGAGATATTCTGTGACAATGAGGGTGCTATTGCACAGATCAAGGAGCCTCGTGCTCATCAGAAAACGAGGCACATTGAGCGCAGATTCAACTACATAAGGGATGAAGTTGAAAAGGGAAAGATATGTATTCATAAAGTTCATACCGATCAAAATATTGCGGACCCACTCACGAAGCTCCTCGATAGGCCAAAGCATGAGGGTCATGTTTGTGCATTAGGACTTCGGTATTCTAGTGAGTGGATTTAATCTGTGTTTAGTGTTTGTATAAGAACAAATGTAATGGGTATCTCATGATAATTAATTATGTTTTAATTTTTCAATGAGTTATGTTCTATATTTGCATGTTTAATCCATGAATGACTTATGTTGTTCTAAACGTCCGTAGTCGATCATGCTTATGGGAACAAGTATGAAGGTAAGACTATTATGAACCCGGATTGGTTGATATTCATGTGATGAATATAGGGCATAAGTTTGCCACCAAGGTTCATAGATATTTGTGGGATACAAATATTGGACATGATCCGCTCTCAAGGATCACTGCATAGAGTTAGTGCAACTGATCATAAGTAATCCTTGAGTAAAGGCGAGTATCATTGTGTCTTTTGACCTGAGATGCATATTGGATCTGGTTTTTCATCAAGTCTGATAACTTGACTCTCTTCTTTGTTATTTCGGTAACACGATGACGTGTAATAAAGAGCTCAGATATCATATGAGATGTCAACGAGGATGTATGCAGTCAAGATGGGATTTGTTCCTCTTATGTGTTGAGAGTTTAGATGTCTAAGGCCTGTTAAGTTAAATCATTGAGAGAATGATCACTCTGTGTCTCTTCGATTTGACAGGACATCTAGTAACAAAGGGATGTAATGATAAGACTTACCTATATCATATCAAGTATGGACTTGAAGGGGATGATGTTATTGAATGGCACTTAGTCAAACACACTAGGGGTGGTGACCTGTTGTTAGGCGGTATTCACCATTAGCATTAACTTCTTATGAGTCACGTGCAAGTGGGAGATTGTTGGAATACCGTATGCCCGAGACACATAATTAGGTTAATGTGGCTAGCTGTGTTTGATCCAAGTCGGGTCATACCCAATAACGAGTTAGACACACACCAATTATGTATTTGTTAAGATAAGATTTATAAGACAAATACAGAACACGACGCATTCAGAAAATCGGGTTTCTGAATACTTACTTGAAAGTGTTAAATAAATTAATTGGTTAATTTATTTATTCAAATAATTATTATTGGAATGATTATTTAAATATGTGTTCTTTTATAAAATGGTTTATAAAAGATGGGGTGTTTATATATATTTTATAAAGTATAAAATAAATAAAATAAATAAAAAATAAATAAATAAATAAATAATAATTATTGGGGCCGGTTTTAGGGTGGGCCCCACACCCCAATGTCTTGGTCAAATTTTGTCATGTATTTGGTGGAAGTTGAGTAAACATTACTTGACTAAAAACTAACATCATGGATGAAAAGATTTGAAAAAGGTTGAGTGTGAATATATAGATATTCTTTCAAGTAACAATATAGACTTTCAAGTAACAAAAGAACAATAACTCTTTCCCTTTCTTGGTTCTTGTTTTTCGGCCAAGATCAAAAGAAGAGGCTCGGGTCTCGGTTATTCGTGTTCAAGCTCCCTAACATAGCTCGGTGTGTGTTGGAGGCTCGGGGTATATTCTGTTTGAGGATTTTCCCTTTGAAAGTCTAGCATTAACGTCATCATCTTCTTCAACATCAACTACACTCTTAAAAGGTTAAGAATGTAAGTGTTTATGGCTTTGATAGTTTAGTTTTCCCGTATCATTTGATCCTTGCTTCGGGTTTCTAATATATAGATTATTGGTAATCTTATAACATGAATAAATTAGGTTGTTCATGTACACATTTCCTATAAACTTGTAATATATATATATATATATATATACACACATGGATACATATGTTTAGTTTGTTTATATCACGTTTCCGCCTTAATTGTGACTAGTTAAATGGTTAACTAAGTTTAAAATATCCATAGAAACCCAACAATTACCACTGACCTAGAGCGTTATCCATGTACTTACACACCAATTGTTCGAACGTCAACTAAACTAACTAGGGTGGTGTATTATAAACTATATGTCGAATCAATGTATTAATCAATCACACTAGAACAAGTACAAATCACAAGCATATGAATATCACCCATTCAAATTCTTAGATAGAACTATCATTCAAGTAAGTAGAATGGCAACTACTATGACGGAATTAACATTTGAAGAATGTATTGTAACCCGTCTAACGATTAACACAATGAAACAATGATACACAAATAACTACCAGCTCAAGTGTAACATCTCATAATAATTCAAGTATTAAATACAATATCGTTCATCAAATTAAAGTAAACAAGATAATGAGACCTTAGCACGGCCCGTAGTCACTAAAAAAAGAAACTACTCATTCATTCATAGAATGAAACAAATAAACTTTGTAAATGGTTGAAACTTTATTAAAAAGTTTATACATATAATAAACAAAACACATTGGTTCCAAGAGCACTCAATTTCTTTGGTTTGATTCAATTTCAATGGTGGTTCTCTTTTCCCCTTGAAAACTGCTGCCGTCACCCCAAATCTAAAACTGCCGACATTCATGGGCCTTTTCTTTCTTGTGGGCTGCCTATTTTTTGGCCCACTTACTATTTAACTGCAATACTTCATATAGAGGTGCGCAAACCACGTATTTTCGTAAACATGAATCGGCTAGGAACCAATTTTAGGTATGGTCAACAAAAGTCAAACCTGAGTTGGTAGAAACCGGTTCCGATTATAATCGAGTATTTAACCGAGGTTTTTTTTGGTTTCGGGTATTTGGAGTCAAAACAAAACCAAGTCGGGTGTTTTTGATAAATCACCGAAAGATGGCCATTTGGTCAATTTGAACCTTGGAGATGCAAACCTTACTCTCCATTCACTGAAAACCAAGTTATTATAACTTTATAAGTCAACGCGAGACAAGTCATATCATCATATCACGTTAAATATATATGTTCTTTAATTAAAAGCTACAGGTTTTGTCACTTGACACTTCTACATTAAGCCTCACACTTTTTTAACAAATTTATAATAGTAAAATAATAGTTAACATTTTTAACATCGACCTATATAATAAAAGAGTAGATTTCCACCAATTTCTCTTTTATATTTAACCAAATGTCTACAAAGCGTCACATGACATTTTCTAATTTTTTATTAATTTTATTTCTTTTCAAAAGCTCTACAGATATAATAAAAGAGTGGATTTCCATCAATTTCTCTCTTATATGTAATCAAATGTCTTTAAAGTGTCACATGACATTTTCTAATTTTTTTATTACTTTTATTTCTTTACAAATTCTCTACATCTAACTATACTATTAAAGCAATAGGCTTTAAGTCAATTTTCCCTCTTCCTATTGGTTGTTGATTAAACCTTCCATGTATATCAATCACTTCTCTAATTTCCATCTTAATAAAATAAATCAAAAATATATTTAAATAAGATACAATAAATTCTCTTTAATTATTCTCTTTCATATTTAATTTAATTTTAATTTTGAATCTTTTATAATTATCTTTCAAGATAATAATTAAAATTCATAATTTTGACTCCGGCTAATTAAATTTATTTTGGAGAATTTCTAAGCAATTAATGATATTTACGAAATTATCACTACTAAATTATATGATATTAAAAATTTATTTCATCACAGGTCAAATACTCATTTATTTGGGCGATGTACTTACTATTTAACATTTATCTTCAAATAATCATAAATATCATTAAGCAAACCTTTATGAAGAAAATAATAAGAACCATCCACAAATGTGAATTTCGTCATATATACCGTTCTGAAAATTTAAATTTAAACCCTTTTAATAACCTTACAAAAGGAAATATTTAATTATGGAATTTCTATATTCTAATTAATTATTAATTATTATTTGATTAACTATTTGACTAAGTATTCATAAGGCTTACTATAAATACTAATGTTGACCGAGAATAATTATTCATAATTTAGCAATTAATGATTTAAATATATGTGATTGATTTTAAATTACGGAATTATTTATTTACGGAATTTGTATATTTTAATTAAAGGTGGTATATTATTTGATTAAGGATTTGATTAAGCATCTATACATGTTTACTATAAATACCGATGTTGACCCATTGAATGATTCTATATTCAGCAAATATTGATTTAAATATATGGTGTTAATTTTACTTTTCAATTATGTTAAAACCAAATTAGTAACTTATATTTCCACACCTTATATGAATTACTTAATTATTTAAATGCTGACTAATTATATTGTGTTGAGTATTTTTATTAATAATTCATTTGAATAAATTAAAACACTAGACAATCAATGATTATTAATAATTCATGTGAATAAAAAAGTCTAAAATAAATTAAAATACTAGATAATCAATGATTATTAATAATTATTGAATATTTTTAAAATCTTGTCAAACATCATAACTAACCTATTAATGTAATTATGATATTAATTATTCTAATTATTATAAGAATTCAAAAACTTAATAAATCATCACATTTAAATTATATAAATATCAAGATTAAAATTCCTAACCATTTTAATCCCTCTCTCTCCCTCTTCCTCTCTCCATCTCTCTCTCCCTCTCTCTCTCTCTGCTTATTCCTCAACCGTCTCCTATATTTCGGTAATGGTTGATTTTGTTATACGTTTTTCCGGTAAGGTTCTATTGTTTCCGGTAAGGTTTTCTGGTAATGTTTTATATTTATTTTAATTGTTATATGATTTTTTTATAATCTCTTTAGGTTGTAAATCAAAATCCAAGATTGAATTGATATGTTGAAGTTATTACGATTTTCCGGTAACGTTTTCCGGTAAGGTTTTATATTTATTTTATTTTTTATATTACTTTATTATAATATCTTTAGATTCTATATCAAAATCCAAGATCAAATTTATAATTTTCCGTTTTTGTTTGTATTTATGTTAATAATTATATGATTTTTTCTTATAATCTTTTTAGGTTATATATCAAAATCGAAGATTCGGTGGAGATCTTCACTATTTAGTTATTCCGGTAACGCTATTCAAATTTTCCGGTTGTAAGTTATAACATCAATTTTACATTTTTCACGTGATTCAAATCTTCCATAATTTGTAATATATTTATTATGTATTAATATTCATATTTAATTTTATCATTTCAGGTTATTGTCCACAACTTGGCATATCTAATTTCATGGATTGAGAATTGTTTGATAAGATGTATTTTATTTTTGTTTAATATTGATTTATATTTATGTTAATATTCGTGTATTTATTTATTTTTCACAATTTATGTAATTCAATTGATTATTGTATAATCCCGAAATGAAATTTAGTTGATTATTCTATAATACATTAAATTATCTATAGTAAGATAATCAATCTTATATTGTTGTTGGTTAAAGTCCAATTATATCGAATATGTTTAAATAACATTTACATATTTGATTATATTGAATATGTTTAAATAACAACAATTTGAATAAATTAAAGATTTGACTCAATTTGACCATTTATATTGAATAGGTTTAAATAAAATTTACATATTTAAACATAATTCTTATTCCTAATTTGACTAATTTTTTTCAACCCTTTTTATTTTTTTGAATACCATCCATAAATATAAACACATTTCATAATTATTCAATATTCATGCATTAAATAAAAAAATTATTAGTTTCTTCTAAATATTTTCAAGTTATTGTGAATTTAATGTCAATTTCAACTAAATTCCTTAAGTGAATAATAAAAATTATTTATTTGAACCATTTTGAAATTTGAATTCTTGACAACTTATATGAAGTTTACAAAAATATGTTATACAACTAATAATTCGGTGCTCACGTAAATTATAGAATCTTTAATATATTTTACCAATTTAATATGTCTTTATTATAATTTTTTAATTACCGTGTTTTAATTAAGGTAACCAATAAACTATTATTGTTAATTAATTAATGTATTTACGTTTTTATAAAGATTCTTATAATACGTGTTTTAGTTAGGTTAGGTTATATAATGTTTTAAACACAATTAATTACAATATAATTAAAATTGATATGTTTAAATCTACATCATATTTCAAGATAGAGCATAAAATTAGTAACGTACAAGAATAAGTTAGTAATTTATATTTTTAACACTATTATAATTCAATTAAATGAATTTTGGTAACTGGTATGAATTGTCAATTCCCATACATCTAAAATTATACCCAATTAACAATAACATAAATAATTAAGCCTAGAGTATAACTTTGTTTACCTTTATAAAAAAATAATGTATGCTAATTAAGCCTATATACTAAAATAATTTTTACTAGAGACGGGATATGAAATTTAAAATATTAATTGAGTCAACTAATTAGAAATAAATGTATAAACTAACTTCAAAGGATGTTTATTATACGGGATATGATACAATTAATTAAGCTTATGTATATACTATATTTCTTTACTAAAATGATGTTTACTAAAGAAGGGATAATATAATATTCATGTATAATATAAGATAATAATAGACAAACATAAATATAAGATTTTTAGTTTAAGATATACAATATATTTTATTATGTTGTACCATATTTTGAATCTCCGAATATTTGATTTAATATACAATTATGATAATTAAGCCTATATATTAAAATAATGTTTAATGTCAATTAAACTAAAATACTTATGTAATAATAAATGCAGAATAATATAAATTAATTAATATAAATTATTAATCATTTAATAGAATTGATTGTATAGTATTTTAATTTATTTTAGAATTATTTTATTATTCTAAAGATTCATTATTATTATTATTATTAATGAATTTTACGTGTTTTAGTTAGCTAGGGGTTCAATTTTTTTATCTGACCAATTTATAATTATGTTTAAATGTCAATATGCATGCTTAAAATAAACCACACATATTTTCGATAACCATTTTATAATCATAGCTCATTGTCTCTTGAAACTAACAACATTCAAATACGAGTCAGTCATAAACGATATTTCACGAAAAACTAACTCAAAAGAAAGTGTATGGAATTTATATAATTTACCGAAACAAATATGACCTTTTAAAGTCAATAGTTAGACATTTTAATTAAAAAAAATTGATTTTTTTCCTTGATGGTAAGTTACTAACTATAAATTTTTTTTCCAGTTTGACATTTGTTAGAAATAATTCGAATTTATAGCAGCCAAGTCCAAGAGATTCGCAATACAAAGTTTATTATTCATTTCAAAGTTTATACTGTTTGGATAAATGAGACGAATGTTGTGGGTTATTATTACTTGTAATCGTCTTGGTATTCACACATATAATCTTAGATATTCACTATAATTGATTATTTATGCTAAATAATTATCATCTTTAATTTTTAATGATACATTCCAATCATTTATACATTTATTTATTTATTTCTGTTTTAAGAATCGAATTTGACAACTCTTTTGTAGTTTTTAATAGTCTCCAATCTCAACAAAGTTTTCATCTTTTATATTTGAACAATTTTTAATTACACATAAATGTCAAGATTCTTGTATACAATTGAAAAAAGAATTATATAATGAAATTAATTT
This sequence comes from Bidens hawaiensis, assembly GCF_021521415.1. Classification (NCBI taxonomy): domain Eukaryota; kingdom Viridiplantae; phylum Streptophyta; class Magnoliopsida; order Asterales; family Asteraceae; genus Bidens; species Bidens hawaiensis. Next base: position 25,243 of record NW_027493845.1, read on the forward strand.
TAAATAAAGTAATGATATTAAATAGTTTGAAACATAACTTACTGCATATTGCAATTACTTTAATAAAATTTTAATTTGGGAATGACTTCTATGTAATAAAATTAAAATTAACTGGTTTAATTTTAATTATCTCTATATTATTTTAGTTATACTTAATTAGTGAAGTTAGTAGAATAAAAATTTATTGTTCGATTTAACTTAATACATTTAACTAAAATGTCTTTGAATCGAAATAAAACAAAAGTTTAATTACAAAATAATTTATAATAAAATATACCTTTATTTATTTATTAATGTTGAAATGAAACTCATAATACCTTAAGACTTTAGTTGTGTATTTACTCAGGTGGCTATGATTTATTTTGTTTTTTATATTGTGAAGCAAAATGACTTTTTTTAATAAAATATCGAAGAAGTTGATGGTGGGCTAATATGATGATAACATGTTAATGTCTTCGTTTGGTTTTTTAATTTAGGTGTATAGTAAGTTTGTGTAAGTATTAACTTTTCATGTATACAATCTAAATGTTTAATATTTTGGTTACAAAGTTATGCTAAATATTTGTGTTGGTTTAATATGTTATTTATGAAATTTTATTGTTGTCTATATGTATATGGTTGTTTCTATGTTTTTAACCCATGTGTAACATGGGCAACTATTATAGAAATATATTGGTGGGTTAGATACTTTTACATAAATGAATTTCTGATCATCTATGTCGATTCAAGTTAGCCGATAGTCTTCATATCCAGTTGAGTAAGTTGTGTTATTGTTGTTTCTTGTGTAATCTTTCTAATTTTCATGTCTTTGATATTTATATGAACACCAAATATAAATAACCTACAATTGTCATTAAAGTTAATAGTACTTGGTTTCACGGTATTCTAATTCTGTTTTGTGGATTAAAATCCTACATTAAGTCAGCAAAATTGAAACATCATGCTATATAAATTTATGTTTTTATATTTATGCTATTCATCTTTTTCATATACTAACCATATTATATTATAGTATAGATATCTTTAAATTAAAGAAAACGTAATTTTTTGGTCAATCAACGTCTTTCAATAAGAGGGGTAATTCAAACAGTTAGTCATTTTAATATTTTTTTAGTTACCATCTAAATGTTTTTTAAGAATGCATTTTTTTGTAAACGTGCAGCTTCAACGCCAAGAGAAATACTTACTAGCATTTTGAACGGTAAGATTTTATTTTAAATGCGTTAATACAATATATTGTATTAAAATATAATTTTTATTAACTAAAATATAGTAAAAAAAAATTAATATTTTATTAACTAAAAATTAGGCACTTGTAACAGAAAATTATATACGATTTTTATTATATTTATTATTAACTACATTATACACTTTTGATAAACAATTTTTTAATAACATTGAATGTATGTTCACACATTTCTTTTTTCTATTTTCTTTTTTAGAAATGATACGAAACATAATTTTCAGTTATCCAATCATATTTTATTTTCTTAAAACCAATTAAAATATATGTTTTAATTAAGATGTGTATACGAATCAATTTATGTTAATTAGAGGCGCAAAGATATTTCTCCATTATTTTTTTACTTATATTTGGTTAACTCAACTTATATTGTTTCCATACTTTGCAACAAAATTCACAAATTTAGTCGTGGTACATATAAAAAATCAGTTTTTTGGTTTTTAAGTAAGATCATACAAATTATTTTTTTATATTTTAATTTGAACTAAAATTTTCATAAACACATTATGCTAAATAAAATCAAAAAGACCAAAATTATTTTGACTCATAGATTGGTTCTAAAAGTCGATGTGCCAATAATGTTACTAAGGAATATGGATTAGAAGAACGGTTTGTGTGATGGAACTAGATTGCGAGTAATTAATTTGGGTAGGCGTTTTGTTGTAGTAAAAGTTATTTCAAGTACTAATACTGGTTGTCGCACTTATATAATTCGTTGTGGTCTAACACCTTCAGATAAGAAACTTTCGTTTAAATTGAAAATAAGGTAGTATTTTTCTAGTTGTAGTCTATTTTGCAATGACCATTAACAAAAGTCAAGGTCAATCTCTAGCAAGAGTAGACATATATCTCAAAGACCCGGTGTTTACACATAGACAACTCTATGTAGCTATATCAAGAGTGAAGAGCGGTGTTAAAATTTTTATATTAAACAAGGAAGACAAAGTTACAAATAAAGAATAAATCTGGTTTATAAGGAAGTCTTTTTAGTAGCTTATGAATTTTACATTTTTAACTTTTGATTATGTTTTCAAAGATTGTAATTTGAATGTTGTTTGGGTTTATCTTTGTATTTCACAATCATTGGTTTTCATATCAATATTATTTACAACTTAAAGTATGTTGTCGTCCCTAACATATAATAACTTATGTTGTCTTTTCAAATGACATGTGTTTGCTAAAAAATTTCAATATTTCCACCCGTGTCGTACACGGGTTCTAACCTAGTATATAATAAAAGAGTGGATTTTCACCAATTTCTCTTTTATATTTACTCAAAGGTCTTCAAAGTGCCACATGGCTCTTGTAAAAGTTAGACAATTAGCAATAGTTAAAATGTGTCAAAATTTGGGAAAGGGTTCACGGTCGATCTGACTCAACCCGACCTACAAAATTTAAATTTAAAACGATGACTTTCTTGAAATACATAATTTTTTTCTTAAGAAACAAATATTAATGTATGATTCAAATCATTATTTTCATTTAAGTGTTCAAATACTTTTTCATATAGAAAAGAAAAGTATTGTCAAATTGTTTTTATTATAATTGAATAAGTCATTAATCGTAATTATATTTGCATATATGTTGTGAGTGACCTGCTAATGTTTTTCTTTTTAAAACTGCTAGCTTAAGTACTTGCAAACTGGTCGAGTTGACTGATACGTCAACACCTTCCTCAATTTCCTTCGACTTTTGAAAATACTGCACAACGGATCGGGTTGAGTGACCCGCTATTTTTTCTGTTTTTTGTTGGTTTCCCACTTTCTTGAAAAACTTTGATAAAGTTTTACTTTACCCTTTCTATACATTAATAGAAGTCACTGCTACAATAAAGGGTATTTTGGGTAATCTAGATATATATAATTATATTTTTAGGCATGTAAAAGTGAGTTGTATACTTGTAATGTAGTTTTTCATTGTTTATCTATGCAATATATATATATATATATATATATATATGTATATGTATGCATGTATGTATGTATAAAACATCATTTACTAACTTTCCATTTCATGATTTGTCGTTTTGTAGGAACGATTATTATTAAAGCTATTAAAGCAATGAAGATAATTAAAAAGCATATACTACATAAAAGCAAGCAGAAGATAATGGTGGAGTGTTCGACTTCTGATTCCCGAGGTGATTTAAAAGCCATAACCATGTTAGTTAATTCAGACGTGGATGTTTTTTTCCCGTAATATTAATGTGTGTAGTATTTGTGGATGTTAATGGTTTGAAATTATATGTATTACAACATCATGCATGTTGTTAGAAAGCATGGAATAAACTTAAACAAAGGATTACATAAAAGATATTATAATGTTAGTTATTAACAAGTTTTACACTTTAATAGTACTAATTTAAGAATATAAATGTTATTAGTTTACTATTGTATTGATTTATGCAACAGTTTCAACATGAGATCAATGTTTTTCAATATAGAATGTCATTACTTTAGTGACAAAAGTAAATGATTATTTTGTTATTCAGTTATACAAACACACATTCGTTTTGGTTGTTCAGCTCATGTAGTATACAAAGAAGTTAATCATTTTTTAATATTTATATAATAATATTTTTTGCTTTTATTGTTTTCATTTTAGTATCATCCCGTGTATTAAACGGGCTCTAACCTAGTACTCACCATACAAGAGGCTTAGCTAAAAACTTTTATAACATCCAACGCTAAAACTAATAAACAATAAATACCAACGATCTAAATAATGATCAAATCCTATAACATACAAAGGATAATATCATTGTCTGTCGTATAAAGACCCGACTAGCATACCATCAGACATGTTGTAGCGAGACTATAAGGAACATTTATTACTTAAGTCAGCTCTTAAAATAACATTTAAGTTGCTCGTATCATATAGAAGAGAACATTAAATCTTTTACAACTGCTCATGCTCTTAGCATTGATAACATATTTCCTCAAAATATATTTTTTTCACGTCAAATTCTCGTTACAGTGAAAGGTCACAGGTCTTCAACGTGACGAGACTTGGTGGTGAACCAACACACACTACTTACCAGTGGCGAAGGATAGTTGGGGCAGGGGTGGCCCCGACACCCTCCGTTTTTTTGCGTGGTAGTGTAAAGTTACCCGTTTCGTCCAACATTTTTTTATATGTAGTGTAAGTTTACCCATTTTCAACTGAAAATTTGATCCCGCCCCCCCCCCCCCCCCCCCCCGTTTACAGTTTTTTTAATGTGTATTTTTGTCCCCCCCCCCTCGACATCTTCGTCCAAGCTTCACCACTGCTACTTACTATATTAACTTTGGGTTCATCTACACGGGTTTTGATAGCAACACCGATAAATTGTTCTACATAACATGTGTTTTAAGTTTTAACAGATTTGATTGGTCAGTAAAGTATTAATGAAACTCCGTGCTAATTACAACCTTGTTCCTGTCGTTTTTTTTCCTTTTGGTAAAACAATGAATGTGTACATTATAGTTTTGTCCGACGTTTTATTTCAATAATTTTGTTTTTGTTTATAGTTTCAAAATTTGAATGTTACGTATCTTTTTTATAGTTTTCATTTTTTTGACGTTTTATTTCAATAATTTTTATTTTTTATTTTAATTCCAATCTATTACATTTGCTATTTCATTTCATAATTTGTATATGATAGATTTAAAATGATGAGTGAATAAATAGAACGTGACAACACAACTAGGGATATAACAACACAGCTCCTTCTTCCGTCGGCCGTTATCCGACGATTCACCGATCGGTGATCAAATCTCAACCTTTCAACACCACGGACGAATTTCAGGCACACAAACCTCGATGGATTTGGATCTGTGGATTACAAAGGTCAAAGACGGACAACACTTGTCCGAAGATGAATTGCAGCTCTTATGCGAATACGTACCTACCTACAAACTCCCACCTCTATTTATTTATTAATATCCCCTAATTTATATTGTCTAAATGGATCTTAGCTAGGTCTAGGGTTCAGATATCATGTTTTTTGGTTTGAATATTTGGTATGAGTTGTGCGAAATGGAAAACCCTAATTTTAATTTTCAACCCTAGGAACTGCTGATATGTTATTATTATATATGGTGTATATTATTAAACAACTGAAGAAGATCTATGGAGTTGTTCTTTAACTCATTTTGTTCAGAACCTGTTATTGACTTCAATATTTGCAGCATGATGTTGAGTTTAATGGAAACCCTAAGTTTTTTATGTATGTGACTATGTGTCAATATTTTGTGAACCAAACATATGCATTCATAATAAGTTTGTATACGTTTGAATGCTAGAAGCAGTTTGGGATATGTGATGTTTATTAACACGGTATTGACACGTAAGTTAAGATCCGTGAGTTGTTTTATCTGTGCTTCAAACCTGTCATTTAGTTCAAGATTTGCAACAGGAAGTAAACTGTCATATTTCTTTTTTTTATTTTAGGTGGATGATTAGTGCTTGTGACTTTTTTGTAACCGAATATAAAAACTGATAATTGATTCGTAAAAAACTTTATTGATTATGATGTTGTTTATAAGGGCATGTATAATAATTTGTGATATACTAATATCACAAAGTTGTTTTACTTTCAGGTAAAAGATATCTTGATTGAGGAATCAAATGTTCAGCCAGTCAACAGTCCAGTTACTGTTTGTGGTGATATTCATGGCCAGTTTCATGATCTTATGAAGCTTTTTCAGACTGGAGGTCATGTACCTGACACTAATTACATTTTCATGGTAAATTTGTGAATTGTAATGTACAATTAATCGTGTGCACGTTTCCTGTTTAAGCTTATAGCTTTATTCACGTTTGTGTTTATTGGTAGGGGGATTTTGTTGACCGTGGTTACAACAGTTTGGAAGTTTTTACAATACTTTTACTCCTAAAAGCAAGGTAATTAGTTTACTTATTAGTTCTTTTTTACCTAGAATATGCACACACACACACACACACACATATATATATATTTGTCTTACAGCTTGTGCATCTACTTAGATAGACATATATTTTTTTATACCATAAAAGGGTGTGATAAGAAATAATATTCATTATTAACCGGAAATGAAAGAACTTGAGTAGTTTGAATAATTTGTTATCTCTAGAACCCTTAAATGCGACTTACTGACTTATGTGCTAATTAAATGCAGTTTAATGGTTGGGAATTAGACAAAAAGGAAATAAAATTTTAAAAGATACTCTTTACATGTATAGCTAGCACATATTTCATTACGCAGCTGATAAAATGAATTGGATTTCAACGGATTATGTTCGCGGAACATTTTGTTAATGGGTTAATAGTATAGCACTTGGCTTTTAAAGTTTTAACTATCATATAATAAATCGTATCTCAAATTTAGTTTCGAGTATGAGCTACCACTATTTTATCTGATACGTCATATTCAGATAATTTGTCTGAGGATTTCGAGTATGAGCTACCATTACTTTATCTGATTCCTCATATTCAGATAATCAGATTATGAGGATTTCGAGTATGAGCTATTGTTACTTTATCTGATACCTCGTATTCGGATAATCAGATTCTGATGAATGAGAATAATCTCAAAATGTTAAAAGAATAAGTTGGTGATCTACAGTTATGATTATGTTTCTATATGCAGTTAGTTTTGGGATTTTATAAGCTCTGGTGCACTTATATGTTATTTATGTAATTTCTTGGTCTACATGTGCTTACAGATACCCTGCAAACATTACTCTTCTGCGTGGGAATCACGAAAGTAGGCAATTAACACAGGTAACACTCACCGTTATTTTGTGTTCGGTTAGTAGTGTCTTACATGCAAAGTTATTTGTGTATGGTTTGGCTTATAACTATGAATATTCTAATGTTATTGATGTTTTGATAGTATGATAGTATTGTCTGCGTACTTTGTATTGCATTTTACATTGTTTGCTTCCTTTCACATGCTAACATGTTCTACACAATACACACTTCTAGTATGCTGATTCATAAGGTTCTTAATTACTTATGCTTTTGTTTTTGATACTTTTTCTGTAGGTCTATGGGTTCTATGATGAATGCCAAAGAAAGTATGGGAATGCTAATGCATGGAGATATTGCACCGACGTTTTTGATTATCTTACTTTGTCAGCTATCATAGATGGAACTGTAGGCTTCACTTTCTCTGTTATAAATATGTGTGTATATGTATGTATGTGTTTATCATTTTAATATGTTGCTGTTGGTTTGACAGGTTTTGTGCGTCCATGGTGGTCTTTCACCTGATATTAGGACTGTTGACCAGGTTTGACTTGCTATGCTACAGTTATACATTATGTTTTTTTTTTCATGTGCTGGCTGCAACTTACTTGCGATTCAAACTTCTTTGCCCTTGGGCTAACTTGTGTTTTATAACCACATTATTCAGATTAGAGTTATTGAACGGAACTGTGAGATCCCTCATGAAGGACCATTTTGTGACCTAATGTGGAGTGACCCTGAAGACATTGAAACATGGGCCGTCAGTCCTCGTGGGGCCGGATGGCTTTTTGGATCTAGAGTTACATCTGAGGTAAAAACAGAAAATTGTTATGTTTTGGTCCCTTAGATTTTCAAAATTTTGTGTTTTGTCACTTTGTTTGGAAATTCTTGTGTTTTGACCAAGAGTTACTTAAATACAATGGTTGTTTTGTAATTAAACAGCTATTTTGGTGGTTGAGAACACAAGATGTTGCAGACCTTTTCCCCTTTTTTTAAATATATATTGACGTACGGCGATTGTTTTCCAATAAAGTGATAATTTGATGTTAAAAGACAACTTTGATTTGCCTTTCACATGCACAATAGTTCTTTTGCAAGGAAATGACATGTATAATAATTAGAAAATGTGATGCCACGTGTGTATGCTTTTTTTGAGGTAGTTGGTGATCTTTACATTCATCATGTCTATGTTTCAGTTCAATCACATCAACAAGCTTGATTTAGTATGCCGAGCCCACCAACTTGTTCAAGAAGGTTTGAAGTACATGTTTCAAGATAAAGGACTTGTAACTGTAAGTTTCCCTTTTTTACAATATTTAGTACCATTAACACTTATTTTGTCTGTTTTTAGTAAAGACTTAACATATTCAAGTATATTTCTGAACACAATATTATTGCATCTTATTCTTTCTACTTTTAGCTATGTTTTGATTTGATCCATTTGAGATAAAACACAACTCTTATTGGACCGTCTGTTAAATATATCAAAATTGCCATTTTTAATAACTACACATTTCCAATCTTTTGTTGATCATGCAGGTTTGGTCTGCACCAAATTACTGCTATCGTTGCGGCAATGTGGCTTCAATATTGAGCTTCAGTGACACTATGGTATTCCCACTTGCCTCCGCTTATATCATGAATTTAAACACTTTATATATATATATATATCAGTTATTACAAGGCATAGTGCTCTTATACCTTCATATATATTTTTAAGGACTATAGATAAAATGATCAAAGATGCCATTTTTGTGAAAATAGTAGAGATGGTTTGTGTAACTGAATAAAAGTATCTCAATTTAGGTTAAAAGAACTATTACATTTCTAAATTCTTGCTTATCTGAAATTGATTAATCTAAACGTGATTATTATGTCCCAACAAAATAATCAGTACCAAAACATAAATCAGAACTCCCATTTTTATATGTTTTCTTGTTAATTTGTAGCATTCGTTTGACTAATTGATTGATTATAACAGGAGAGAGAGGTAAAGTTTTTCACAGAAACAGAGGAGAACAATCAGATGAGAGGTCCAAGAACAGGGGTACCTTATTTTTTGTGAAGTTAAACAAACCTCCCTCAAAAGACAGACAGACAGACAGACAGATATGCATGTTATGGTGCTGAGTATGTGCAGCAATGGTGGATGATGATGTAGAAAACAAAGAAACAAACAATCAGACTGCATTTGGTTTTTGCTTACAAGTTCAATTGCTTGTTTATTGTGTTACATAATTAATCATATTCTTCCTGTATTGTTGATATTCTGCTTGTAGTTGACTATAATGTAACTGTTCTATGGTTTTGCTTTTCATTTTAAATTGAGCTTCCAGTTGCTTTATCGTTCTTTTTGAAAGGCATATTTTAATAAGCCGCGTGAGAAGACTAGCAAGTGACTTGTCGGACCCAAAACACCAAAAAATACATGAGAAAAATCAAAACGGCACCATTTTCCCTGTTCTATTGAGAATCTCTTTGATCTTGATTTCATCTTGTGGATGCTGAGTGCTTAGTTTCCATTAATTGTCTATAGAGCTATTAAAGCCATTAAAATCTATATTCTTAGTTGAGTAGGCCTTCGGTTTACAGACTTGTGATCTGATTGTTAATGAATTTTACTTACTAAAGGGTTACAGTAAATGGTCAAAAGATTTAGTTTCACGGTGAACAAATGTGTAGATTAGAAGTACGTTTAGAGGATATGTGGGTTGACCTGTCTTAACTTCAAAAATAAATAAGCACAAAATTGTTAGTATCCTAAATGTCTTTTAAATTGCGTTTAAGGTATTCTTGCTATCCATATTGTTACTTTACTGTTTTATGATATACATATAAAACTTGTACGTGTTAGGAATTTGTATTAGTTTGGTATATCATATCAAAAGCGATTACGATCTTGATTTCAGTTTAAGAATTAGATTAGCATCGACTTTATGATTCACAAACTTATTTGGAATTAGATCATATATATAATTTACTAAAGTAAGATTACATTTTACTTGAATTCGAATTCAGCTTTAAAAATTTTCAACTTCAATTAATCTGAATAACCGAAAGCCAACGCGATGAGCCCCTTTTGATTCATTAACACGTCCAAAATCTTGCTACTTGTATTAAGATGCTTACAAACACACACATGCACTCGCACTTTTCTCAACCATCCGTCATAGCAAAGTCAAGATTACAATCAACCAAAAAGAAGAAACTTCTAAATAGACTCAAAATTCCTTAAATGCCCCTGCAAGGGAACACAGTTCATACTCCATTTGTGCCTTGATAGGAAATCTACACAATGTTCATCTAAAACCTGCAAGCCAAATTCATTAAATATGTGATGTTGGGTGCTATTGTTTTAACAAGTCACTTAGAAAATAAAATACCTATTATGTTGCAACTGCTTTGTGAGCTTTATATGACAATATAACATTCCACACCAATGCAATAAAGTTGGCTGCAAGAACCTGTAAATTAACATGCGAAAGCAACATTAACAAGAACGCCAAAACATAAACATAAACCAATCAACTTTTATCTCTATCGCACAAAAATTAAGAGCAAAAGAAACCTGAAACTGTTGAGGAACAAATAAGAAGTTGAGAAATTGGAAAGGTATCCATAGCTGCCAGTTTGCAATAACAGATGATACCCACTCCTGCAAATAATTAATACGTTAATTATTATTTAAAAACAATACTTAACCTCCTAAATTGTGTATATTTAGATTATGGTTCCAAGAACAAGTGGTCTTACCTTTTGTCCATCTTTAATATGTTAATTAATTATGATTTACAAACAATACTATTACAAGTTTACAACATAATCTTAAGTCGTACACAGCTTTATGTAGTTAAGAAACAAATGTTATGATATAATTATAATATTATAAAATATAGAAATACCTGCTGAAGCTTTGGCAAAACTTGGGATGGCCTGCCTTCTAATGTTATCAGTGTTGATAAGAAAACGGCAATAAAAGCAGGAGCGAATATAAACTGCAAATATTCAAAAATATTAATAGACCTATATTTAATGAGATATAAAATTCATGCCATATTAATATTACAAAAGGGTCACCTGATCAATTATGAGGCGAATAAAAGCCCCCGAAGCCCCCGTCGTTGTCACCAATTTACTCAGGTATAAGTACCTTGTGTAAAATAAAGACACAAACACAATCTTATCTAGACTATTTAGACTTTAAAAAGTAAAATAACAGCAGAAATATACATAATATAATATATTTATATATCGTTTCAAAACACTAATACTATTTACCTTTTCATGAAGTAATACCAGTTATAACAACATTATGTGCGGAGATAATTCATGGTATAACTAATAGCACTGTGTTTTCCTAGTAGAGAATAAGGAACCAATGTTTTATTTTTCACTATAATGTTTGGTAAAATATGAGACCTTTAGTATTTTAAAGAGAAAATATGAAAATTTAAACCTTTGACAGGTTATATATACAATATAATCCAATATTTTCTTATCAGTAGTCCAGTTTCTCATACCCACAACATTTTTGTATTGTTTATTAAACTGCAAATCTTGTAATAGTTTTGATAAAGGCAACTTGAGCTTACTTTCATGGCAAAGTTACCCTCCTTTTATCAATTAATGTAAATTTGTATGGCTATCTTACATTATAACATATTAATATAATAGATCAAATAATTATATATAAACATTATAAAGAGTTTGATGCGATTACCAGAAATGCAATGTCGGTCCCACCAACGCCATCCCCAAAAACGTGAAAAGAGAGACACGTTTTATATCCAAAGATGGCACTTGGTCAATTAAGATCTAACAAATACAAGTATTACAATTTAGAATATTAAAACACATAAAATGCTTGTGAATGATCTCAGTGTTCTTAAATGATGTATAAGAGCAATAAAGATGAATAAATAAAATAATTACCTGGCATATTAAGTCTCCAACAAAAGTCAAAAGTGCAGATGTTATTGCTTTTGTCCATACAGGATATGCCTCAAGAAGACTCAAATACCTGTCATTATTCAAATATTGTGTTTTCAAGTATTGAATAATAAGTTTACTGCGTTTGGATAGAGTGAGCTTGATTTTGACTATTTAGAGGTCAAATAATCAGCTACAACAAAACTAATCATGCTTATCTATTTATTTAGAATTCATTTTACACGTAAAATACTTAAATTAATCAAAATTTACCAAACAACATTGTATGGTAATGTTTATCAAAACAGCTTATTTGATTATTAAACTTTTAGTTCGGTTTAAGAAAACATCATCATATATCATCATCATCGTACTCAGTATATCCCACCAATAGCAATGCTATGGTAGGGTCTGAGGAGGGTAAGATGTAGACAGCCTTACCTCTATCCCAGAGGGATAGAGAGGCTGCTTCCGGTGAGACCCCCGGCTCGATAGTAGTTTTGCATCAAGCCTTGGACATAAGGCACATAGCACTCAATCATCGGGACACCGGCTGATCGGTGCATGTGCCCTTGTCTTTCGGCTATCAACGCCACCACATGATGCCTGATTAACCTTCCGCCACTTTTAACGTTATTTTCACGAGATTAGTAAAATAACGTCAAAATTAGTGCAATTTTACTTTTGCCCACCCGAGGGTTCACACATATATACATTAATTCGGTTTAAGAAAACCTTAAACCAAAATCGGTAATCGTTCAAACGCAGTCAAGATCGGTCAAAAATGGTCAAAATTTTTATGTATTTGTAAAATTATACTGTAAATCCAATCCAATTAATAAGTTGAAGATATTAAATATAAAATTTTGTAATTGAATAGTTACATATAAAAATCCCAATCCAATTCTATTAATCCCGTTTAATCGCTAGCCAGTACCCTACCGCCTAATTAACGCCTAGAGGTTTCCCGACACCAGCTTATTTGATTATAAAACTTTTATTTTAATTTTTTTTAAATGTTTATAATTAACTCAATTTCACATGAACATAAAAACCAATACCACGCAAGAAACGACCATTTGTTTCCGCCGCCGCCGTCACCGCCACCACCACCACCACCGGAGCCACCAGAATCAGAACCACCGTCACCACCGCCGCTGACGGTAGACTGAGCACGAAATCCATTACGACCTAAAACCCTAAACCCTAACCCTAATTCTCGAGGCAGAATTTTGCGAATATTAGATTGAAATAAGCTTCGTGAAGTGGTGTTTGTAATGGAAGGTGTTGCCTTGGTTTGTGTAAGATTAGGCCTATGGTAAACCGGGTTTAAGTGGCTGCTGATTGAGTGAAAGAGAACTGGAGGTTTATTGGAAAGGATTATGGGATTGGACGCCATTGTTGTAAGCTTTAGAGGTGTAAGCATTTCTGGTATATGTTTATTATTCTCGGCAGCCGGAGCAGGGTTTAAGCTCTCGGTTTGGGTCGGTTTTGGGCTAAAACCGAACTAAAAAGTAGGTGCGCAAACGAGCCGAGCTACTCGAGATCGGCTCGTTGAAAAGCTCGATCGAGCCGAGTTTAATTGAACCCGAGCTCGAGCCTAAAAATAAGCTCGTTTAATAAACGAGCCCGAGCCCGAGCTTCACTTATCGAGCTCGAGTTGGCTCACGATCCTAAACGAACTTGTCACCTATATAATTTTTTTAAAATGTATATTAATAACTATTAATTAATATATATAATGCTATGAAAAAATAAATAAAAATAACTAAATAATATATATTATTCTATACATAAAATTATAATAGAAAAAAATATATAAAAATAATTATAATTATATAAAAAATAATTGATAAATAGTAAATGAGCCGAGCTCGAGCTTCAAAATCTACTCACGAGCCGAGCTCGAACTTTGAAAATAGAGCTCGAGCTCTGTGTAAGTTAAACGAGCCGAGCTTGGGCTGGCTCGTCTGCACCCCTAGTAAAAAGTAAAACTTCGGTTTTTTAAATTTTGAAAACTGTGATGTTTTGGTTTGGGTTAGGCTCAGTTTTAGGTTTTTCGGTTTTTGGTCTGGGTTCGATTCGGTACTGTGAGTTTAAACCCTCATCTTCCAAGGGTGTGTCACAATTATTTTTTATTCTAGACTTATTATATTTTAATGGATACAACTTGTGTTTTTCTTTTAAAATTTAAAAATTTTAGCTTTTATATATAAAAAATGATAAATTCTAGTGACCGGGAGGGTCAATGGACCCTGTTGACCCTTCACTAGTTCCGCCCTACAATTAATGTTATCTGGATGCGTATATATGGAACGTGTGATGGAACAAAAAGTGATCAGAATGCTTGTATTGATAGTCTTTTGGGTTGAATTATATGTTGAAGATTGATTGTGCAAATAAAAAAAAAGTGATCAAGATACTCGCACTGATAGTCTTTTGGGTTGTACGATATGGTGAAAGTAAGTCATATAAGGTTCAAATTATATGGCTCGATTCTTTAACCAACAAAAAGTAGAGGGCAAGACTCCTTTGTAATGTTACATGACTCATATGATAGGACAAAAATGCTCATATAGCATGTATGCATTATTAGTTAAGCTGGTGTATTTGCGCTGACTATGTATTACCCCTTACGATGAAATTACAATCGCTAAAGAACAATTTCACACCGGTGAAGTTGTTACCACCGATGAAAGACTTGAATGTTAATAACGAGTTGCTATTGACGATAACTAGATGCAGAAAAAAATAACTTACTACCGGTAAATGCTATATGAAGATTAACATTTGTCAAATACCCATCCATAAATCAATAATACAGTATAATCCATATGAACATGAACACTTTATTCATAAAGACTGAACATGAAAATTTACAGAAAGTCTTTCCAGAAAAGAAAATGTTGCAAGATGTTTAATTAACAGATAAATGCCATACCAAGATCAACATCTTGAATAAAAAACAAACAGTTTCTTTTTTTCTTTTGTTTGTATTTTGTTCAAATGTTTTTAATCAATTAGAAACCATACTTTCACTTTCTTTCACAAACCCATCTCCAGTCCAGTCTTTATCAGATTGCAATCCTTTCTTTACCGCCTTCCGTTCCCGAATCGCTTCTTGCTGTATTCTCACGAGCTCCGTGTGTGTCGTGAAATATTGAAGCGATGCCCTGCATTAAACCAATTAATTTAAGAAAAAAAATACATATTTTTGGTTCATTATATTAGTGAAAATTTGATATTTTTGATTACATACCCTCTGAATTCTTCTATGGTTGAAAAGTTGTGAGCTCTCATGAAGTCTTTGAGCTCTGAGCAGAGTTTTGAAACCAGATCATATCCATACATCATCACACCAGTGCAAACCTAAAATTAAGAAAATCAATGCATGAATTTGGTTACAACTTACAGTTTACATTTATGGATTGCACTATTCAGGTTACTTTTTATCTAACGAGCCAAATGAGTAAAAACAAAATAAATTAGTTTAAAAAGAAACGGGTCGGGAGTGAGTTGAACATTTTGAAACTCGCCTAAAAACTTTTATTATAAAAGTTGAGTTTTTCATTGAAATAATATAATTTTTGTATTCAAATTTGAAAAGAAAAAAAAAACTAATGATTTTGTTGCTTTTTTTTTTGGAGAAATAGTGTTTTGGGTTGACCTAACCTGATAGGTACCAAGATTACCCGTTTTCATCAAGCATCACCTTTAATCAGTTTCTTCAATTAGAAATAAAAATATACTAAATATAACTATTAGTAAAATAATAAGAATTAATTTGAATATAAGGAATTTAGAAGGTCATGTGTAACATGGCAATAATATACAACCCAAATTGACCCATATCACATAAACGGGTTGTATGTCATGCGCAACTCCAAAACCGTTTTGACCCGTTTCATTTTTAGCTAAAAAATTGAACACAGAGAGTATTTTGTTATCAATAAAATGCAACCCATATTCATATTCACTTAAATGGTTTATTAAGATAACAAAATATTATTTTGGCAAGAAAAAAAAAATAGTAAGAAACCTGAACAGTATTTGCACCAAGAAGAATAAATTCAGCAGCATCGCCACCTGTCTCAACACCACCAATCCCAGAAAGAGAATAATCTCCACCGGGAAATTCTTTCTTCATCATTTGTGCAATGCTCATTACTTTCCCAAGTGCAATAGGATGGACAGCTTTTGAAGAATAGCCTCCGGGTGTTGAATATCTAGTTGGCATAATGGCATACATGTAAGTACGTAAGTATGGTTGGTTATAAAGCCGAGTAGAGGCGACAATATGAGCGAGTCTAAACAGGTCATTTTTTCAAATATAATAATTTAGGATGTTTTATGAGTTAAAATTAAAATAATACACTTTTGAAGAATTTTGATCCCATTCCCTTTTTCGCTAACTTTCTTATGTCACCTGTTTGACTCTCTAGAGATATAACATAACCTGACTCAACTCAAAACACTTTTAAACAAAAACCATCTTCAATAAGAAATTAAGAATCTAACTTTCTTTGAATAAAACAATTCAGGAGGTTTTATGCATTAAAAAACACATATCATACCCGTTTGAAGATAAAGCACAAACCAAGTCAGCTCATTCATAAGTAAACATGTTTAAATTTCAATCTCTACATAAATCAATGCATAAATAATTACTGAATTGGATATACTAACCCCTCAACACAAGGCTCGGGATGTAATGTCTTCAAATTAATGCCCATAACACTCATGATTGTGTTAATTGCAGCTACACCCTCACATCCGGATCTCAAAGATACCCTAGCCGGCTATAATATAAAAAGTTCTCAAGTTATTAAAATCAAGAAACATTATAATAGAACAGAAAAACGACATATTACTTCCAACAATACAAATATAAGTTACAAAACTTGCATACCTGCGTGATATCTGTTATATTTGGAGTCATTTTCGCCCAAACGGGAACCGTAGCTTTAGCGTTAATCCAACCACAAACCTCTTCCAATAAATCACAATCTTGTCCCACTGCAGCACCCATTTTTCTTTCAGGCATACCGTGAGGACATGAGAAGTTAACTTCAATAGCATCCTATAAAAATGTTTATGAGTTTTTTTTTAATTTTGACTTGAGATAAAATAAAATATAAACCGGCCCATTTAGAAACGGGACAAATCCAATACAAGTTTACAAAATCTTACAATTCCCGTTTGCTCAACTCGGTCAATGAGTTCTTCCCATCCTGCTTTGTTGTACTCTTCCATAATTGATGCAATAAGTATCCTATCGGGATATTCTTCTTTCAACTGTTTGAATTCTTTTAACATCGTTTCCAACGGTCGATCACTTATAAGTTCAATATTTTCCCAACCAATTATCTGCCCTTTGGCTGATCTGTTTGCCCCTGCTCTTAATCGCGCGTATCGTGGGGTCACGTTAACAACTTTTGCAGCATCTAGCGACACCTGGATATTATCAACTAAAGTTACAAACTTGATTTAAAAAAATCACAGAAAAAGTAAAACAACATTTCATGATGAACCATTGTTCGAGTGTTCGGCTGATATTATATATTTAAAAAATTAATACACAAAAATGATCGAAAAAATATATTCTTGTGTAAAAAGGAGATAATTATGACAAAATGGCAGTAAAATCTCTCGATTTTGGGTCGGAGAAGGGGCGATTTGGTAATTTTACCCTTTGATGATCAGTTTCTTGGCAAAATAACAAACTTGGAAAAGATCCTTCAAAATATCAAATGATGAATCTTTTACAGGTCCCACAAAGATCCCATAATAGGCAAGTAGTTATATGTGCAAAACAGTGATTTTTTTTATAAAAAAAATTGTGACATGCATTTTTGAATCATGGTTATTATCAATCATTTTTTTCCTTGAGATCAAATTAGAAGCTAAAAACTAGTTTTGACTTGTCAAAGTCAAATCTTTATACTTGTACACTTAAAACACTATGGGAGTGTTTGGATCTATCTACACTTAATCATCACCATGTTTGATCATCAAATTCAGATAATAATAAATCAAATATAATAATAATATTAATAATAATAATAATAATAATAATAAGAAAATGGGAATAATAAGTGTTATTATTACTGTTTTGGCAATTACAGCACCCCAGCCTTCATCAAAAGCCTTCTTCATGACTTTGTAATTGGTCCCGGGTGGGCCCGACCCGATTACAAACGGGTTGGGCATATGCAGCCCGTTAACAGTGACACTGAGATCAGGCTCTGGCTGGTTGGAATCAGAAGCAAAGATCTTGAAATTAGCAGGTCTGGATCCGCCGTTCCAGCGGCGGCGAGTGGCCGGAAAAGAGACGCCGGTGAAAGCTAGTGAAGAAGCCATAGAAAGAAATTAGATTTTGATTGGTGAAGAAGATTATGTAAATGATGATGATTATAAGGAGGTAGAAGGCGATGAAATTGAATATCTGGGAATCGGAATAATATAATATTATAATGGTTATTATAACTTATAATAATAAATACTAATATATTCGGGATGAGGAAAAAGTAGGCATTTTTGTTACGATTTGGATCAACATTATTATGTACGCGCTGTCACATATCATGAGTTACGTGTTCTTATGGGAACTGGTGTTTTCAATGAGTATCTAATATGGTAATATCATGAATATATATTTTTAATCATAACGGGAAACCAAAACATTGATAGAAAAAAGTTAAATTAAAATGACGATAACCGAACAAAATTGATGGTTATGATTAAGGTACAAGTTTTAATGTGTCTTTATTAATTGACTTTAATCGAACCGAATTGAAATTTTGTATGTTAGTGTTTTTTTAATAATTTTATACCTCTGCTTCTAGCTTCAAAAATAAAAATACGTGTTGCAGTTGTTTACCGGCATATTTAAGTTTTGAAATTTCATAAATGAGTTTGGAGCACTATAAACTTGGACAATTATAAACTTAATCGAAACCGGCGATTAACCAACTAAGGTAGTTTATATTTTAACAAATGTATAACAATAACAATATTATAATTAAATTAATGCAATTAAATTATCCATGTTATGATATAACTAGAAGAATGTCCGTGTGATGCAGCTGAAAACACATACTTTGATAATCATGTAACAAATTCATGGGTGTTCATTATTCCGTTTGAAATTTTGAGACCGTTCACCAGTTTGGTTACATCGTTGAAACCGGAGCTGGCCATACATATTGAAATGTTAATTATTTACTTATTTAGTATTAAATATGTTTTTATAGTGTATATTAGACATAGTTAAAATATAGTTGAACAAAGTTTTATTTAATATGCGTAAACTCGTCTATTACAACGTTAATTTAGCCCATTTCCAGTATGTTTATTTTTATAATCTTTGTTCATAGTATGCTTCTCTTAATAACGTATTAGTTGGTGCTTAGTTTAAAGTGAATGCATATGCAAATTAATAATTCTTATTTTAAATTTTAAACCCAAATTATTTTATCGAAGTACAAACTTTGTCGGAACCTAATCGTTGGTAATGGGTTGGCTTAGTAGGGTTTCAATTTAAAACAGTTCAGTTTCGGTTTTCAACGACAAAAAATAACGTGTAAAGTTGGCTCATAGAAATGCAAAAGACAAAATTAGATCGTACGAAACTGGGTTATGATTCCATCTTTAAAGGAAGGCCCAATTCAACTTATTACAGTTAGAGAACTGAAGCTTTTTTTATATGTATGCAGACTCTTTTTATAACTATAAAGTTCATTCTCCAGAATAGACCATTTTAGGTCATATCAGTAATTAGACCCATAACTTATTTGGGTAAGCAGTAAGCGTGTAGAGTAGACCAAGTGGTTAAACAATAATGAATAAACCCATGGTAGACAATTATTGTCGATCTTTGAATATCTTTTATGTATAAGGACATTTTTTACGGCTCGGTTGGGACACCCGAAATGTAGGAGACGATCATGCCGCTGCTCAAGTTGCATTCATCTATAAGATCAAATAAACTTTCTATTTGCTCAGTTTCAATCTTCTTTTTCTATTCTATAGAAGGCTAAAACTATTTTTAATAAAAGTTGCATGCTACATTAATGTAAATTTGGTCGGTCGGAGGCTCAGCAGCCGGAGCCTGACCTCCTCTGATTCTGGCCGAAGTTGTGTCACTTTAATGTAGAACATAAGGTGCATATAAATATATATCATAACACTGGTAACACAATACATTATAAAATTGTACACTTGTTGGTAAAAGAACCTCAGCTTTATGTATTTATCTATACCGTTCACATTAATACTTTATATAACTATACATTGAGAAACCAACGATGCAAGGAATGTATCGTTAATCATTGTAACGTGGTATAACCGTTGGTTTAATTCTTTGTAAATAATTTGTTTTAATACAAATCCTAAAATAATATTTTACATATCAGACGACGTGACCTATTTTAGTTCAACGAATCATGCATAGTAATGTTATATCTCCAATATCACCCAATATGGTTTTTAAAATACTGTGTTTTGCGATTCAAAAAGGGGTAGCAACGCAACTTGTTGCCCGATTATCTTCTATTTCGATGTAATAACTACTCTTTAGTTTTAAAAAATTATAAAAGCTATTCCTGATTAAAAAAAGTTCCACCTTATCTAAAAAAACATGTGCCCTTAGGTGCACAAGCATGGATCCCATGTGGTCGATCGTGAGTATGAATGGATTCCACTCGCTGGTTGGCGAACACAAGGAGCACGTGTCACTTGTTATTGGTTTGTTTCATTTTGCAAAGGAAAACATATTATTGATATGGTGGGTGACTCAACATGATCATATCGGTGATTTCCCTTGTAATTATATACATTATCTAATTAGCATAAATTAGAAGTTTGGTGCCATAAACTCATAAAGTGTGTTATTTTCGTTTTTATATATGTAATAAGAGTTTTGTCTTTAAACATGGATGTTGGTATTGGACGGATGGTAAGTAGAACCGATCGAATTCGCGTAGAATCACCGTGCTTTGTTTTAGTTTCGGTACCCGCAACGAACTTAACGAAAAAAAACGCCAATTTTTGTTTTTGTTTTAGACTCGGCACCGTAACGAACGTGACGGGACCGCCAAATTTGTGTAGACTCATCACCTCAACACTCGGGATCGACAACACTCGAGTTTTATCAATGCCCAAGTTTTACTGACCGACGTCACTTCATTGGTCAACCTCAATTTTTATAGTGTTTTGTTTTAT
Organism: Bidens hawaiensis; assembly: GCF_021521415.1. Lineage (NCBI taxonomy): Eukaryota > Viridiplantae > Streptophyta > Magnoliopsida > Asterales > Asteraceae > Bidens > Bidens hawaiensis. The sequence goes on from NW_027493845.1 coordinate 46,347, forward strand.
TTTTTGTTTCAGTTTCGATATCATAACGCACGTAACCAAAACTGACAATTCGTGTGCACTTACCACCTGCTTTGGTTTTACCACCGTCTGGGTTTTACCAACCTGTCCCGACGCAACGCACGGGGCAAACCACTCGTTTTATTATATATTAAGAACATTATTCCATCGTGTTTGTATTATGAACACATGATAATTGATAGGTGAAGAAACACTAATCGACCCCAGGCAGATTACGGATAATCTGGGGGTTAAGTAGATGTTTCCCACGAGGGTTAGGTCCGGCAAAGATGGTTGTTCTTCAGATGACCTGCAAAACAGACACCGTGAGCTCGTCACTGAGAAGGGGGGGGGGTTCCTCCTTGTGACCACCCTCCGGCGTGAGAATCAGACTAGATTGCTCTGAATATAAGTGTATATTAAGAGAAATAGCTAGTGAAGATAAGATGATGATACCGTTCCAAGGTGTTGGAGTATTTATAGCCGAAGGTAGGTTTCTAAGCAGGTACAGCCAGCTGTATAATATTCCTTTTCTACCAACTGTGGGCTACGCACGTGCCATGCTGGTGGTTGGTGGGTAGGCAGCGGCTGATAGTGACATGGCCGGCTGTGTACTATTCCTTTTCCGCCGGCTGTGTACAATTCCTTTTCCGCCGGCTGTGTACTATTCCTTTTCCACCAACTGCAGGCTATGTACGTGCCACGACAAGGGTTGGTGAGTAGGCAGCGGCTGATAGTGACATTTTGTACTAGAGCGTGCTCCTCCTCGTACTGTTGTCGGTGAGCTGTCGCCCTGTGATTGGTTCATGGGCTGCTTTGGTCAGATCTTGTCTATTTTGTCCATACCTTGGCAGGTATAGTACAAAAGATCTTCCAGAAGCGTACGGACTGGCTCATTTGGGCGGGAGTATTCCCGCCTTGCTCATTCCTTCTTCAGGTGACATTACTGAATTATTGAGAGTTAGTGCCTTGTGCGTGTAGCCTTGCTATTAGTGCGGGTAGCCTTCCCTAATGGCTTGTATCCGCAACTGCGGGAACAGGCGGGGTACTTCACCATTGGGAGGCTTTTCCTGCGGGAACAGCTGGCGTACTGCGCGTAAGGTCTTCATCTCTGAGCATGGTGGGTCCTGCGGAACCAATTGGTCATTGCGCAGACGTCCCTCTTTAAGGTGAGTCTTGCGGGTCCAACTGGGCTCTGCTGGGACCTACCTCTTCAAGTCCCCCCAGTCCAATGTTCTTCTCATGAATTGTTAATAAGTGAGGTGAACTTTTGGACTTAAGCAAGGGGTTTTGAAAAGGGTTTTTAGTTTTAAGGTTTTCCGTGGGGATTCTTCCCGCGGTTTTCCTAATGTCACACGCATAAATTCCCGACTTTTCTGCCTGATCTTTGGTTGTGATGCGGGTAGGTGTTTAACCCCTTCGCACATCGGGAGCGTTGAGTTTCACTTGCATAGATTCTTCACGAGGTTTTGGTAGTTTCGGACATAGTGATCAGTTATGTTAAACCACCAATTCCGCCTTGAAGTTTCAAACAAGCTAGTTCTCAACGTTCCCGCTATGCGGAGGTGCTATTTCTCTTTCCGCAAGCACGGTCCAGAAGATCCTTCTTAGTTTCAATTCCCTGCAAGTGCTAAGTATGTGAAGGATTTCGCCTTGACACTGTACCCGCACTCGTCTTATAGTTTCTTTACTTCCAAGGTATTCTTGGCTTCAATTCCCTGCAGGTGCTAGGTATGTGAAGGGTTTCGCCTTGACACTGTACCCGCACTTGTCTTACGGTTTCTTGGATACCGTGGTAAGGGGGTATATTCCCTCTTATTTTTGAATCTTTGAATCTTTTTGAATTTCTTTGAAATTCGAAGAGTTGGTGAAAGGATAAGAACAGTCCAAACTGTTGAAGGGACGTTAGTGTCGTCCGACGGTTTCTTCTGACAGTTTCAGGACGTGCAGGAAGTTATGGCGACGTGACAGTATATGGTCATTCCAGACGCTTTTTCAGGCTCGTGGGCGCAAGTTTTCGGGCGCGTGGGTGCGAAGTTTACGGCGCGCGTCCTGTCAACAGCTGTTGCCAGCTTGCTTTTTCCACGTGTCATAGTTTCACTGCACCTCCGCTTTTCTCTCTCCCCCGCATTAAATTCATCGCATTCATTGCGATGAGTATATAAAGGGGGAGAGGGTTCATCTTAATCCACACTTTCACTTCTCTCTTCTTCTAAACGATTTCCGGCGAATACTCTAACTTTCCGTCGAGCATTCTCCTGAAATCGTTCTTTACATCTAAAACATGTCTTCCCTTCATGATCCAGAAGTCACCGCCGAAGAGTCCGACGTGTATATCGAGAACCCATCGTCCACTTCTGACAAGGACGATAAGAATACTGCTGGCGAGTGCCAGTGTGCTCTTCCCGTCGACCTCTATCAGTACATCGTCAGGAAGTTCATGCTCGAGCCTTTCGAGCCTGAGTTTCCTGCGTCTCATCAGACGGTGTACGATGCCCCCAAAGGCAAGATAGGGGTATATGTTGCATTCTTCGTCTATGGGAATCTCAGGTTCCCATTGACGAAGTTTGTATACCGTGTTTTGGAGAGACACGGTGTGCACCTGACGGAGGTACACCCAATGGCGATCGCCAAGATCCGCCATTTTGAATGGGTGTGTCTCATTCTGGGTGTGGAGCCCCATGTCGACCGCCTGATGACCTTCTACTCCTGGAGGTGCATCAAAGGCCGGTACACCTTGGTCACCCGGATCAAGGGTTTGAAGATCTGTGCTACCGAGCGCAGTCTTCGGTCTTGGAAGCGGGAGTTCTTCTACATCTCTGCCCGTGTCGTCCCTATTGCGATGACATTCAAGAACGGGAGAGCACTCCCCAGCCTTCACGCCTCCAACTACCAGGAGGCGGAATGGTTTGCCAAGATCTCCCGGATCCAGACTCCGGTTTACCGCTTTGCGGATTCTGGGATGGTGATGCTCGGTATGAGCCGGGTGTGGAAAGATGCTGGGGTGGAGGCGCCACAGATTCCCATCGTCCTCGAATACGGTTTGAACTCTATCCCTTACAGTATGCTTCATATTATCTGCTAATTTAGGGTTTTTGTTCTAACCATTTCTTTCTTTTTATTTTCAGAGGGAAACAACTTGCAGTCTCTTCTGCAGCCGCGGGAGAGCGGTGGTCCCGCTCGGTTGGGTACTCGTGCTCTTGACGAGAACGAGTTGCCCATCCTTGAGCAAACGGCGGATCGGTTTGTGGAGGTCTACCCGCCGGGCCACCAGATTCTGAGCGCCACGCGGCCAGGTAAGGGATTATTTAACCCTCGACCTCTCAATGCTCAAACCTCTGCTGGAATTCCTCTAATTTTGTCATCTTCTGATGAGGAATCCGCGGATGGTCCTTTCTTCATGCGGAAGAAGAAGACTGCTGGCGGGAAGGGCAAGGCGAAGGTTGCCTCCACTGCCGATCAGGGGAACCGGTCAGATTCGGAGACCGAAAGCGAGGAGGCGGCGGGGAACCCTGGTGGTGGTGAGACCACTGTTCCGGAGGTTGAGATAGCTGTCACCTCCGAGCAGCCCAGGACGACGACGGTGACCGGTATGAAGAGGCCGGCTCCATCGGGTTCGTCCCTGCCTGTTCGCACCTTCAAGCTCAAGAGGACTCGTAAGTATAAACTTCATTTACCTTAACTGCATATCTTTCCGCCATTATACTTATATATCTTGTCTTCGTGCAGGCGTGGATGCTACCGCATTCTAGAGTGGAGCGGGAAGGAGCACCTCTGGACCCATGACGGTAGGTTTGGTCAACCTACCCGAGGCGATGACCCAGGCGGCTGCGCCTGTTTCAAGTGTTGGTTCAGTTGCTCACCCGGTTGAGGCAACTGTTCCAATTGTGATGTCGTCTCCGCCGGCTGTCAGTGCCATATTCACTGCGTCCTTCACTGAGCCGGCGGTGAGTTTTTCTGCGGGTTCCTCCGCAACGGCGGCCACGGTTGTGAGTTCACCTCCAGTGAGTTCACCACCGATGGTCTCTACCGCGGCGGCTTCAACCGTGCCTCCGGAACCGGCGACCACCTCATCCCCGGCCGGTTCAGCAGGTATGTTTGGGGCTTCTAGCCAATCTCTGCCTCCTTCCCATCTGCCTGACCTCTTGGATGGATATCCGTTAGGTTCGGGTGATGGGTTTGGCGGCTACCGACCTGTTGTCGACCCTACAGGTGCGTAGGGTTATTTTGGCCTATTTTTTTTATATCATCTTTTCCTAACTGCTTTTTGTTTTTGCAGTGTCGGATTCCAATGAGGTGTATGTTCCACGGTGGAACATCCGCCGGGGAACAACCCTTCGGACGGCTGTGGACTGCGTCGAGTGGGCGCGTCACGCAGCCCCAAGTGGCGCGTTGAGTAGGCTGACAAACGAGCTTCGGATTCTCCTTGCCCGGATGCAGCCGCGCGTCGAGTTGCTTTGTCGTGAAAACGACAAGTTAAAGGCGGCGCGTATCCAAGAAGTAGCTCAGGCGCGGGCTATCCGGGAGGAGAACAGGAGACTCTCCGCCGTTGATGCGGAGAAGGAAAAGCCCTTCAAGGCCCTCTAGGTTGAAGTTCAGGCCCGTCTCGAGGCTCGTTCCAAGGCTGCCTAAGCTGTTAACGAACAGCTTCGGTTGGCTAAGGAAACCACACGGAACACAACTGAGAGGGCTACCAAGGCTGAAGCTGTTGCTGAGCCTCTACGCACCGAGAATGAGGAGCTTAAAGCCAAACTAGAGAGGCTCCAGCAGGCTCATGATGCCTTGGCCATGGAAGACGCCAAGAAACTCCAAGAGATCTTGGACCAGAGGGGCATGCTTGACCACACTGAGCGTAAGCTGAAGGGCGTCGAAGAAGCTGCAGCTAAAGATGTGTTGCTTGCCAACCTTACTAAAAACGAAGCCGAACGCGCCCGTGATGAAGCTCAAGCTGCCCTCCAGGAGGCTCTGGTTACCAAGGAATGGCTTCTTCGAGAAGCGTTGTCGCAGGTATGCGCAGCTTCATAACTTCTTTACGCTTTTCCTTACACTTAGAAGAGTTTTTGATATATTTCTGTTTTGTAGGTTGTGCATCGGATCTTCACGAACACATCCTATGACGATGCTATGAGCGCAGCCCTCAACGCTTCTCACGAGGATGGGGAAAAGGCTGGTTTCCTGCTTGGTCTGGGGTTTGTTGAGCAAGGCATCCCGCCTTCCAACTTCCCTCTTTATGACGTGGATACTGAAGCTGCTTATGACCAAGCAGTGAACCAGTATGCTGCCTTCTCGCATCCGGTGGTGGAGAAGGTGAACGAAGTTGCTACCGCTGATGATGGGCTAACTATCCTCAAGACTTTCCTTGAACTGCTACAGCCAACTGATGGTGCAGGTACAAGTGGGTTTGGAGGGAGTGGTCCTGAAGTTTGAACCTTGAGATCCCTTCCCACCGTTAGGATAGATTTTTATTTTTGTATAGATTTATATTCTTGTATGCGGGTATGTGCCCGGCCATTCTTGTAATACTTGAATTTTTATGGAATATAAATCTTTTGTTAATGCCTTGCCTTGTAAACCTTATATGTTTTGCTCATGCATATTCTAGTTTAACTTAGCAATTTCTTAAGTACTTTGGATAAGTTAACCTTTCAACGTGGCAGACGATAGGTTAAAGTTTTGCTTCCTCTTTCGTGATTGTGTGGGTAAGACCGTCACTTTCACTTAGTAGGATGGCTAAACTTTACCTATATCTGACCTGCGTGGAGGTTTTCCTCATCTTTTCCTTAGAAATTTTCTAAGTGTTTTGAATAAGTTAACCTTTCGACGCGCGGTTGTCAATAGGTTAATGTTCAGTTTCCTCTATCATGATTGTGCGGGTAAGACCGTCACTTTCATTTAGTGGGATGACCAAACTTCACCTATAACTGACCTGCGTGAAGGTTTTCCTCATCTTTTCCGTAGAAATTTTTTCCGTTTTTTGTGTTTATGCGGGTTTTGCCGCCTTCCACATGCAACGACTTACTTCTTCCCATACTTATTTATGCGGTGAATACCGGCATATCAGTGTGGGAAGTTCATAAGTATAAAGGTAAGGCTATCAACACAATGTGATAAAGGAGAATCATTTCCATTAGAAATGGCTCTAGGCCTTTTCTTTACAAGTTTGGAATTGATCTACATGTAACATTTGCGTAATTGAGCTCCATTCCATGTTCTTGGGATGGGAGTGCCATCGAGCCTTTCGAGCCGGTATGCGCCCTTTCCCAAAACTTCTTTGATAATGTATGGTCCTTCCCAGACCGGGGCCAGCTTTCCTGGGCGCTCTTGGTTCGAAGCCTCGTTGTTACGCAATATGTAGTCTCCTACATTGAAGTTGTAGAGTTTTACCCCCGTGTTGTAGTATTTTTCCATTTGTCGCTTGTAGTTTTCTTCACGCGCTGCGGCTAAGTCTCTGCGTTCCTCGGTTAGCATAAGGTCTAACCGTCTTTCCGCATCATTGTCTTCTGGCTGAATCAAGACTCTTGGTGAGGGTAAACCAATTTCGACCGGGACCATGGCTTCAGTGCCATAAGTGAGGCTGAACGAGGTTTCTCCCGTACTGGCCTTTTTCAGCGTTCTGTTTGCCCAAAGGACGTGTGGAACTTCGTCCACCCAGCCGGATCTGTGTTCCAAGAGTCTTTTCTTTATGCCGTCGACGATGCTCTTATTTGCTCTTTTCACCTCACCATTACCCTGCAGGTGCGCCACTTAGGTAAAGGTGTGGGTGATTTGAAGTTCTTCCAGCCACTTTTGTAGCTTCTTGTCAGCAAAGTTGGTGCCGTTATCGCTCACCAAAGTCTGTGGAAGTCCAAAACGACAAATAATAAATTCCCAAATAAATTTTTTAATATGTTTTGCGGTTGTTTGGGCTAAGGGTTTTGCTTCTATCCACTTGGTGAAGTAGTCGATGGCTACCACTAGAAACTGAACGTTTCCTGCTGCTGTGGGAAATGGGCCTGTCACATCGATGGCCCACTTCTGAAATGGCCATGAAGAGGTGACTGGAACAAGTTCATTCTTCGGGCGATGCGTGTTGGGTACGTAGAGTTGGCAAGACCTACACTTTCTGATGTATGCCAGCGCATCCGTATGCATCCCCGGTCAAAAGTATCCCGCGTTGTTTAGCTTAGCTACAACAGCGCGTGGACCTGCGTGTACTCCACATATGCCCTCGTGCACTTCCCTTAGGAGGTAGTCAGCATCTTGGTTGTCTACGCATCTTAGGAGTGGGCCAAGAAAGTTACGTCTGTAAAGGATGTTATTGATGAGTTGATTGTTCAGTGCTTTACAACGTATTTTTCTTGCCTGTGTTTTTGACTCTGGTAGTATACCCGCCGCAAGGTAATTTATTATTGGTGTCATCCACGTTTCTGTGCCGGTTTGGATGACACAGATTTCCTTGTGCGGGACTGATGGTGCTCCAAGGAGTTCAATGCGGAGTCCTTTCCCAAGTGGGTGAAAGCTAATGATGCAAGCTTGCTTAACGCATCCGCAGATTTGTTTTCGCTACGCTTGACGTGTATGACTTTACAATCGTTAAAATCGAGCATAAGGGTTTTTGCTTGTGCGAGGTACAGGGCCATTGTGTCGTTCACGGCTGTGTACGTCCCGTTTATTTGGTTGGCTACTAACATGGAATCCACGTGGGCTTCCAAGTTCTTCACTCCCATCTTACGCGCAATTCTCAGCCCGGCCAAGAATGCTTCATACTCCGCTTCGTTATTCGTACTTGGAAAATCCAGTCGAATAGCGTAAGTGTATTCTTGGCCTGCTGGGTTGGTTAGTTTCAACCCTGCGCCTGAACCCTCGTTGCTGGCCGCTCCATCAGTGTAGAGTCGCCAGACATCATCGATGTCCTGTGCTGGGGAGGGTTGAGCCTCCTCCTGGCACTCTTTCTCCCGCGAAGCGGGGACTTCTGCAATAAAGTTGGCCAAGACCTGGCCTTTTATGGCTGGTCTCGGCTTGTACTTTATCGCGTATTCTCCCAATTCTATTGCCCATTTGGCTAGGCGTCCCGATAATTCGGGTTTGCCCAGAACGTTTGCAAGTTTGAAGTTGGTGAGAACGGTGATTGGGTGACCTTGGAAATATCGTCTTAGCCTGCGTGAAGCCTGTACAAGTGCTAAGACTAATTTTTCCAGGGTAGAGTACCGGGTTTCTACGTCTGTTAGGACACGGCTAACATAGTAGATAGGCATCTGGATGCCTTTTCGCTCTACTAGCAGGACTGCCCCGGTTGCTCTATATGTGGCGGAAAGGTATAGGATTAATTCCTCCCCCGTTTCTGGTGCTGTGACCGTTGGGAGTTCGATCAAGCGTGACCGAATTTCCTGAAAAGCTGCTTCTGCTTCTGGTGTCCAGCGGAAGTGCGTTTTCTTTAAACAGTTTCTCAACGTTGACACGAATAGGAACGACCTATCCGCATGGTTTGCCAAAAAGCGGTTAAGTGCGACTAGGCGTCCATTCAGTATCTGAGCTTGCTTGATGGTAGTAGTGATTCCATTTTGATAATGGCTTCGACCTTTTCAGGGTTCGCTCTGAAGCCATCTTTAGTAACGATGACTCCTAAGAACTTCCCTTCTTCCATCCCAAAGGAACACTTGCTCGGATTGAGCTTCATGTTTATTTTTCTGAGCGTGTTGAAAGTTTCTTCGATGTCTTTCAACATCGCTTCTGGGTCAGGGCTTTTGATGACCAAGTCATCCATGTAGACTTCCAAGTTCCTCCCAATTTGGGCATGAAACTCTTTGTCCATCAGACGTTGGTATGTGGACCCGGCATTCTTAAGTCCGAATGGCATCATTTGATAACAAAATGTGCCATCGGGCGTCCGAAATGCGGTTTTGTCCTGATCATCAACGGCCATGTGGATTTGATGGTACCCCTTATATGCATCAAGGAAGCATTTAAGGCGAAACGGTGCTAATGAATCCACCTTGAGGTCAATTTCGGGTAACGGGTAACAATCTTTGGGGCATGCTTTGTTTAAATCTTTGAAATCTATGCACATGCGCCATTGTTTGTTAGATTTTGGTACCATGACGGGATTTGCAACCCATGTTTGATATCTGCTAACGCGTACGATGCCCGCGTCAAGGAGTTCCTTGACTTGGGTTCTACACGCGTTAGTTTGTTCCGCCCCCATTACTCTGCGCTTTTGTATGACTGGCGTAAAAGCCGGGTCACACTTGAGCTTATGCTCTGCCTTACTTCGAGGTACACCAGTCATGTCAGCTGGTGTCCACGCGAAGATGTCAGCGTTTTTCTGTAGTAAGCGTTTGAGTAAGGTGCGCGTAGGATCAGTGATTGTTGGGCCAATGGTAACAGCCTGGTCAGGGTATTTGCCATTGAGGGCCCATTTTTCTGGTTCGGTGATGGTTGGTTTAGCCATCTTTGGTTTGGGTTTAGATGAGACAGATGCGATGCATACCTGGGGAATACCGGTGATCATCGCTACACCCTCAGCTGTTGGCCATCCCATCATGCCGTGGACTGAAGATACCACGGAGTTGAATCTTGCCATCCCGTCTCTCCCGAAGAGAATGTCGTATGTGTGGTGTGGCTTCCTCATTACGACGAAGTCCACGTCTTCTGTGCGGGAGTGTTTCCCGTCCGTGAGAATGACGGGGAAAGATAGGATACCCAGGGGGTGTTTGTGCTGCCGTCGAACCCTTCCATCGAGGCGTAGACCGTTTCCAGGCGTTTCTTGTCTTCGTCGTCTAGCTTGTCTAAGAACTGCCTGTACATAACCGTTGACGATGCGCCGTTGTCAGCAAGAGTGCGGGAAGTGATGTAGTGCCCCAGCTGGCTTTTGATGACGATAGGGCCTTCTTTGCTGGGTCCTCCTGGCACTCGCGGGAAGCGCACCTCAGCTTCCTTCCACGCGCATGGTTGTGTCGTTCGTCTTTTTCTTCCTCTGATGTTACTATGAACCATGTGGATGCTGATGTCAACGGGTTTTCGTCCGTTGCCTTTGTATCGGTTATCATTCCTCCCTCCATTCTTGATTGATGCCACAAGGTGTGTAAGTCTTCCATCCTTGACGAATGTTTCAACAATATCCTTCAAGGATGTACACTCCTCAGTGTTGTGACCCTTTGTCCCGTGGAAGTCACAGGATTTGCTCTGATCCGCATTAGGTCGCTGCCGGATCATTGGAGCTTTTGGCCATGGGAGTTTTTCGGTGGCAAATATCTCCGTGACGCTTTTGGTGAGTGGCGTCCACCGGTGTTTTCGGCTTGAAGGGTGCGTGTTATCCCTTCCGCCTACTAGAGGGCGAGAGCTGGATGAGGTGTCAAAGTTTACCCTTGACTGCCAAATACCTAGCTTCCTCTTTTTGTTTTGCCGGGCGGTCCGAACGTTGTTTTCTCTAGTCCTCTGCGTGTAGAGGTGTGTATTCTGGGGAAGATCCCTACCCAGTTGCTTCTCCGTTTCGGCAAAGCGCTTGGCCGCCGTCATGATGGCATCCCAAGTGGATGGCATGCCGTCCTTACCCGTCAACGTGCGGATAAGCTCTGGGTATTCGGCGCCCTGGATGAAAGCGGCGCGAACAAGATCTTCGCTTATGGTGCCCAGACTCAGCTTTTTGGAGTTGAAGCGAGTGATGAAGTCTAGTAAAGATTCATCCTCCTCTCTAACGCAGTTGAGGATCGTCCACTGCTCTTCAGTATATTTCCTCTGTTGACTGAAGTGTTGGCTGAACTTGTGTTGAAAGTCCGCCCAATCATAGATGTGGTGGATCGGTAAACGATCAAACCATCCCCTGGCCGCTCCAACCAGCGTCATCTGGAACATATAACACCACGTGGGTTCCGTCCAGTTGCTGACGGTTGCCCCTGCTATGAATCTGTTCAAGTGATCGTCTGGGTCGGATATACCGTCATAAGTGCCTATGTTGAACATTTGTTTGGCACTCTTCGGGGCGATTGCTTCCGCAATGTCCCTTGAAAACTTGGACGTTCCCGCATTTGCAACAGTTGGTCTAAAGGTTTTGGAGAAGTCACGTGGGTTTCCCCCCGCGTTCCTTGGTTTGAAGGTTTCTCCAAAATTCCTTCTCGGTTGGAAGTCCGTTTCTTTGCGCTTCCCTTTCGCCATATGACGAGGGTTTGCGTCACTGTCGGACTCCTCCCGATCATCATCCCAGTACTCGCACTCATTGCTCATGTTGAGCTGTTGTCGAGTGCTTCCGAATTCATCAGCCTGTTGGAGTGAACGTAAGCGTTCATCCAACTCAGCATGGAATTCCCTCTGACGTGCTTCCGCCCACGCTTTAACTTGATCAAGTGTTTGGCGGGGGAGCCTCGTCTGTTGTCTCTCCCACTGGGTATCGGTGAATCCCAGTGAAGGATTGTTTACTGCACTTGCCCCAGCTCGGGTAACCGGGGTAGTGTTCGTAAAATTTACTGCACTTGCCCGGCTTGGGTAACCGAGGTAGTGTTCGTAAAATTTGTGTACTCGCCGGTGTTCCCCCCAGTAGCTGGGGTTGTGGTTACCGGGGTTTCTTGGTCACTCGCTGGCCTTGGCACCGGAGTAACCTTAACCATCTTTCAAGAAGTTTTTTAAAAAAACTGAAAAAGAATTACTTCTAGCTTTTGTCCCACGGATGGCGCCAATGAAGAAACACTAATCGACCCCAGGCAGATTACGGATAATCTGGGGGTTAAGTAGATGTTTCCCACGAGGGTTAGGTCCGGCAAAGATGGTTGTTCTTCAGATGACCTGCAAAACAGACACCGTGAGCTCGTCACTGAGAAGGGGGGGGTTCCTCCTTGTGACCACCCTCCGGCGTGAGAATCAGACTAGATTGCTCTGAATATAAGTGTATATTAAGAGAAATAGCTAGTGAAGATAAGATGATGATACCGTTCCAAGGTGTTGGAGTATTTATAGCCGAAGGTAGGTTTCCAAGCAGGTACAGCCAGCTGTATAATATTCCTTTTCTACCAACTGTGGGCTACGCACGTGCCATGCTGGTGGTTGGTGGGTAGGCAGCGGCTGATAGTGACATGGCCGGCTGTGTACTATTCCTTTTCCGCCGGCTGTGTACTATTCCTTTTCCACCAACTGCAGGCTATGTACGTGCCACGACAAGGGTTGGTGAGTAGGCAGCGGCTGATAGTGACATTTTGTACTAGAGCGTGCTCCTCCTCGTACTGTTGTCGGTGAGCTGTCACCCTGTGATTGGTTCATGGGCTGCTTTGGTCAGATCTTGTCTATTTTGTCCATACCTTGGCAGGTATAGTACAAAAGATCTTCCAGAAGCGTACGGACTGGCTCATTTGGGCGGGAGTATTCCCGCCTTGCTCATTCCTTCTTCAGGTGACATTATTGAATTATTGAGAGTTAGTGCCTTGTGCGTGTAGCCTTGCTATTAGTGCGGGTAGCCTTACCTGATGGCTTGTATCCGCAACTGCGGGAACAGGCGGGGTACTTCACCATTGGGAGGCTTTTCCTGCGGGAACAGCTGGCGTACTGCGCGTAAGGTCTTCATCTCTGAGCATGGTGGGTCCTGCGGAACCAGTTGGTCCTTGCACAGACGTCCCTCTTCAAGGTGAGTCTTGCGGGTCCAACTGGGCTCTGCTGGGACCTACCTCTTCAATAGGGTTGCAAATGAGTTTGAGCTCAACTGACATTCGAGGGAAAGTGAAGGTTTAGACTAGCGGTCGAAAGGTTTCAAGTTTGAGTCCAATCCTAACAGGATTTTATTGCAATGGGCCTTCGGGTGACGTGTTTTCCTAAGAAACGGAGATCAGACCATTTAAGGTATCATGGGTTAGAAGACGCAGAGTGCATGTTTGATCTAGATAATTCTACTTTTCGAATGTTAATGAAGCTCAGCATCCACCTCAGTAGTTCAAGACTTCAAAGAGGCGAAACTCTCTGCCCAACGAGGTCCTGGGGCAGCGTCCCGTGGTGAGGTCCACGAGGCGAAGGCCTTGGTTGGAGTCAAGCTTAAAGTTGCTTCGTAATCATAAAATCAGCAAAAGTTACTTGAGTTTAATGGTTGATATTTACTTTGATCATCGGCATCAATGACTTTAGCATCAAAAATGTCTTCAGTAGTAATGTGGTTTTCAGTAGCAAAAGTGAAAGTCCGTAGCAACTTTGTTTTGCAGTGGCAAACTATTGACCAATAGCAACTAAAGCAATGACAATGATGGCGAAAACTTATCGAAAGATGATTAGCAACAAATTGTTGCTTATGAACAAGTCTTGGATGACTGTCCTTTTTGTAAGAGTATGCAGAACATGTTAAATGAACTAATACGTTTTACTCTTTATATTTGGTAATTAACATATTGTATAAAATAGGAAATTAAATGTGCATCAACCTAAAAGGATGTAAGTTTTAAGAAACAAGCCAAACAATCAGATTGGGTGGGCCACCTAGTTGTAGCCATTCAACAGTTTGTTGGGCTGTTTTCCACGGCTTGGAGTTTGGACACCTTTTTTCTTTCTTTCCTGCTTTGGTGCAAGATCAAATACAAATGTTTTTTTATTATGCTCAGCGTACAAAATGAAAGAGAAAAACACGTGATGGCATATTCGTAATTACTCCACAACAAAACTGAACCGAAGTAATAATAATTATAGTAGTTATATACTATAATAACAAGGGATATTGGTTTTTAATACTCTCAATTTTCTCTCATTGGTAGATAACACTTTTAACTTTCGATTTGTCACCCACCACTCTTAACTTTCACCCTGTTTTCTTGTACCATTCCCCGTCTAAATGAACACTAACCTTGTTAATGTTTTGGACTAAAAATGTCATTCAAATTAGTTGAGGGGTGAAAAAGAAAATTAAATTGTTTAACATATACCAAATTTGCCTCCAACCAACCCTAGATCAAGCATCACCACTCCATCCTCATCTATTACAACCACCACTACACATCTGGTTCAACACGAACACATAACATATCGATTCGAAGTAATCCTTTACTCGCCGGAAAATGAGTTGCAGGTTTCCGGCGAACACCATATGCATCATTTCACCGCCCACCGCCCCAAAACCGCAACCCCCCCCCCCCCCCCACCACCAGTGTCTCACCCAGCCACCTTTCGGGATTGCCTACATGCCGGAAAAACGAGTTGCAGGTTTCCGGCGAGCACCATCTTCATCATATCTCCACCGGTGCACAAGCTTCAGGATCTCCATCACCTTTTTACACCTCTGAACCATCTCCATTTTCTGAAAGATGAGATAGCCAGAAAACTCAAATTCGCCGGAAAAAACGAGGTCGCCGGAAAAACGAGTTCACCAGAAATAGAGGTTATTGAGGTTGTACAATTACCACCGTCCTCGTCTTGTCGTTGTATTGGGAGTTCGTCGAAGAACAGGGAAGCCAGACCAGATCGTCACCGGAAAACATGGCAGACCATAAAAATTCTGTTTTACCCCCTCAACTAATTTGAATGACATTTTTAGTCCAAAACACTAAAGAGGTTAGTGTTCATTTAGACGGGGAGTGGTACAGGAAAATATGGTTAAAGTTAGGAGTGGTGGGTGACAAATCTAAAGTTAGGAGTGTTATCCACCAATTAAGGAAAGTTGGGAGTATTAAAAACCAATATCCCTAATAATAATTACTCTTAACGCTTCTTACACTTCTCACGTTAAAAACTGTTTATACCAGATGCCATCAAGCATGTAGGCATTAAAAGTGAAACGATATGTTACTAGCTTGAAACTGTATGCATGACCATTAAAGATTTAAACCACCCAGGTCAATTTACAGTCTTACACTCACACATACATTCATCTACTTGAATATTATTAGAGCACAGACATTCGGTTAATATTCAAATATAGTTAACTAATCCATACACACATTTAATTTGACCATATATATTCATCTCTCTGCATTTTCTTCTGTGAAAAAATAAAACTTGATACATGAAGGAAGAACTAAAAAAAATTTAAAACTACAATGAAATCTCTTCTTGAAGTGGATTAAGCACCCCAATCTTCATCACTTGAATCCTGCACATATCATTTCATTATGAAAACTATTTGTTGTAACCTTTGACATGTTTACAAGTCCATTTAGGCTACGTTATTGATTATAATAATATAGTTTAGATAATCATATACACAACATTATTTATAAAATTCAAAAAGGGGATTAAAAACGTTTTTGTTGTGATATAACACACACATTTGGCAGTCGCGGCATAATGTTAAAATGCAAATTATTTCATCAAATAGGTGTTATGACACAAAAAATCAGATCTCAAATATGATCATGGAAGTATTGAGCAAAATCCTAATAACTAAAAACTCTAGGTGTTATAGCTGTGATGTCTTACCTTTGATGAATCATCTGATATCTCTTCAACTTCATCATCAGAAATCTGAAAAAAAACAAATATCTATAAATATTGCTACGCAGAGTATAGATAAAGAGATATTTTGGAAAAATTAGGTAAAGAAGTCAAAATATTTTAAGTAATAAAGAGCAGATAAATAAACTTTATGAGTAAATTAAGTAAAGACGTCGCTATATATAGTAGTTAGTTACCTTGGGCTTTTTCTTCCTTGGGGTAGATTTTTTAGCTGCAGCTGAGAAGCATATCAAGAAATTAAACTAAGGACTAAATTCATTTTTTTACAGTTAATTATTCAATATCACATTTTTCAAAATGCATATCCATTTATCCAAACACCCCTCTATATTGTGTTCCCTTGTTTTAAAAATTATGTGTTGGTGCATATTGAGGAATATACAAATATTATCTTTATAGTTTATACCTTGAGTAAATTATAAATTTCATCTTTTATGTTGTGTTTTCAGCCCTTAATGTTTACTAACTACACTAGACATCACTAGTCAGTTTGTTACAAATTACATCCTTTACACTAACAATCATTACTTTTTCTCTTAACCCACGTGAGTATGTGATCAGATAGGGGTATTAACATACCTTCCCCTTTTAATCTGAATTATAAAGGATAACAGATCAAATTTGTAATTTGCTTTTAACTCTTTACCAAAAAATAAAAGTATTTTTAAAACAAGATTTCATATTGAGGAATATACAAAATGAATAAAAATACTAAATATAAACGTTTTTTACAATATTAAAAAAAAAACAAAAACAAAAAACAAACAAACTTCATCCTTTATGTGCAATTGAAATTTAAAGGGGAGACAAATTTACATTAAAACCCTCATGTGCAACTGACATACCAGTAGTTAACGAGAAAATTTAAGATTGCTAGTGTAAATGATGTAATTTGTAACAAACTGATTGCATGAGAGATGTTTAGTGTAGTTAGTAAACATTAAGTATCTAACGCATAATGGGCAGTGGCGGAGGTACATATAAGAGACCGGGTTCACCCCAACCCGGTGTTTCTTGGGTTTTATCTATAGCCTACACTATCGTATTAACGAACGAACCCATTGTTTTCAAGCGAACGAACCCATTTCATTTTAAAAGAATATTATTATAAAAGTATTTACCGGTATGGTTTTTTGGCCGGCAACAGAATAGAAGAAACGATGATGGAAAAAGAAAGTTAGAAAAGAAGAAGATGATACAATGAGATATTATTATTTATCTTTTCTTTTAATAGTGGCTAGTTTGAAAATAAGCCCATCAAAACTTATATATATTCCTATTTATTTATCAGTTTCCTCTATTTTTTTCTCAGACAATTGAAGGTACACCTATCAAAGGTGACCACTAAATATTTCAAAAATTTTATTAGCTTGTTCTTGATTGTTTTTGACAGTTTTTATCTTGTTTTTGTTAACTTCGAAATGAAATATACCAACCAAAGTATTTTTACTGATGATATTACTAATATTATTTTATATAACCTTTTCTATTAGCATTAAAAATATACATATAATTAAATTTTTGACATATACTGTATGCAAAACTTTTAATTAATCGTTAAGGTTTGATCAAATTCTTTAATACAAATTACATATGATAAAATGGCTCGACAATAAGTTAGGAGTTATTGAAAGATGAATTTTATGTTTGTGTCCTGTATAAAATGATGATACACTATTGTTAAAATAATGATATTGCATTTTTTATGTGATCCGACCCGGCCCATTTCAACCCGAAAACTTTAACGTCGGATAGTTATTAAATCAAAGCAACGAAAAATTCCGAACCCAGATGAGCAAATTTCTGGCTCCGCCACTGATAATGGGTATATACATAAAGGAAGAAATTTGTAATTTACTCTTATATCATAAAAGGGTCAGTGAGGGAGAGACAAAATACCAGGTTTTCCTTCTTTAACTGTTTTTCCCTTTTTTCTTGGTGTTCTTGCTGCAAAAACAATTGTTAACTCATTTAGGTATGTCGAGTAAAGGTGGTCAAATGGGTGGGTCAGGTAACACGCTGAAATGGCTGTTTTTAGTACGGGTCGGGTTAGGTTGACCTGCCAACAATCTTCTGTCTGCTTTTAATAAATCTCAACTCTAAAGTGTTGATTATGATTACGAAAACTGCATTATTGAAGTAGTAATATAGACCTTTTAACCGTCTGACCCGTTCCCTTTTTAGCTAACTCTTTTTATTCAACCTGTTTGACCGTTTGAGATAAAGACATAGCCAAATCAACAAGTTCAGAAGTGATTCGAAACCGCCACTTGCAATTAATAGTTTCATAAGATGTGTGTGGAGAGAGAGAGAGAGAGAGAGAGAGAGAGAGAGATGGTTCTCACTTTACTTTGGTCAACCTTATCTTCCAAAGATGGCTCCTGCGATCTTTTCCTAGAAACTAGAACAAAAATAAGAACTTTAGTGATTAATTCCATAACCAGTTTAATAGTTGTAGATCCAAATTGAGCAAAGATATAGAGAGCAAATAAACCTTTTGATGAGGATGGATGAGCTGGTGTGTTTGTTGCCATCTGTAAACATCATAAGCTTATTAAGATAGGTCATTGAAAACTACATTTTATCAAGGTATATGTTCAATTTTGTATTGAAAGCAAGTAATAAGATATCAAAATTTACACTCTGACCTTTTCCTCTTTTTTCTTAAATAATGTAGAAATAGTGGCCTGCACAAGAGTATTTTGATTACTACGAGAACCGTCTTTCGATTTTGTTGCTGATTTGCTAACTTCTGGAATGTTTTCAGAAACTTTGGTCACTTCTGTTTCGGTTGCATCCTTAGTGTCACTGACATTGAAAAAAAAATTAGATCACCTCACAGACAAAATATAAAAATGAAATTAGAGCAAGGACATTGAGTTGCTAAAGTCTACATAAAACAATTAACTATGGGGATGTTTGGATCATCGGATGTGCGTTTTAAAACCTATTATTGGATTACTGCAACTTGAAGTCACAATAATCAGTTTTTAGTGTTTGGAACTATGGATAAAGGGAATCTACTTATAATTACAATGATCAGTTTTGGATAATCAGTTTCAATCCTACATCACCAATATTTGTTTATTTATTAAAAACAAAGATTACTTATATACCCCTCTTTTAACTCACATTTTTATTCTTGATAATGCTACACGAAATAATTACTGGAACTCTCTATACAATAAGCTTTACATAAAAAAGCGTTATATTTGATTTATTTATTTTTTTAAAAGCATATTGCATACTGAAATACTTCAACGATATTTGAAAATGTCCCTTTTCATCATTTTGAAATGTTTAGAATTGGCCATACACGAAACTTATCTTATTATAAAAAACAATCATTTTAAACTTGAACACTTCAACAATACGTACATATGTCCCTTTTGGTCATTTTAAATAATCAGAATCGATCATACACTTAATATAACTTACTAATGCAACTCCAAAGGTAAATCCACCTCAATATCGCTATATCCGACATCATACTTTACAGCTAATTACCTTATTGTGACCATTACATGATTAGTTACAAAACGCACATCCTATCACACCCAATATATCATTATCACCAACACACTAATATCAACAAAGATTATATAAGTTGAAATCAATAGCATAAGTATCAAATGTTTTCAGAAAAAAAAAACCTGATTAAACTAACACCAACTTCTTTATCTTCATCATCAGAAGATTCAATGTTATCATCCAAGTCAAATGCATCATCTGCAGAAGAAGATTCTGCAAACCTATACCGCAAAAGATCTTTAGTATTATTATGCACAAACACACAAACTATCCAAACTTAAAACAAAGATAATTACTTATATGATTTTCCAGAAGTTCTTGAGGAATGCCTAGTTGCAGTTGCAGGTGTAGGTGTTTGAATCAATTCATTTGGATCACTTTCATTGTCAGATTCAGTTTCTGGTTCGTGTGTAGGAGACTGATGTTTGACTTCAGTTACTCGACTTTGGTTTACTTTATGAACTCTTTCACTTGTTGAACCTGCACCACCTTGAAAATCATGCTCGGTTTGCTGCTCCTGTGCCAGATGAAATATTGCAACATTATGTCTAAAAAGATTAAAGCAGAAAGTATAACCGAAAAAAAAAGTAACTAGTATTAACAAATTAACAGCACGTAAATGTAACTGTTTCACGAACACCGACCGTTTTCATGTTTTCTGGAAGCTTAGTTGGATTTCTTCAGGATTCTCTTCCTTGCTTCCAATCCACCATGCATCAGAAAACACAATCTGTAAAGATAAAATGTCAAAACAATTATACAAAACCTTATATTTGAGTAACAACCGATATTCAAGTATTCGCGTAATTCAAAAGAAGCAGAACAATCATACACATTTCAAGGTCGCTAATAATGAACATTTAAATCAACAAATGAATAGAATCGTAGAATTAAGAAATGTAAAGCTGCTAACCATGTTATCAAAGTAATCTTCACACATCACATTCTTCCCGCCTTTAGAGAACTGCAAAGTCAAGTACCTGTTTTTGGGATAAACAATTGTCCCAAACAACTTCATTCTACCCTGCACACACAAAATCATAAGTAGAAATCAGTTCATAATTCAAGCATATGATCCAGTGATCACTAACTGTGTAAAACAAACAACAATTAGCAATGAAAATTTCTACAGAATCAAGCTTTGTTCACATTAGTTAGGGTTGTAAATGTGAATGAGCCAAGCGGCTCCAGAGCTACTTGAGATTGGCTTGTTAAAAACTCAAATCGAGCAGAGCTTAAACAAACTTGAGCTTTTATAAAGGCTTCTTTAATAAATGAGCTCGAGCCCAAGCTTCACATATTGAGCTCAAGCAGACTCGTGAGCTTAAATGAGCTTTATATATATATATATGATGTGAGAACCATTTTGAAATTGAGAACTTTGAGAACCATTTTGGACCACAAAAAATCCTTTTTAAGAAAATAAAAAATATATATAAAACAAAAAAAAACGCGAAAATAAAAAAAGCAAAAAAAGCAAAAAAATTTATTTTTCATCCCGGTTTCATAAAAAAAATTAAAAAAATATTGGTTTAGCAAAATTATACATATATGTATAATACGTATTTTTTAATTTTATACAAGTTATTCTTTATACATATATGTACAATTAAGATAAATGATAATGTACATATGTGTACATTATGTAAATCGAAATTAAATGAAAATTTACACGTGTATAATTAGTTGTTTTTTTATGAAACCGGGATGAATAATAAAAATTTTGGTTTTTTTACTTTTTAAAAATTTCCGTTTTTTTTTGCTTTATTATTATTTTTTAAGTTCTAAAGGGTTTTTTTGTGTGGCCCAAAATGGTTTTCAAAGTTCTCAATTTCAAAAGGTTCTCTTAGGATCCTCACCCAATATATATATATATATAATATAGGGTTCAAATAAAAAACAATTGTTTTGTGAGAAGTGTGAGAAAGCTTTAAAATATAGTACCCCACCTAAATAGGACACCATAACATTTAAATAGGAAACTATATATATATATATAATATAGGGTTCAAATAAAAAACAATTGTTTTGTGAGAAGTGTGAGAAAGCTTTAAAATATAGTACCCCACCTAAATAGGACACCATAACATTTAAATAGGAAACTATACAACTTTTATAAACTACCGATCTCAACCACTTGATCCTAGATCCAAGGGTGTACATCTATTCTTATGCTTCTCACAAAACTATTGTTTTTTACATTAACCCTACCATATATATATAGATATATTTATAACAACTGTTTATTTAATTATATATAAACATGATAAAAATAATTAAATAATATACAGTATGTTATATATAAAAAAATATAATTATAAATGCATATGTATATAGAGTTTGGATCAAATACAAATTAAATTAACGAGCTAACCGTGAGAATCAAGTAGTGTAATTATATATACAGCATAGTGTAATTATAGTGTAGTGATGTAATTACATAATTACACTTACTTGTAAATATAATTACACTACTTGATTCTCACAGTTAGCACGTTAATTTAATTTGTACGTTAACTTTCTCCTATGTAAATAATCATAAAATAATTAGATAATTAATAAATACTAAAAGAACCAAGCCCAAGCCCAAGCCCGATCCCGAGCTTGACAAACTACTCACCAGGCGAGCTCGAGCTCTCTTAAACTAAAACGAGCCGATATCAAGCCTAAACAAGCTCGGGCTCGTTTACACCCCTAGTTCATATAATCTCTCAACTCATCCCCAATTAGATAAACTATCAAGCCCTAATTAAAACCCCTAACACAGTTGAAATTCAATCAAGCCTTAATCCAATCAATCACAACAAATCATAAACAGAAACAATCAACTACAAATTCTAAACACACCTGTGGAAACTCGAGGTAAAGGATAGGGTTTTTGGATCCGAGATCTTTAAGCTCACCGATCTTACCACCGGAAACCGGGGAACGAGAACAGGAACCGGTTCTTCTGGTTCGATTTACGGAGTATGTCTCTGCCGTGGTGTTTGGTGACTGTTTTGGAAGGGTTTAGAGCTAATGATGAGGCTTTTGACGGAGCTTCGGAGATTATGTTGTTTGAAAATGCGAGTTTACTGAGTCGTCTACGTTCTTCTGCTTCGGGGTTTGTTGGCTCCGCCGTGGACCGGCCGGTTTTCGAGTTCCCGCCTCTCGCCATTGGTGTGTGAGTGGAGAAGGAGGGAAAAGTTTTGTGTGTTGAATGTCAATTGACTCACTGGCTAGCTTAGCTCAGTGGTGGTATGAAGTTTAGTTTGAAAAGAGTAATTAATTTTATAAAAATGATTAAGACTAATTAGTGTTTTGTTTCTTTCTATATTCTAAATTCTAATTATAGATGTGTGGGAAGTTGTTCAAGGTCAAACAAAAATTTCGACTAAACGTTAATTAATCGTTAATTCTCACTTTATTGATTAATTTTGGGTTAATTGGTCAAATTAGGCCAAAATCAAGATTAATCATACTCTTTCGGCTTATCTGATGAGGTTCCGGCCAAAATCATCGGTTTTCAGCGAGGTTCCGGCCAAAATCATCGGTTTTCAGCGAGGTTCCAACTAATTTCCGACCAAAATGTGTGTGTGTATGTATGAAACTGAAAATTGCATATAAAATGTGTGTATGTATATATAGAACTAAAAATTATACATTAAAGTCTGATCTGATTAATCCCGCTCACCCAACTAGCGATTTTTACAACACTAAATGTAACCGATAATTGACACTAACAGGGCAATCAACAAATAGAGGATAAAGGTAGAATAAGTTATGTTTGTATTGAAAACCATGATCAAGTACTGGCTTTTGGATCACATTCGAGACCTTGCAATGCCAAAGGAAGTGTGGGATGTTTTGGCATCACTAATCTTTTTAACATCATATGCAAATAGTATCAAAGCTACCATTAATTTGGTGATATGCAAACAGTATCAAAAATAATATTGGTGATATGATGGGTTAGATGCTACAAATAGTATCAAAGCTACCACTAATATCATATGCAAATTCCACATTGGCCGTAGACATGAGAGATTCTGGTTCATAAAGAATATCATGTATGTTAGATCACCAACGCGATTTGGACTTAGTTGATTGTTGAATAGATAACAACTCCATAACTAAACGTGCTTAGGTGTAAGTAGTACCATAATGGAGACCTGCTGGGAAGTCTCTCCCAAGACAATCAAAAATAAATCCACAAGCTCCTAGACAGACAATCCACTAGGGGCAAAATGACACAACGTCGATGGTACGAGGGGTCGAATGTTGCGTTCTATGTTTCCAAATTCTATATTACCTACTCTCCTAGTAGTTTACCTATAAAAGGCTTGTTAGGGTTCATTGTTTATTCTATCTTTTCGTTGTTGTTTATCAAATAAATAGTTACTAATACGCTTGAGCAACACCGATTGTATCTTGGGTATTGGATTGATGTGATTTCTCATGTTTAAACATAACAATCAACCATATTATTGTCGGAGCATATTTGATTGTAAATTTTCATGAGTGATCACCATTTCAAAACTAAAAGTTGTTCACCTCTGATATAGGTGAGTACATTGGTCGAAGGAATGAAGATCTATGATGAGGGCGATGATGAGCAGTGGAATGAGAGGGAAAACTCTTTAAATGATAAACGAAAAATGAGCATCACACAATAAATAGATCAAAATAACCTAATAAAAGAAGCCAGAGTAACAAAAAATATTCTCATGTGAGAACACGTGGGGTGACTTAATACTAAAAATAGACTAATAAAAAACTTAAGAGATGATCACATACATGATCTAAGTAATCATATTATTTTTCTATCAACATTTTCAAAACCTTTTTTGAACCACATGGTTTGCTTATTTCAAGTGGAATTTCTCCATCATCGAAAACATTGCTAAAAGATCAAACTTGTCCATAACTACTAGTTAGTCATAGTTATGTTTATATTTCATAACACCGTACAAGTAATTAAATGGAAGAAACTAAAATTTCACAATGTGTATCGTGTATGACAATTCTTTAGTATGTGCACGAATTATCTCAACACGATAACCTTGTGGTGAGTTTATCTAAAATGTTCTCATACATCTTAATATAAAAATATTAGTAAGTAGTTAGCCACACACATATTTTGACTATGTCTTATTATATAATAAAATTTATGCAACATATCTCATGTTTATCTTTTCCAGATACTTTTTTTATGTATTATATGTAAGATAATTGATCTAAAGTTTTCAAACCAATAAGATTTTTCAAACACATTATCAATACCGGCTGAATTTTCACCACAATTCCATCACAATACACGAATTTAAAGTAACTATTTATTTAATTAAATTATTAAATTACCATCACAAAATAATAAAAACATGTGTACTCATGGCATTTTATGGCATTTTCACTCCAAAACGCCGGGGGACACCCCCCTCCCCTTTTGCCTTGGCGTTTTGGGTCAAGCGTTTTCCACAAAACGCGATCATGACACGAATTTTGATAAAATTGTGTGTGAGGAGGGCATCTAGAAGGTAACATATGTAATTATTGTAAGAGAGTTGTGACATTTTATTTACTACATCACTTTTTTCAAAATTTTTTATTGCTGACTGGATGTCACATGAAGCAAAATGTTCGGTGATAAGGTGATAAGTTGTTTCGAGTACACATGATCTAATGGACCCAAGTGTTTTACAACAACATATTAATAAAAGAAAAAGGCCACAAACCTGGAACTTATTTACACATTCAACTCACAACAAAACACCACCACAATGTCACAAACAGTTCACAGCGGCGGCAACGGCGGCGACGGCACCGCACCTCAGCTTTACTTCTGCCACGAATGCAATTGCACCGTCACCATCACACCTTCAAATTCCCCAAATTCCGAACTCTCTTGCCCTAATTGCAACGGCGAATTCCTTGAGGAATACGAAAACCCTAACCCTAACCCGAACCCGTTTCTCGGATTCGATGATTCATCGCCGTTCGCTTCCGGCTTTCCTCTCATGTTCTCATCCTCTTCACCCGGCGATATGTCGGCTCTGTTTGACGGACCGGGTTCTCGGCCGGTTCAGAACTCCGGCGAGTTTAATCCGTTTGCGTTTCTACAGAATTATATTAATACTTTACGAGCTGGTGGTGCTAATATCCAATTTGTAATTGAGAACAATACGGACGGTGATCCTTCAGGCTTTCGTGTTCCGTCGAATTTCGGTGATTACTTTTTCGGTCCTGGATTGGAACAATTGATTCAACAGCTAGCGGAAAACGATCCGAACCGTTACGGCACGCCTCCCGCGTCGAAATCGGCGGTTCAAAGCCTTCCGGATGTTAAGATTACTAAAGAGCTGATGGAATCGGATTACTCGGATTGCGCGGTGTGTAAGGATAGCTTTGAGCTTGATGAGGTTGCAAAGCAGTTGCCTTGTAAGCATTTATACCATCCGGATTGTATTTTGCCGTGGCTGGAGATGCATAATTCGTGTCCGGTTTGTCGGTTTGAGTTGCCCACGGATAATCCAGATTATGAGAGTAAGTCTCGACAGGGTTCTGGTGGCGGTGATGGTGGGGCGTCGGGGTCTGCGGGAGGTTCTCGTGATAATCCGCTGACACCGAGGAGGGTTAGGATAAACCTGCCAGGGTTTTTGGCAGGGTATGGTGGTGCGTCTGCTGAGACGAGTGGTAGTGGAGCAGGGAACAACAGTTCAGGAGATGGTAATCAGGGGAGTGGTGGTGGTAATCAGGCTAGACAAGAAGATCTTGATTAGTTACAGGTTTGTGTGAATGTTCTCACCTTATGTTATTAATTTATGTTTATCTGATATTTTGGCTGTGCAAGAAATGAAATTTGCTGTCTCATACTCTCATTTGTGATTTGTTCAAGTATTGACTGGAGACAGTTACTTAAATTTGTTACATTTGAAAGCCTGTTTAAACCTCTAGTTTGAAAGATGCACATTTTCACTTATAATGTAGTTGAGCCATAATGTTATTTGATTCTAGTTTTTTTGCTAGTGATCATAGTTGTCAATAGTGCTCGCACCACCAACTATCGCAACTAGTGTAGTGGACTAGCGGTAGGTTAGCGCTAAGTGGTCTGTAGCGACATAATAGCATGAAATAGTGACAGCGACCATTTTTGTTTTTATTTATTTTTATTTTATTAGCTATTTTGGTGGACTTTTATTAACTATAATAGCTATTTTGGTGGTATTTATTGATTATAATCGCTATTTTGGTGTACTTTAATGTAAAACACTTATAAAAATTTCTAATACTCTATCGCTAAACATGAAATAGTGGGCATTGCTACATAGCGTATAGGTTATAGCATATAGGTAGGCTGTCACTATTGACCGTTGTTCGCTATTGACAACTATGCTAGTCAGCTAGTGACGCTGGAAGAAAATGGCAGTTTACATTAAGTAATACTTAAGGACCCATGTGTTTGATGCTATTAAATGTTACCCTACAAGGTCCTGTATTTACAAAACTGTGAAACCTAACAGAAGGTAACGATGTTTGCGGTTGAACATATCAAAACTAAGAAACAAACTAGCACATTTCTTTTCAGGCCTCAGTACAATTTAAAATGGCAATTAGTTTTGTTAGTTAACTTATATTTAGAATCAGACAGTGTGCTACTGGTTTGATTGATTTGTCACATTTAATTTTATTTACTGCATCTGTATGCTTACGCTTTATATGTAGTTGCTTTCATTTTTAATTTTATTACTTGTATTATTTGCTCATTGCCTTGGCTTTGTGCTATTTTAAAAAAAAAATATTTGGTCTATTTTAAGCAGAAGCATAAGCAATGTGCAATATTCGATCTACCATATACAACCTGTGCTTTTGTTGATTAATTTGAAAAATATATTTTTCTCTGGTGACTTAAAGATTGTTCTTGACATGATTTCCTGGTCTAAAATGGTTTCAAAACTTGTTCTTTTGGTTTTAGCTAGCAGCCAGTACGTAATGTATGTTTTGATTCATATAAGTGTGAAGAACACATGAGCAATGTTTTATCTCCTCATGAAAGCCATTATAGTCAATTTCCATCACTTATTCACTTAGGTAGCCAAAAAAAACAGTTATTGGATTTGTATGAATTTTTTTAAATTTATTTAAAACTTAACTGATTTTTTTCTATTTATTATACGTCATTAATTTACTGTGAAGTTTCTCCTTTTAATTAAAACTAACAAGAAGAATTTGCTTTTTTTTTAATTAAGATAACATGAGACTGGAACTCTGGAAGCAACTGCATCATATTTGTATGCTGCATTAACACTAAGAAATTGCTTTTTATATATTGTTAGTCACAACACAAGTCATGTATTTGAATAGTTTTGATTTCTTCATAATTTTTGTTTACTTATATTATGGTATATTGGTATGGATCAAATGGTGACTGACCACCCTACTGTATGTTATAAAAGAACACCATGTAACATTTGAGTTTTTGTTTACATGGAATTTAAGTTCATTTAATTATATGTTACCAAAGTTAAAGCATGGTTCAAGGATTTCATGTGCAAAGAGAATAAATTAAGTGGGCTAAAGTGTTTTTCTGCTTTTAGAAACACAATATTGCATATAGTGGTGGTTCAATAAGAATTGCATTACTTGTACATGCTGCTGTAAATGGATACAAAATGCGTTTACACGACCACATACGTGCCTCTCTTTCTCTCTGATAACCACATCTGCTCAGCTGTATATACAAGTGTTTATGTAGTTCTCTTTAATACAGGTTGCTGTTGATTTTGTACTTAGTTGTGAATGGCTACAAATGTTAATTTAAATGTGTTTTGTAGGTGGAAGGTGGTGTACTATGTTGAACATACAGTGAATCTTTATCTTATTATATACATGAAAGATTATTTAGAGAGAGACTGATATATCTTTTGCCCTTTTGGATGATTGTGGATCTTTTTTGGTTTTCATTAATTTATTTTTGTATAAAACTTTTGGATCAATTTGTGCATGTATACACCAACATGTTCTACTTCTACCACACAGAACTTGACATCAACTTATTGTCCTCTTAAACGGGTCGTGTTGGTTGGTTGATGGGTCGGACTCTGAACCCATAGTTTTTAAATGAACCTGAACACAACACAAGACTGTTTTGGACATGAGCTTGAACATAATACTTGTGCTTATGTTGCTATAAATCAATAAATTATCACAAAAACATAAATATCTATAACCAATTGTCCTTAAACAGGGCATGTTTGATGCTCTCGTTTCTTTTTTTAACCTTGTAGTTTTGACAGTAAATAAATTTGGCATTGATATAAGCTATCTTTTAGAATTTAGGAAACCTGCAAACCAGTCAAGTTTCTACCTAAAATTTTTCGAACAATTCTATGATACAATCATTATAACTACATCCTGAACTTATAAACTCATATATAATTTTTTTCATCTCTCATGGTATGGTTAAATATACTGTTTATGGTTTTGAATATAGGAAATTATTACTCATGTATTTATACTTTGATCATCTTATGTTATATTAGTTTTTATCAATTTATATAGGGCTATTGGAATACTTTTCACTTAAAGCCGTATTTAATATATGAAATAAATTATCCAATTATTGAACATGAATCATAGGCTTTTCAATATTAAATAATATAACATCCAAGAGTCGAACAAACAAACATATCACTTAAAGTCGGTAACCGAATTTACGGTCTTCAATGCTATATGTTTATTAAATTGGCAACTAATTTGATATTTGTACTACTCCGTAATTTGGTGCAAGTCATGTATTTGTATATTTACCGGTACGTGGACTAATTCAGGTTTGTTATTCATACCGGCACCGGCTTCAAGATCGTCGGAGATTTTGAAATAAAAAAGCAAAATGGTACAAAACGGGGTACCGTAACGAAATATCCGTACTCCCACCATATATGAAAAATTCAGT
Organism: Bidens hawaiensis; assembly: GCF_021521415.1. Classification (NCBI taxonomy): domain Eukaryota; kingdom Viridiplantae; phylum Streptophyta; class Magnoliopsida; order Asterales; family Asteraceae; genus Bidens; species Bidens hawaiensis. Next base: position 75,193 of record NW_027493845.1, read on the forward strand.
ACGGGTATTGGCACACATTTTTATTGATTTTCGGTACGGATACAACCATGTACAAGTACGGACACGAGTATTTTACCAAAATCATCCCTAGCAGAAAGAAGCCGAGTTGCTCGTGAAGAAAGCTAGATCGAGCCAAGCTTATACAAGCCTGAGCCTGAAATCGAGCCTAAAAGTAAGCTCATTTAACAAACGAGCCCGAGCTCAAGCTTTATTTATCGGGCTCGAGTCAGCTCGTGAGCCTAACCAAGCCTATCATATACAAATCCTTTTTAGTATATATAATTTTATGAAAAAAAATATTTTAAATTTAATTAAGAAATTAGAAATAAGGCGAGCAGAGGTGGAGATGGTGGCCATAAAGAGAAAAGTATAAATACTTGTAGGAAGCACGAGAAAGACACGGTCAAGAAACTATTCTGTTATATTCTATTCCTTCCATCCATCCATTTGTTTATACGACATTGCGTTTATTCCGCCCTAATTCAAAGGAATATTATCGGTTATTCTCATACTTGGATTCATCCATTCCATTTCTTTCGAAACTCATCATTCAATCCTGATAAGTGATAACCATTTGATTTTGTGTCTATCCTCGTAAATTGATTTCACGTTGTAATGCATCAAATTGAGATTGAGAACCATCTATTACGTCATCCAGCACATGATCATTCAACATCTAGTGATATTTTGTGGATTTAGGCTTCATAAAACGATTTGTAACGGCTCCGTCAACCGAAAACAGAACATTTGGTTGCGCGGCTGGTCTGGAGTGCCTGTTGAGCATTGTTAGGGCCCTGCGGATGGGGTCCTGCTTGGCCGGAGAAAGCAGGAGCCCACGCGCATCATCACCGACTAAAAAGAGGAATAAAATGATGAGAAGAGCGTCCAGAACCTCGTTGTTTGGTTCGAATAGGGAAGAACACCTTCACAGGATACCCGGGAGGATGTTCTTGAATGGGTCTAGTGAAGTTGCTTCATTGTATACTCAGCAAGGGAAAAAGGGTACCAATCAAGATGCCATGATTGTTTGGGAGGTTTGATCTAACAGTTCCTTTATTTGTTGTTGTTCATATCTTTCATGTTAAACGTAGCAGTTTGTAACGAATTAGTCCTTTACACTAACTCGCGATAGAATTTCTAGTTAAGTTCATGTTAAATGGCCATTCGCCCCGCTTGCGGTGCGCGCATATAATGTATATATGTGTGAACCCTCGGGTGGGCAAAAGTGAAATTGCACTAATTTTGACGTTATTTTACTAATCTCGTGAAAATAATGTTAAAAGTGACAGACGTTTAATCAGGCATCATGTAGTGGCGTTAATAGACGAAAGACAAGGGTACATGCACCGATCAGCCGCTGGTGTCCCGATGATTGAGTGCTATGTGCCTTATGTCCAATGCTTGATGCAAAACTACTATCGAGCCGGGGGTTTCACCGGAAGCAGCCTCTCTATTCTTAAAGGATAGAGGTAAGGCTGCCTACATCTTACCCTCCTCAAACCCTACCATAGCTTTGCTATTGGTGGGATATACTGAGTACGATGATGATGTTAAATGGCCAATATGCCCTTATCTAATATAATATAATAAACTATAATATATATATAATTTATGGTTCATATTATATCTTGGTTTTAAAAAGCAGCGACACAAGGCGATCGCTTTGTTGCTTTTGCTTGCACAAGGCAACCAAAGTCCAAAAAGCGTAGGTGAGGCACACACTCTTTGTACATAGATCATTTTTATGTTTCAAAATGTTGTACCACAAGCTTTTTAGGCTGTATATATAGGTCATTTGTATATTAAATCATATATAAAGCTTATTTGGACTTTAAGCAGGGGATACTAGAAACATGAGATATATATATATATAAAATATACAAAAAAAACTTGCCTCGCGCACGAAATTTGGTGTGCTTTTATGCTTTGCGCTTTTTGTGTGCTTTTATGCTTTGCGCTTTTGTTTTAGACTTTGTCGCTTTTGCCTCTAAAAACCAGGATTATAATTTGACATAACGTATTCGGTTTGGGCATATTGGTTCATTTAACATTGATTTAGCTAAAAATTATAATGTTAGTTTGTGTAAAGGACTAATTTGTTACAGAACGGCTACTTAAGGATGTTCAGCGTAGTTAATAAGGATTAAGGACCCAGCCTTCAAATTGGATTTATACATAAAGATGAAATCTGTAATTTAGTGGATGTTCAAATGTTTTCATTCATGATATTACAATTTCATTTTACTTTTTCAGAATTTCGGGTCAAGAACAGATACAATCTTCTGTGGTGTATTTGATGGTCATGGACCATTTGGTCACATGGTTGCTAAGAGAGTGCGGGACTCACTCCCTTTGAAGCTAAAGGCAGTCAACGCAAGTGGCAGTAATGATGCGTTACCGGACAACGAAGCGTCTGATCCTGAAATTAATAAAAATTCTGAGAAAATGCAAGCGTTAAAAGACTTGTTTCTCGAGGCTTATAAGGTTATGGATAGAGAACTAAGGATGCATACTAATATCGACTGTTTTTGTAGCGGCTCAACAGCTGTCACGTTGATTAAACAGGTGACATTATTTTTAAAAATTTTAAATTTTGAAACATGGGTTTATTTTGATAATGAATGTGAATTTGTTGCAGCGTCAGGATCTTATAATTGGGAATATTGGGGATTCTAGGGCTATTTTGTGTACAAGAGATGAATCCAATAATTCTCTTGTTGCTGTGCAGTTGACTGTGGATTTAAAACCAAATCTTCCAGGTTCTTCTTTTTCCCATTTTTATTATATATCTAGTTGCTTGTTTTATGTTTTTTTTTCCTGATTTTCAAAAACCAAATTATAAACCTTTTCACTTTATATTTTGAGGTAGATTAGGTTGGGAGTTTGTTGGTTAGTTCAGTTGGAGCCGGAGCCGACCGAACTGCTCAAACAGAAGCAACTTGGTTGATTTGGTCAATTTGAGTTCTGAAAGCTCGAGCTCAGCTTTTGAGTAGTTCTTTTAAATTTGAGCTCGGCTCGTTTATTATTTATTAATTAATTTTAAGCATTTTTTATACTTGTTTATAATAGAAAATTTATAGGTTCGTTTTGAGATTTATTTCTAAAGCTCGAGCTTAGCTGATGAGTAGTTTTTTCCAAATTCGAGCTCGGCTTTTTTTTTTTATATATATTAGTTAACTTATATACATTTTCCAAAGTAATGATTTTGAAAATTGCATATTTTGGTAAAAAATAATTTCAGCTGAAGCAGAGCGGATACGTAAAAGCAAAGGCCGTGTTTTCGCCCTTCAAGAGGAACCCGGCGTAACCCGAGTTTGGCTACCGAATAACGACTCTCCAGGTCTAGCCATGGCTCGTGCTTTCGGGGACTTTTGCCTTAAAGATTTCGGTCTCATTTCCATTCCCGATGTCTTTTATCAACGTTTAACCGAAAACGACCAGTTTGTCGTCCTAGCAAGTGATGGGGTATGGATATTAATAAGATAATAACATTTATATATTATCAGCCTTTCAAGTAGTATTTTTCATGCAATTACTTATTACTTATCATTTATATGAAATAAATTTATAGATATGGGATGTGCTTTCAAATAAAGAAGTCGTTGACGCTGTTGCGTCGGCTGAATCACGTTCTTGTGCTGCTCGAGCCGTGGTCGAGTCAGCAGAGCGTGCGTGGAAATGCAAATACCCGACTTCGAAAGTTGATGACTGTGCAGTTGTTTGTCTTTTTCTTAACCCGCACCCGAACACCGTGTCCGTAGGTGATTCGGTTGACAAAAACGAGCCCGTTGTAAAACCGAGTGGTACTATTAGAATTAGTGGAAATGACGCAGATGATGAGTTGGCGGATGACGATCTAGACGAGGATCCGGGAGCCATGAGTGATGGGAGTGAAGAAGTTGACTGGTCAGCGCTAGAAGGCGTGGCTCGGGTCAACACATTGTTGAATTTGCCTTTGCCTGAGTTTGAGCCCGAGAAACAAACGGATGGGGAGAAGAAGACAAATTGAGGAGAGGGGAGACGTTCGAGTTGCGATCTTCTTTTAACTCTGAATATCATCTGTTACCGGACACTTACGTTAATACTCTGCCAACTAACAAGGTGGGCCTTGAACTTGATTTAAAAATTTGGTTCATTTTATGGTTATGATTGTTAAGGGAAAAAGAAGATAGCCTCTACTATATTAGAGTGTTGGGGGCAAATGTTTATATTTTATTTTTTGGTTTTTCGTGTATTAAAATTTATGTTATTCATTGTTGAAATAATATGCTCTGTCAATTTTTATTTTTTATTTTGTAATTTATTTGATCATTTGATATTATGTTCTTGTGTGCCACACACCTAATGGTTTTTTTATATTTATTTTTTTTATCAGTTTTATTTTAAGTGGATTAGTTAGTAATTAATGTATGACTTATTATATGTTTTACAGTTTTAGTGATTTATACATTTTATTTATTTTAGTGTTAACAACTTTTATTAGTATTGAGTAGAATACCGAAATTGCAATGTTTTAATTTAAAAACATTATAATAATTTTTATACCATAATTTTAATACAATACTGTTATTTTAATAAGTTATCTTAATGAAGTATTGTTTATAATATGATACGCTCATTTACTTATATTAACTTATTTAATGTACAATAATTGTTTAACGTACATTATGTACATGAAACATTCAAGGTTAAAAACCAAAAAAGTTCATGTCAAATTCCAAACCCTAAAACATTTAAGGTTAAAACTCAACATATTCAAGCTTCAAACCTAATACTTTCGAAGGTTAAAAATTCATTATGCTCATATATAAAAATGATTTGATTAAAGTTCTTTATTTGAATGAACTGATGATTAATTAGATTAATTTCAAGATTAACTGATCAAATGACTTTTAACCATTTTTATTTTTTTTGATTTATTAATCAACTGACAAATACAAAACTTGTGCACAATGATCTGAACAGTCATCGATGCTCGTGACGGAAGAGGCCAATGCTCACGATGGTACACGATGAACGTGACAGTGGAGGGTGGATGTTGATGGGACGGCAGAGGCCGTGTATGGGACGGCAGAAGCGGTGTTCGTCGACAAACATATCGTGTAGTTATAATTTTAGAGTTGCGTTTTTTAAAATCAAGAGTTTAAAAGTGTCGTGTATGGGACTAAGAATAGTATGAATTTAACTGTTGTACATCTATGTCAAATTGCTAACCCTAAACTTAACCTCCTATGGTTTACCAACACTTTGTAATATCAGGTTAAGCTTTTGCTCATCATATTAGTTCCTGTGATTAGTAAACATGAAAACCAAACCATCAAACCCAACACCACATGACATGTAACACATTCAAAATCATTAGAGAAGTAAATCTACAAAGTTTTCAAATGAGGGGTAGGTTCGTTCAAACTTAAAACTCCAAAACACATACAAAAACACCACAAATTACACATTTATTACATCAAAATCAAAACAACTCCCAACCCACCTTTATTACATCAACATTAACATCAACACACAAACGTAACGTACATATCACAAAACTAGTAATCTTCTGGAGCCAGTGGCTGGTGGTGCGTATGAGTCGTCACCTCCGGCTGTATGATACCAAACTCGTAGATCAAACCGGCTATGGCCGCCCCTATAAACGGTCCCAACCAATAGATCCAATGGTTGTTCCACCGCCACCCCACCAACGACGGCCCAAACGCTCTTGCTGGATTCATGCAAGCCCCATCGAATGGCCCTCCCACTAGAATATTAGCACCCACTATAAATGCTATCGCCAACGGAGCTATTGTTCCCAAAGTCCCTCGTTTATGGTCGATCGCTGTTGCGAAAACGGTGTAAACTAACCCAAAAGTTAGCACGATCTCCATCAACAACGCGTTTAAGTTTCCTTCACCGGCCGCCACCGTAAAACCCACGGGTCTCTACAAATTAAAACACAAAAACCATCAAGAGAATTTTTTTAAATTAAAAGAATCTACCCATGACTATTGTAGATTTGTAGGTCCTCTACATATACACCACATGTGTGGTGTATCCGTGTCCTTGGGGATCTAAGGATACTACTTAGGGATCTAAGGACACTAGAGGCAACTTCTGGGTCATCTGCCTCTTTCATTATTCTATCAAATGAAAAAGGCAAACGCAAAAAGGTGCAAAGGCACCTAGACCTCACCTCTTCCATGAGAGGCATAGGTCTCTTGGTTCTCTACACAAGAGACGACACATAGCTCTCGGTCCTCAATGACAAGAGAGGAGCCCGGCTCCAAGAAGGTAAAAAAAAAAAATTGGGCGCGAAAAATATTTTGGGCCTTAAGTAAAATGAGAATTTTGTTGGTTTTAAATAATTTAATTTTTAAATAGGCATACTTTATTATAATTTTGTTATAATTTGGGTTGTATAAAAAACTTTTATATAAAAATAGGCTAAAACATGTTTCAAAGAGAATAGAAACATAACTTTCTGGTTGAGAGTCATACCCCTTTGCAACTAATAAGTCAAACTAGTTGTTATGTAAATGAGTTTAAACATTATATATACGTATTCTTATTCATAAAAATACATATAAATTTTAAAAATATATATATTTCAGGCCTAACGGGGCGTCGGGCCAGGGGCTGTCGACCACCTGGCCCTCCCTAAAGGTCGGCCCTAAAACGAGAGGACGTCTGTCAATTACTATTACTAACTTTTTTAAATTTTAAAACCAATACCATGCCGTCGGTGGCCAGTCGGAGTAACAACGACGCAACAACAGCTCCAAGAAGCTGAGCTACCCAATAATACAAAGCTCGAACCAACGAAACCCTTCCAGCTACAAGAGTACCGAAAGTAACAGCCGGGTTTATATGTCCACCGGACACGTTCAAACTCGACGCAACAGCAGCAAACAACGCAAGCGCATGAGCCAACGCCACCAGCACCAGCCCCGGTGCCGCCAGCCCATGGTCACCACCATACATCTTATCTGCATGATCAAATAATCCAACATCAAAACAAAAACCAAATACATCATCATATTATTATATGATAATTTAATTCATACTCATGGCAAGAAGCGACCCTTCGGCCGCGAAGACGAACATGAAAGTGGAAAGAAGCTCGGATAAGGTGGCGCGTGCGGAGTCGGGGTGGGTGGCTTCATCGGCCCTCCCGATGGCATATCGAGGTGGCATATTTGTATTTGTATTCAATATATTTGCAAATTTATAAATTGAACGTAAGCTAGCGTTTGATCAGAACCCGAAGATGTAAATAAGTAGTAATAAGTTATGAGATTGAAAAGATGAATATGAATGGAAGTATTGGCGGTGGTTTTGAAAATATTGCATGGACACTTGGGGTGAAGGGTTGTCTAGAGTGTGACACGTACGTTGGTGTGTGTGTTGTGGCAACCAGCTGACTTTGAAAAGGATAACTTATACAGACTTCAATTTCATGCATGTAAGCAATATATCATCGGTCATGTGATTTTGGATTTTTGTGTCTGAATGTCGTTACTTTATTCTAACTTTTTATTTTTGGATGCATATTCTTTCTTAAACCTACCCGTGACATATGTTACATACATATGTGTAAATAAATAGAAACATAAAGTTTAAGGTAGATTAAATTATTGTTTTTTATTACCAAATGATAATAATGTCCTTGGAAATTGGGTTCATAAATATTGTTTATTAATGTTAGTTGTGTGTGTTTAAGAGTAAACTTGAAAATTGGCTAATAAATTTTAAAAATGAATATTTGTAATGAGACAAAATAAAAAAGAAAATGTGGACATTTTAATGGGACGGAGGAAGTAATAAATTTATACACACGTATAAAGGGTGGTATGCATATGCAGTAGGATATGTAAAGGGTGGTATAAAGATGTATACATGCAGTATATGGACGTATATAGTGCAGTGACAAATTTAGAAGAGAAATTAAGTGATTAGAAAAAGAATTTTGGGCATATACATAAAGTAAAGTCAAAAACGAAATTTGCTTTTAATGTTGGTGTACGTTTTTTTCAATTTCAATGACTGGTCAAGAAAACGATTAGACTTGATTTTGATTCATTCGGCATTCGATTTAAACTCATGACATAATAAAAAGTTGTTAAAACATTGTGGTCATTGTACTACGGGCATTTACATTATTTCTTGGCATCGTACACAAGAATAACAGTCTTCATAATATTACATATTATCATCATCAAAATAAAACTTAAAAGCGAAAATCATACATCGTACCAAATCAAAATGCAATAAATTAACATTACATTAATGGCTAATGAAACAAGGCTCATGCCCGAAAGGGCAAAACCGAAAAAAAGAGTACTTGCAAATAAGAATACTTCTAAGGCTTCCATAGTTTCATAGTGCAGTCTTCACTATATGTAGCTATAAGATTCCTATGAGGATGATGACAAATACCAATTACATCCTTCTCATGTACCTGCAAGTATATACAAAATGGGTTATTTTTATATGATCCGTTGACCAGAAAAACATTGACGATAACTCGATAAGTAGTATGTCGATTTGATTATTTTAAGAAAGATGAATAATGTAATGTACCTTCATCAAATGCTCAAGGTTCCCAGACAGATTGCTAAAGCAGTACAGAGTCCTGCATTTTTTTTAAAAATGTAATTAATAACAATAAGATAAAATAAAAAGGTCAATTGTGTAATCAAGCCAAAATTTAGGGCATGGGTAATAAATTAATAATACCTATCTTCACCAATACAATATATCCATTCGCCTTTCGGTGATATACAAGCTGCAACAAAATCTCCACCCTCCTTTTTACCAGATGAGAAACTTTTCACAACCTGCAAATTGGTTGGTCATCGGGTCAGAAACGGGCCGACCCCCAAACAACTTTTTATTGATTTTTGTAATCAACTTTTTTTTCTACGAAAAGAAAGTATACCTGTCCTTGAAGGGTCATAAGATAAATAGATGATGTCTTGTTACAAACGATCACATGGTCGGGATTCAATGGTGACAAGTGGACTGAATTTACAGACGCGTCACCACCCTGTAAGTCAAACCCAAAGATGACGCAGATTTAAATTATTAAAAAAAGGAAGAAAATGAACAGAAGAAGAAATCTAACGATGTGACGTAAAATGGTGAAAATACCCTCAAAGGAGTGGCTTGAATGTCTGTAGACAATCTGCAGTCTTTAAATCCCGAACCTGTATAACATTTAAATACAAAATCATTTAATTGAATATACATACATTTGAAAATGCAGGAAATCTCACCTTTACTGTACAATCACTTGATGCAGTAATTATTCGAAGTCCATCACTTGTAAAAATGGCATCATTAACGTATGAAGAGTGACCGCGAAATTCCTTTAACATTTTCCCAACTTTTATCCCGTGAATTCTGATATAAATTTAGCAACGGTAACATGTGAGTTTTGAAAGCAATAATCAATTGTTTGATTGTTCGATGAATTGACTCATTTAATTGAAAGATTAAATGGCTAAAAGAAAATTATAGTGACAAAAGAATTCCGTTAAGAGTGAAAAACTCTAAATTTATTATTTTAAAACAAGGGTAATAGACAAACCTTGCAGTTCCATCGAATGATGTGCTTAATATCTGAGTTCCATCGCGAGAAAATGCAACACTAGTGACACCCCGAGAATGAGCATTTTCAAGACGACGCAAGCATTGACCATTTCTTATACGCCAAACCTTAATCATAAATAAAAACAATTCATGAACAATTTTCAAATATCATCATAAATTTCATGATATCTTATAATGTTGTGTGTAAAAGAACTAATTGAAAAGGATGCTCACTTTAATCTTTCCATCTTGGGATCCAGAAGCAAGCATCTCAGAATCTCTACTAAAATCGATGCACAAAACAGCATCATCATGCATCATAAAAGATTCCTGCACAAGTAAATTTGATATCTTAATTCCTTAATACTTTGAGATTGCATATAAAAGCCTTCAATATAAAGTTATATCTAAAATATATTCACCATACAATAATTATTCACCCAAACCTCCACAAGAACAATAAAACTTATGTGTACTTTAAAATTGACTGTGATACTGAATAAACAGACTCCCATGGACCATTATCAGTTGTTACAATACAGGCTGTAGTAAGTAGTAACATCTAGATGTATATCTGTTTGAAGTTGTAATAATCAGATGCTTTGAGCATTTGGCAAAGTCTGATCATTTGTTGAATTTATAGATTAAATGACCATATAAATGCTTTGTGAATAAGAGGAAATGTCTATATTCTATAAATAATGTTAAAAGAGTGAATGTGAAATTATATTACCGTCAATAATAAGCTTAGTTGCAGTGATTAAATAAACAGACATAAAATCTGTTTTTTTAAACATTAAATAATAGCTGTTGCATATTCAAGTGGCAATAAACATTCCAAAATACCTTGATCAATGATTAAAAAAGAAATTATCAAAATTAAAAGTAACTGGAACTCACTTCTGCTTGGTAATGAAGATCTTTTTTAAGTTTCCCACTAATATGATCCCACACCTGATATTAACAGCCATGCAGCAAATTAGATATCATTAATATTAAACAAAAACAAACCGTTATTTAACCATATAAACCTCGATAAACCCATCAACAGAGCAAGAAACAAGAAACTGTCCATCCGGTGAGAACTGAGCATTTTCAGGATGACTTTTCTTTCCAAACTGCAACACAATTATCAGACACCATCAGAATAAAAAATATAACAAATTCTTGCCTAACTTCAAATATTAAAATGAATATTTGTATATGTCATCCATAATGATCTAAAGTCTAAACTCTAAAAGTGAACTGATTTCTAACATTTAAGATACATGTAACATTTGGATACATTGTGTTAAATTCCATAAAAATGACTCATGGGCATGCTTATTTGAGTAGCAGCATTGATGTTTATGTGACGTGAAACGAATATACAACAATATGAAACTATTAGAAAATATAATGATGAAATTAAAACATTCACAATATCAATATTGAATAATAATAAATCACCTTTATAGTATGATTAAGAGTTGTTGGGTACTTATCAACTATATCTTGCTTCATAGCAGTTGTTCCTCTAAAGAGATCAAACTGTGTTCCAGGTGACAGTAACCCTGAGCAAATTATTATAAATTTATAATCATTTTGACTAGTTGCAAACAGAAGAATTAAAATCTAAAAAGTAATAGTGTAACCTTGGTGTTGTTACCATTTCAAAGCTTGACCGATTAGAGCCATTAAACGTGATGGTGGAACCACAGAGACTTCTGCAGCAATAGCTAAAAAAACAAAAGAAATATACATAGATATTAAACTGTTATATGTTATAATTTATAAGTCTTCTTATGAGTTATTAATAAGATCTACATAAATAACAACAACGTTCAATTCGATTAACAATAAAGCCAAGTTTCATTTCTTTTATTCCATTTAGCATTCCATAATATTTAACTGAAGAATGAGTGTAAATAGCAATAAAGTTCATAACTGTTCTATTTAGGCCCCTCAAGTTCCATATGTTACAATGAGTAACCAAAATGAAACATCTATGAAACTCGGTCGCAATTTAGTGACTTTCTTTAATGAATTCATACAAAAAAACCTGTTACTTTAGATTATACTTGAACAAAAGTAGGCTAAATGTTAACCAAGGTTCATAATTGTTTCATTTAGGTCACTCAGTTAATTAGTTATGAAAAAATCCATGGTAACAAAACAATATGAAATCTAGTTATCCAAATGGAACAGTGATGAACTTTGATTACATTTGAGCGACATTTTCCCAATTTCCCAAAATAAACTGTGATGAAATATTCATGAATGTTTATGAACTAATGTTGTAAATGGTGATGAATTTGAAGAGAAAAGGAAAAGGGATAGAGATGTAAAAACCTTGAGCAATTTGTGCACGCTGTTTCTCTTTCGTGGACTCTTGATAAGCCTAAATATCAAAAATAAATACACAATATGTTATTAAACCATTACATTCGTTAAAATTTTAAAAAACAAAAGGAAACTAGAATACCAATATCAACCTCATTAGGATCAAAATAAGTTCTAACTAAAAGATGTTCAAGTCTTAAATATCTCTCCGGTTCTTCCTGTTTCATCACACTCATTGCTTGAGTCTGCCTCAATATAGCACGGGCCGTATCCAGTTCCCTGAGTTCTATCATTTCCAGAACAATCTAGAATACATTAACAACAAAATAAACATTAGCACATACATCAAAGTATAAAACACACAATTAGTACATAAATATATAAAAATAAATTCATAAACGATGTACCTGTTCATATAAATCTTCAAGTTTCTTTCTTGGAAGCTTAAGTTGTGCAACCTGAGGCAATATTGCATCCCATCTACCACTATTAATATCCGCTATAAACGTTTCGAGGCTGTCTACCGTGTTTAGAGACACTTGACATTCACTTTGTAGGGTTTGGAATGTTTGATGCAGTGAGTTTTCTTTGCAGAACTGAAGAACTATCTTAATCACACTGCCACAAAAAAAAAAAGATGACAAAATAAATAATTAGAAAGAATAATTATGTGTTTGCATCAATTATAATATGTTTATCTAAATCAGAATAACTTGAACATTAATCATCAACAGCTATTAATTTGGTGAATTCACAACCCTAAGTACAAATTATACTCCAAAATCAATGTAATTTGTTCGATTATGACGTCAATTGAGCTGAGTATATATCAATTAATCTATGAGAGTGCAATATAGAATGACTAAAACTGACGGAATAATATGTAATGTCTGAACTTACTCCCGAGCTTCGATTTCTAGGGCAGACATGGTGCTATGCTGGATCGGTGGATTCAAGTGTTAGGGTTTATGGCTTGGGAGTAATAATAATACTAGACGATGCAGCGGGAAACGCAGGACTTAATAATCACTTAAAGATTTCTGGGTGTTCTAAGAATTTTTATTTTAAACTGTACAAATGAAACCGAAATCTAACCATTGTTAATGGTTTGTTTTTGTTAGGTTTTAATTTTCAACGGTTTTTATTTTCAGTTTTTGATGACAAAAACGGCTCGGCTCACGGCTTAGTTTAAAACCATCAAAACCGGACCACAAACGCCTATACGTAAGATGTAATTTTTTTAACTGAAAACAAACTGTGACAATATCATACTCAAATTAAAGAGAATTAAATGCTCGTTTTTATGGTGCAATTTTTTTTAAAAAAATATTAACGTATGAAAAAGTTATGGTTGTTTAAAAATCGTGAGGGAATTTGGGTTAAAAGTAAAATTATAAATAATATATAGTTAAAAGATGGGGGATCATAGTTGTAACTATTCTTTAAATTTCCAAATGTTGATTAAAGTTGATGGGGCAAGGTTGTAAATAATTTGAAGAGTTATAAAATAAACGTTAAATTTAGTGTTAGAATGAATATTATACCCCTCTTTATAGTTGTACCATGTGCTTAAGCAATTGTAAATCCCTTAAAATCTAGTGTCTTAATTTGCCCTTGTTTGGTGTATTATATATAGTATAGATAATGAAGAAATCCGAACAAACTGTTTATATCGTTAATATTAGAATTGAAGGATCCGAACAACATCCGGGTTTTAGGGTTCTTAATCAAATTCTCCCACTCGGGTCATACTTGTATTTATTCATTAGATAGATAGATTGTATCAAAATTAGAAGTTTATTTGGTTTTTTTTTTTACTTTTTCTACAAAAGCACAAGTTTTGTATATCTTTTAAGTTAAGAAAATCTATGAAAATCCTTTTAACATCGGTTTTTTTTTTTTTGGTATGAGGAAATTCTAAGAGGAATGATGATGATGCCATGTTTCATTCATGTAGGTGTATACTTATGTAATTGTGTATTTCTTCTAACACTAGTACATTACACATGTGGTTTTATTTGAAGTCTGTTAAGTTTCTCGTGTATAATATTATGTTTGTGTTCTTTACTAGTATTTGTAACCACAATTGGAATGTTACACTTTGTGCATCTTTGTTGGTGTTGGAGACCACTAAATCATATGATTGGTTGTTGAGAACGTTTATTAAATCATTTAGTCTCGAGCTATAAGTTGTTATCACTGATTAAGATCCAACAATGAAGAAATATTTACCGGTGTTTACAAAAAAAAATAGGACACATTTAATGAAGAAACTTGTTGAGAATGTAAGTTTGTTAATATAACTTAATAGCGTGTTACCTTTTTAAAGTACGTGTTTAGTTAATTTTGAAGCGTATGCCTAGTTCTTTGAAGTGTTATGTTATAGTTTGTGTTCAATATGTGTTCTATTAAATTATATTGCAGGTTGTCAACATCGATGCAACAACACGAATTTTAAAGGGCATATGTCTAATATTGAAACCTTGTTATGTTCCGAGCCACAAAACAATTTATGCTCTAACGATAGTTTGCCTAATGCTTAGCAAATACAAAATTGAAGAACGGAATAATTAGACCAAAGGAATATGAAACAAAGAAATGGCTATCATGCACTCTTAAGAATCAATAGCATATGGTAGTTAAAGAGTTGGATACAAATGGTATAAAGTATAAGACATAAGAATGCGACATATGTATTTCAGAGCATAGACATAAATTTAATATATAATTATGTATCAAGTTACATAACCACGTTCTATATGTTTTGTAATTACTGTGTACCATAATAAGTAGGCAAAAACCGTTAATATATAATTACGTTTTAGTTTATTTAATCACGTATAATCATGCACCATTTAAAAAAAAATCAAAAAAGAAAATACAATAATACTAAAGTTAAAAACGATGATTATTCTTTTTACTCTTCTACTCATTTTCTAAATAATATCTAAGTAGATACTATAAACAGTTAAATTTAATTATTAGTTTAAAGATCAATGAGTCCAAAATCCTTTGAACAAGTTCTTAACATGTCATTGTTTAGTTCTACACTAAAAAAGCTCCAATGCACAAACAACCTGATGACAAACTTCACCAAGAAGTTATAGTAGCAATCCAACAACACAACTAATTACACCCCAGCAATATGTTTGCAACCCATTTGAATCGTTTAGATAACCGGACTACCCAAGTTATGTTTATGACTTTATGTTACATGATTTCAAGAGCGACCAGGCTATAGCTATATGCCTACAGGTTCATCGGGGCGTCAACCCGAATAAGCTAATCCGAAACGATTGTGGGTATAAACCATACATTATAAAGCTAAATAATATTAATTCTTTATTACCACAATGTTGAAGACATTTTAACACTAATTTAATAAACACTAATTAACATAACCCATTTTAACCTAAAAGAATCACATCATATGTATGTTTAAGAACCAAGCATTCCAACTCTTAACAACCATAATAACGTACAAACCATAAACCCGGCCCGTATCTGAACCCGAAACCTTAAAATACACTAATCAAATCCCTCCGGGCCCACGCATCCTATCAACAAAATGTCTCCCTTTCTCTCCAATATTACGCTTCTTCTTTTCAAATTTCTCACCAATTTTCTTCGTTAACCCTAACATCTTTGCCTTCGTCCCGATTCTCTTTAACTTATCATCCCCTTCAGGCATCTCCTTATTTTCTTCTGTGGACCCCACTGCCACCTGAGGCGATGATGGTGACAGATGCCGCCAATTCGTAACCGTTACCACTTGCTTTTCTTCCACCGGTTCCTCTTGTGGCGATGGCGGTCTGTCGCTTTCCACCTCATCTTTTGATGATGAATTTCCATTATTACTGTTTTCCGGTGACTTCTCGTTATCTGATTGATTTAATATTGTTTTATCCTGAGCAGTTTCGGTGCTACTTTTGGTACTTGTATTGACATCTTGTGGGGGTTCTTGTGGGCGGGTCCCGTTGGAAGGTTGGGGGCGATTGGGTTCTTTTATAACCTTTGGTTCGGTGGCAGGCTCGGTGGTGGAGTCAGGGTTGATCCAAATGAATGGGGCAGTTTTTTGTGGGACCCAATCGTCCTTTTCGGCTAACATAAAGGGAATGGTTACACTTTCTGAGTTGGGAAGAACCATGGTGTCACGAATAGCCGTCTGTGGAAGTCAAACATAAAGTCAACCATACAGAACTTCAAATTCGAAATTATATGAATTCTTTTTAAGAATTCTAGAAAATTCACATTAAATTCAAACTCCGTAATCAATAATAGGATAACTTAAAATGGGTTTGTCAAAATATTTTAAAAAGTTTAATATATTTTTCTGATTTTGAGAAGCCAATGTTTGACCTGAAAGCTGATATACTTTAAATTCGAAATTATATGAATTCTCTTAAGAACTTTTTGGAAAATTTACAGCAAACTTGAGCTCTGTAACCAATAATATGATAATTAACAAAAGGGTTTGTCGAAACATTTAAAAAAGTTTCATAATTTTTCTGAGATTGAGAAGTCGATGTATATAGGAAAGCAAAGTGCTTTAGATTCAAAATTATATGAAATTTCTAAAAATTTTAGAATAATTAAAAAAAGGGCTTGTCAAAATGTTTAAAAAGTACTTTTTCTGAACTTGAGAGTTGAGAAGACAATGTTTGACCTAAAAAGCAAAATACTTTATATTCGAAATTATCAAATTCTCATAGTAATTTTTAGAACATTCACATCAAATTTGAACTCTGTAACCAATATAGGATAGTTGAAAAACGGATTTGTCGAAATAGTTGAAAATTTTCATACTTTCTCTGGATTTGAGAAGTCAATATTTGACCTGAAAGTCAAAATGTGTAGTTCAAAGCATAACTTAATCAACAGAATTGATCTCACCTTAAATTTACTGATGATGAACAATGCAATATGTCCACTGGTTATCTTGTGATCACCAACAGCAGATTCCAAACTAAAATCAATATCAGGCATCGATGTGAAACCAAACCAGATTTGATCTGACGGTGGAGGTTTTATATGTACTCTTAATGTTCCTCGAAGAGTTGTTACCCTTATTGCAAGTGAAAGTGGCACCTTCACATACAAAAGATATTCTTTAAAATTTAATACGGTTTTAGACCAAAATTTTACTTTTTTTAATCCAATAGTTCCTTTTTCGTATCAATCACTAACTCCATTAGATAATTCTGTTAAATAAAAGGACATTCTGGTCTTTTGGTATGAGATACAGCGATTAATGCACATGGTACAAGTCCTTAGCGGTCCCACGTTTAATTAATAAGGACTTCTACCACGTGCATTAACGTTTGACCGGTTCCCATTTTAGCTAAATTTTGCAATTGATCAGTCTTAAGGTAAATATACAAACCTGAGAGACTTGCTTGGCAACATTTTTTAGTACAGATTTCCATTTGGGTACAGTAGAAGATGCTTGTTCATAACATTTTTGGTATCTTCTGCAAGAAAATAAATTAGTATGGTAATTGATTAAGCTAACAATTTTTTTGTCTTTTCCTTTTTTAATTAACAAAAATAAACTACATACTAAATAGTCTAAATTATATCAAATATGACCACAGATTCACAGATACTAGCATCAATAAGAATGCGGTTTTTCTTACATGGCACGAACCTAACAAAAAATTCACGGGTTTGGGTTTAGTCTAAACAGGTTCATGTCAGTTTCAGGTCGAACCCTAGAAAACGATAGCTAAACGAGTTGTGTCCATGTCAACCCAATGGGTTTGTGGGTTGACCCTTTTAACACATTTGCTTATATTTTTAGTTTTTTTTTAATGCGTTTTATATAATAACTTAACTATTTGGGTGATATTTTATACAAAAACTTTAAAAAAAATAAAAAATAGCTGGTACTAAACACCCAATTCAAGAAAATTCACCCTAACTTAAACATCAAACTCAAATATAACAAACCAACAATTATTTAAACCAAATATAAATTATTCAACTTACCCAATTTATGAACTTCATTAGCCTTTTGATCCATGGTCTGATTTGGTTGGTCATTAAGCTTCAATTCTTCTCCATTTAGATCTTCTAGAAAATTGGTGGTGACATCAGCAACAGATTTGGAATCCGAATTTTCTAGCTCTTGCACTTCAAGCCTTGTTCAAATATCTAAAACCACGCCACCATAATATTCAACATCAATTTCCATTGCAACCACTTCTTTCAGATCCGATGGTAGGACCCGCATGCCATGAATATATGGCGGTATACTCCCTGGATTGACACCTGTACATATTATTTCGCCAATGTAACTTGGAGTCCTCATGGCCGACAATGTTCTCTACAAAAAATTTTAAGAGAACAGTTATTTAGCCATTCCAGGTATTCAAACAAGCACAAAAAAGCAGCTTTTAACCCATTCAGGTTACGTTTTATCTATAACGGGTCAAATAAAAAAAGACCACGTCGAAAGTCAAAGACATACTTTTAACGCATAAAACCACATTATTCACTCTGAAAAAATCATACTTATTCAAATAATACAATTTTTGTAACCAAATTTGGAACGTTAATTACTAATAAATAAATAAAATTAAACCATGTAGACTCAAATGTTCTGCGCAAAACAGACCCGTATAGAAAGTTATCCATTCTGACCCATTCCTGACCTACCCATTTTGCCACCTCAACGTAAAATCAAACCTCGTATTACAAAATAAACATCCCACAAACCTGAATCCTTGTTTGTATCGAATTCCTCAAATTCGCGTTTCTTTTAGCATCAAAGAACAACCGTGAAATCAACAAATTACAGCATAATGTTCCATCATCACTACTCATTTTATCATTAACATTTGTATCAATAATTTTCTCTTCACCACCATAATTAACTTTCTTTTCCGTTTGAGAAGCTCTTGAAGACCCGCCAACCGAAGTTTTAATCTTTTTATCTTCTCTGCCCGTTTTAGAAGTCTTTTTCGCAAGTTTCTTCAATAAGTTGCGAACTTTTGATGATGAACCATCTAATTTAATCGATCGATCCCCGATTTCAGGATTAAAACCAATAGATGGTTTTAAAAATGAAGGATATTCTATGTTTAATGATTCAAGGTAACTATAAAACTCTGTGTGCGGCTTATAAAACCATTTAAGTCTCTCTTTATCGTCACAAGAAGCAAGACGTAAAGCTTTACACCATGATTCTTTTTCACATGATGTCTCAAAATACATGTAGAATAACCTGCTTCCATGATATATTGTTGATGATTTGTTCTCCACTTTTACTGGGTATTTCTTGGCCCTGTAAAAAGGTAAAATTGTGAAATGATTTAGTCATAATGCTAAAAAGTTAAAGATAAAACTTCAATATAACTAGCATTGGAAGTAAAGGTGAACATATTTTTTTTCTATAAATCCATGTGCAATTTTATGTTTTTTGGCAAGTTAAAACAATTATAAATTACATGTGGCAAAACAAGCATGCTGGATAACAAGCTAAAACATGTCATTTTATTATGCATTGGTCAACACTGTTTGATGGTGCTGAGTGCAGACACACACATAATAAAATATTAAAATGACACTTTAAGAGCATATCCATTTTGAGTATTATCTTATTAGGGTCCTATTCTTTGCAATTTTATAGTTTCATACCCAGTAGCAATGCATCACTACTTGAATTTTGTTAATATTCGCCTTTAACGGGTCCATGAGTTAAAACAAAACGAGAAATAGTTAATTCATGAAACATAAAACATCATGCATTATTTTCTATCAAACATTAGATTATCATTGTAACACCATTGTTTATTGATGTCAATTAAAGCATTCTTATAATACACAAACCAATAATGTTAGAGTTTTTGATAAAGAAAATTTACCACTTTCTGGAGGGCAAATTTGTAGCAGAAACAGCTTCTATAATACAGCCCGACATATTAATATTTGTGAATGATCCATCTGGTTCTGTAATAACTAGTGATTTATCCTTGACACTTGCATATTTCTTGGCAGGTGTCACCTCAACAGCCTCAATTTTACGTTTTTCTGGCCGTGAACTTTTATCAGCAGACTGTGAAGACTTCGGGATCTTTTCATTTTCTAAAATCCAAACCGATCCCTGAAAACCAAAATTCTCAAAACACAATACTTACTGGTGTAAGGATATAATGGTAAAAAACAAAAACTGTAGCAGTTTACACACTAAAATAGTGGAATAACACTAGAAACTGACTAATTCAAATAATCACTTTGAAAAATCTATATCTATACTATATATAATACACCAAACAAGGGTAAATTAAGACACCCATTTTTAAGTAATTTACAATTTTTATTGCTTAAGGTACATTTTACATAGCATCCAAGACAAGGACATACTTGTCAATTGAAAAATATGTCTTAAAATAGTTACAATATTGCCCCCTCAACTTTACTCAACATTTGTAAATTTAAAAAAATAATTACTACTTTGAACCTTTATCTTTACCCATATTTCCTTTTAATTTTAAATGTAAATAACTTCCCACCAACGATTTGCCAACGGCCATAAGTTTTTCACACGTTAATATTTTTTATAAAAAATTGCATCATAAAAATGAGTATTTTATTGTCTTTAATTTGGGTATGATATTGCTATAACTTTTCAAATAAAAAATTTTAACATATTACGTATGGATGTTCACAATTCGGTTTTTAACGGTTTTCCAAGTAATATCGTGAGCCAAACCGTTGGTTCGATTTTTTTGTTATTGAGAACCGAAACTAAACTTTTGAAACTTTAAACTGAATCGTTACTAATGGTTTGATTACACACATTGAGCTTCAATAATAAGTCGACCTTCCGGTCCGGTTTTATATGACCAATTTTTTGTATAAACCGTAAAACAAATGTTTGCTATGGTTTAAACATTCGGAAACCGGCTGACCAAAGGTGATGATTGGTTCAAATGTTGTTCGTTAATTGTTACATGATTACTATGATTTTCGTTACCCGCCGCATCGCGCGGCCACCCGTCTAGTACAATGCAAAATAGTAAAATACTTCCTCAGTATTTCAATGCAAACTTTTTCCATCAATAAGTAATGACTTTACGTTCAAACGACCAAAAGGGCATTTTTGGCATTCGACATTTAAACCATGGTTATTGCAATGATGTATAATAAAGCTCTCTCAAGAAGATGGAAAGCTAAAAGTCATAAAACTTTAAATCTCAATAATCCAATTGATGTACTTATAAGACTATCTGTTGTCGATCCATGAACAGGGGTGCTAGCCCCAGCTATCGGAGGCGCTAACGGCCTAGCGCGAGCCCAGTAGCAGCCGCGAGCAGCAGTGTTAAACGTTTGTGGGGATTGTGAGCAGTGACTTTATCTAGTGCCTAATCTGCGTCCTTATGTGACATTAGAGGATGAATCCGGGGCCAACGAAGCCCCACAAATAATATAAGTCAACCAAAATCTTAGTTTTGGTCAACATGGTCAAAATTAGGGTAATAAACATCCATGAAATTAATTAATTACAAACACAAAATCAACTAATTCAAATGAATTGAAATAGACCTGTTTATTAGGGAACGGAAACTGAAGCTCATCAGTTGCAGATTTCGTAACCGTGACGTCATCTTCATGTTTAACTGTTTTCTCCCCTGATTTCCGAATCAAGTACAACACTGCCACAATTTCAACACCAATAACCGCCAATGCCCCAATAACAAACCCTAGAAACAGAGCAACAGCCACCATCACACACACTAATTAATCAACTAGTAGTCTGCTATTACAAATGCACAAAAGCTTGCATCGAACACCAAATCGGCATCATATTCGTCAAAATCAACGATTTAATTAAGGTGTGAATCATGAAGTTGGAGATTCGAAAGAGGAATACGCGGTTGCTTGGTGGTCAAGGAATTGATTGAAGATGATATGTGAATGTGAATTGATTGATCCAAAAGACAAGTTACAAGTAGGTTACTTCTCAGAAATTGTAGATTGGGGCTCACGCTATGCTGCGGTGGTCTTTAGGATTATTAAATGATATTATTCCTCCCAACGTGTCACTATTGTTTAGATTTTATTTTGGTGAACGGTTTTTAAGTAGCAGCCAGCCACCCGAGAAAGTGAAAGTTCTAAAAACATATTTATTTAGATTTTATATTACAAATTAGTGAAAGAAAATAACAACTAAAGGATTGTAAATTGAACTGGGAAAAGTTTGGGAAAGGTTTAATAAATCTCATCGGTAATGTTCAAAATTTACTTTTTGTCGTATTTTATACAATGTAAATGAAATAAAAGTAGAAACCGACAATAAATGTAATTAAATACATGGATGCAAGTTTCTCCTCCTCAGTTTTTGAAAGCTTGAAATCGAGTTATTAAACCATCTTCTTTTACTTTATCAAACGTTTCTCTTTCGACCACACAAATTAAAGCATTGTTCAAATACTTAATACCCATTTGCTTACGCAACCCCGTATTGATAAACTTCATTTAAGAAAAACATATTTCAATGGTTGCGGTTGCAATCGGTAAAATCAATACTAGCTTTAATATTCGATAAACCAAAGGAAAAGTGGTATGTTTTCCGGTTTCCACCATTACAGAAGCAAGGTCACACATTCCATCCAATCTTGCAAATTTTTCATCTTCCTTTAAAGTGTGATAAAAGATTGTACGATTACTTGAAATGCGCGCTCTTTCTTCATTACTGAAATCATTCGAATACAACTCTGAAAATGCCACTATCTTAGATATGTCAAACTTGGAAAACGAATCTCATAAATTTAAACGGGACATATTTTCTAACAAACTAGTTAATACCTCACTAAATATATTTCCGGGTTCTTGAATTTGTATATCCAAAACCGTATTAAAAATTTCAACCTCAAAATGATGATTATGTTGAGCATGTTTCCCTTTGATGTTTCTCGTTCAAACAAAAGAAAAAAATAATGGTTTATATTTGCTTTGGGCTATAAGCATTGTTTAGGCTTTATTTGATTTTAACTTTTAAAAAATAATGATTATGTTGAGCCCCCATCTTAGGCCTAGGAGTGTGATCAATAGTTATTACCAAATTTGTAAATAAATCAGAGTAACGGGTTAATGCGGAAGTCTTATAAAAACATGTGGATTTAGATTATAAATATTTACAATACAAAAGAAGAGACAAAAGTCTCGTTTGGTTTTACTTGTTTATAAATTTTACAAAAAACATCATATTTAATATTTAAACAAAATATCCGAGGCATCGGATTCTTGAGCCCTTCTGGAAAAACAGAGTTGTTATAATCTTGGTTACTTGTAAAATATTAGAAAATACGTCAGCAACGAATGTTGGTGAATATGCTGACGCTAAAATATTTTCTTTACTCAGTTACCCCTCGAGACCACGTAAGTCTCGGCCCATCTTGGCTTAGGAATAATTAAGTTAAAACAACATCATTATAAACTCGAGTCTCTACACTAGGTCACCTCAGCAAAACGCCGCAGCGTTTCGACATTACTTAGGTACCATAAATATACACATGGTCAGTCTCACTCGAACGTACTTAGGTCCGACCCATCGTGGCTGGAGTTCGTGACCAAGCGTGGTGCGATGTGCCGACCGCATTTTACTACATGTGTAAGAATCCAGACAAACGTATACTACAGCCTGAGGGCTAGGCTTATACTCTTATTTACAATGTTTTTAGAGACACTTAGTCTCATGTAAAGTTTTACACATAACAAGTTGACTCATTTTGAAAAAAAGTCTGTAAAAGTGGGGCGTATTCACCTTTTGATTGGGATCGGCTTCAAACACCGTCCGTGGGTATTTCCCTTGCTATCTCGCACCTATAGTACGAGTATAACCTTTTGTTAGTCGGATATACAATCCGGCTTAAGACCTTTAGTCTTGTTTTATAATTGCCACCTCGATTATTTATTCTTTACTTTAAAACCTTTAGTTGAAAAGTAGTATTCATAAACCTTTAGTTTATTTATAAAACCCTATGTTTCTTCTTCTTCAATAAACGTATTCTTTTCTTTATTATTTAAGAATACTCATTATTACTTAAATAATATTTATAACAAAGAATCATTATACACACACACACACACATATATATATATATATATATATATATATATATATTCATATATATATAGGGAAGGTTAACGTACAAATGAAATTAACGTGCTAAACGTGAGAATCAAGTAAAGTTATTATGTATACAAGTAGAGTAATTATCATAGAGTAATTATGTAATTACTCTATGATAATTACTCTACTTGTATACATAATTACTCTACTTGATTCTAGGGGTGCAAACGAGCCGAGCCGAGCCCGAGCTCGACTAGGCTCGAGCTCGGCTCGTGAATGGATTTTGAAGCTCGAGCTCGGCTCGGGCTTGGCTCGTTTATTATTTATTAATTATATTTTTATATAATTATAATTATTTTATATATTTTTTATATTATAATTTTATTTATAAAAGAATATATATTATTTAGTTATTTTTATTTATATTTTCATAACATAATATTTATGAATTAATAATTATTAAATATATATTTAAAAAAAATTATATAAATGGCAGGCTCGTTTAGGCTCGCGAGCCGGCTCGAGCTCGATAAGTAAAGCTCGGGCTCGGGCTCGTTTATTAAACGAGCTTATTTTTAGGCTCGAGCTCGGGCTCGGGCTCGATAAAGCTCGAATCGATCGAGCTTTTTAACGAGCCGATTTCGAGTAGCTCGCAAGCAGCTCGGCACATTTGCACCCCTACTAGTTGATTCTCACGTTTAGCACATTAATTTCATTTGTATTTGATCCAAACCATATATATATATATATATATATATATTTCTTTTCTCTTCTTTTTCTTTCTTTGTTATATTTTCTTTTGTTTGTCGAGGCATCGAGTATAACCTCGACTTAGGGTATTAAGCCATTATAATATTTTATTATTTTTATTCGGGAATTATGCCTACCTTGGTTGGCTTATAAAACCCTAGAAAATCGAGCAACACTTCAACGCCATTTATCTCCTTTTGACCTTTGCTTGATCAACACTTCACTTGGGCACGCAAATCGAGACACCAACTCTTCACGACACGTACTTCGATATGATCGACGGGACGTCGAAACGACGCCATCTTCTTGTTTGGAATATCGTCGTGGAGTGGTACGAATATCAAAGTATGCACGGAAATCGAGGAATTGGGCACGCTTATCGAGTTGGATCGAGAGCACAAACTTCGAGGTTTAGAGAGATGTTAGTGAGAGAGATAAGTGTGAGTTTTGGTGTGTGGAAAGTGAGAACCCGGACCTTGCTATTTATAGGCATTTCTCGGAAGCCCGTCGCGGTACGCGACAGCCTCTTTGGCACCCGTCGCGTATCGCGATGTAGGTCGCCTGAGTCACCACGTAGACCTGCCACGTGGCAGGCGTTGTGCCGCGTAGCGACACGTGGCGGTCATGTTGCCACGTGGCGACACATTGTGCCACCGTCCGCCACGTGGCAAACGTGTCAGACAACCCATCGCGCTACGCGATAGGTCACTCTTCTGATCCATCGCGTATCGCGATGGGTCAGGAAAACAGATTTTACCTTTTTAACCCTCGAGTTTGGAAATTAACAGTTTTGGTCCCTTGATTTTGAATTTTGGCATTTTTGGCTCGAATTTTTCCGTGATGTTACATAAACCGACCCGTTTTGTAAATCAAAACTTATGATATAATCAAAATGATGGATTTTATGTTACAGTATGTTTTACAATTGTTGGGTATTGAAAACATCCATTTCGGTCCTTAAAATGGCCTTAAAACCAACTCCATGGGTCAAAACTGCCAATTTTGAAAGTTCAGAGTTTCCTCCAGGTGACCTTGGGCCGAGACCTTAGCGCCGCGTTAAGGTGAGTCTGCACCAGACTGCACTTTGTGTTCCATTGTTGGTTCTATTGTCCAATAAATCCTAGATTTAACCAATAAACCACTTGTTTAACCCATTTAATCACTTCCTATAAATACCCAACCCTTTCCCACATTAATCCCTGCTCATAAACCATTCTCTCCCTCAAATTCAAAGATCTTTAAGGTTGTTTTTCATTGTTTATGTTAAGTTTGACTTTGAAAGTTAAACTGATGTAGTTCTTCATTGTTATTAGTTTATCTTGGTCTAAATTAATACTTGAAGCATATGACACAACATATATATAATATACACCCATTTTTACCTTTGATGGTCACTTTTCCGGCCTCGGTCGGTTAAGTTACGGGCCTCGTAAAGCAAGGCTACATGGAGGGCTTCGTGTCCTTGATATGTATATAACTATATAACTTGTTTATACATACTAAACCGTAAAACGAACTTTGTTTACTAGTTTTTGTTAAATAATTGTTTAAACATGCTTAATGTTAGATTTAAGTTTCTAAAATAATTTTTATAAGTTCTATGGTTATGGGTTTGTAGAATCTTACCTCGGTCTTAACCCGAACCAAGATCCGAACCGAAAACCGAACTTTCGTTTAAAGACTTTATTGTTAACTTTTTACATGTAAAACTTAATGTATTATCATTTGTACATTATTATAATACAAGTTCTTTGATACTGGGCATGTGGAAACCATCTATGAACTTATTGTGAGATGGAAACCGAACCAAACCGAACTAAACCGATTTTCACTCGCTTAAGACACACAAGTGTGTTTTTAGCTATCAAGACTTGTATATTTATTTGAAAATACTTTATAAACTAATTTTAAATATTTTATTAAAGTACTTGGAATGTTGAATCCAACTTGATCTTATAACAAAGTTAGACCGACAAAACCAAACACCCGCTTAACGTACGTTGTTAGTTCTAAGACAATAGAACTACATACTTGGTTAAGTATTATTAGATTTTATTGAGTTATCTCATAACATTATTTTGGAAAGTTGACTTTGGGTTTGACCAATTACCAATATCCGAACCAACAACCCGAACACTCGTTAAAACCCGTTTTAGTATCTATTTTATAAAGAGACTTGCATTTTTATCCACCTTATTACTTAACATAGGTTGAGTAAATATTAAGGTTAAATACTTTACCCGGTTTCGAGCAAACTTACATTTTTAAAGGGTTATTATTATAATTTCTTAAATAGTTACATTTTAAACCTTAAACTTTAATTGTTTACATTTCTTATCTTTTATTTTAAAGCTTTCCTAAAACAACCTTTCTAATTCAAGGCTTTTACTTTTATTTAGGCTTTGCTCGTTAGACTCGTCCTTCCGTTTTCCCGTCTTTTACCGACCAAGTTTTATACTTGAATGTGAGTACTTTCATACCCCGTTTTCCATCTTTCGTTTTGGGGGTGATATTGCATTCTTATTCAACTAAATGTTTTATACTTGAGTCTTAAACCACAAACTTTATTGTATACTTTATCTTAATAAATGCTCGATTTGATGTTCTATGCTTACATGCTTATATGCGTATGTGTTTACTGCTTTTGGTTGGTTGATCTATAAATCCTAGTCTATTTGGCAACCCCTTATAGCAAGGTGTCGTTAATGTATTCTTATTAACGGTTACATATAAATCCTAGTCTATTTGGCATCCCCTCATAGCAAGGTGTCGTTAATATATTCTTATTAACGATTTCATTATCCAAATTTATTGCTATTATTTATTGTTTCGTATACAAGTTATGGAAATTTCTTATTATATACATATTGTTCAAAAACTATGAATTGCTCACCAACCTTTATGTTGATAAACTTTATTTTATGCAATGTTACAGGTTTGACTTTTGGTTGACTCGAGACTTGGAGAAAATGCTATCAAAGACCGTTAGGATATTAACAAAAATGAACAACATATTATTTGCTATCTTTTGTTATGATTATTCTATGAATATTGTTATGTGACATTTTGATGTTGTGAAATTAAATGAGTTGTTAAATATTGTCGCTTTAAATAGTGTCATGCGCTTATAGGCAATCCGTCGCATCCCGGCATGTTCCGCCGTCTTTGGTCGGGGTTTGACATTTTATATTATAGATCCAACAGTTTAAAAGTAGTTATACGTTTAAAAAATTGGTCATTAGTGTTAGATAGCTCATATTTGAACGCATACATATACGATCACATAAGACATAAGGAGTGAAATTATATTCAACTAGTATTTACACCCCACGTTGCAGTGAAGGTGTAAACCCTTGTATTTACATATCCACTCCACTCGAAAGCACGGAGTTACCACCACCGCCGCCTTTGTTCGTCATCCTCTATCCTGCAGCCAATAACTAACGTTAACCATTAAGAAAACTGAACAAAAAGTAAACGTAAAAACTTTGAACTACACACGCCCATTGCATCGTGTTAACACACAAAAATTAGACCGGAACATAAAGAATAGAAAAAAATAACTAAGTCAACTTAACATCTACACATTGCGATGAAGCTGTTAAACGGGAGAATAGACATAACGCTCAACCACACAGAATCGGATCCCGACAATTAACTTTAAACCAACAAACCATTAAACTGAAAGCCCAATCAGCAAAATACACATGTATTCATAACCTGTTGGACGATAAGCAGTAAGACATGTAGCTCGGATCTGTAACTTGTGTATCGTATTGGCTGCAAAATCACAGTTGCATAGTCCATGACCACGCCATCCGGATCTTGCCACGCCATGATATGACTCCGCTCGTTATATTAGATCGATCATCATAGCCACACGATCATAAAGGCCCTTTAAACACAAATTCCCAACATAAGTAATTAACACATTATAAAGACTCAATGGAAGCTCATATTAGGGTTCAAACAACAATAATCCAAATATTCAATAGTTAGTGCTTCTCTATATCAGAAGTAATTTTTAATATAACAATTTCATATAATTCTTGGCAGTACGAAGCAAGCAGCCGCCAAACAACGACTGAAGAAACAGTAAGTGACCCCGGCAGATTACGGATAATCTGGGGGTTAAGTAGATGTTTCCCACGAGGGTTAGGTCCGGCAAAGATGGTTATTCTTCTGATGACCTGCAAAACAGACACCGTGAGCTCGTCACTGAGAAGGGGGGGGGGGGGGTTCCTCCTTGTGACCACCCTCCGGCGTGAGAATCAGACTAGATTGCTCTGAATATAAGTGTATATTAAGAGAAATAGCTAGAGAGGATAAGATGATGATACCGTTCCAAGGTTTTGGAGTATTTATAGCCGAAGGTAAGTTTCCAAGCAGGTACAGCCAGCTGTATAATATTCCTTTTCTACCAACTGTGGGCTACGCACGTGCCATGCTGGTGGTTGGTGGGTAGGCAGCGGCTGATAGTGACATGGCCGGCTGTGTACTATTCCTTTTCCACCAACTGCAGGCTATGTACGTGCCACGACAAGGGTTGGTGAGTAGGCAACGGCTGATAGTGACATTTTGTACTAGAGCATGCTCCTCCTCGTACTGTTGTCGGTGAGCTGTCACCCTGTGATTGGTTCATGGGCTGCTTTGGTCAGATCTTGTCTATTTTGTCCATACCTTGGCAGGTATAGTACAAAAGATCTTCCAGAAGCGTACGGACTGGCTCATTTGGGCGGGAGTATTCCCGCCTTGCTCATTCCTTCTTCAGGTGACATTACTGAATTATTGAGTTAGTGCCTTGTGCGTGTAGCCTTGCTATTAGTGAGGGTAGCCTTCCCTGATGGCTTGTATCCGCAGCTGCGGGAACAGGCGGGGTACTTCACCATTGGGAGGCTTTTCCTGCGGGAACAGCTGGCGTACTGCGCGTAAGGTCTTCATCTCTGAGCATGGTGGGTCCTGCGGAACCAGTTGGTCCTTGCGCAGACGTCTCTCTTCAAGGTGAGTCTTGCGGGTCCAACTGGGCTCTGCTGGGACCTACCTCTTCAACGACCATCGTCCAATTTCCACCATCATCGTCGTAGACAACAGTCAGAATCGAAATCAGAAACAAAAACAGAGATATAAACCATGGTACAAATTAATTAAGATACAACATCAGCCACCGCTATAAACAATAATCACTTCCATTGCCGGTATCCCATCATCGTCGCCTAGGGATCCTAAACGGAACCCGACTACAACGTAGTCAAACCCGCCCTCGTCAAAAAAATATCACCGTCGTGCGCCGTCGCCTAGGGTTCCAAAACATAACCCGACAACAATCATCAGCACCACAATTATGGCCACCAAAAGTTCGGAAACCGAACCCGACAATGACAATGACAATGAAGACGGAGTTTGGTGTGAAAACGGTGTAAATGTAGAATGGTGGCGGGGCAACAGGCTAGGTGGTGGTGAGAGTCGGTGGAAGAGAGGGTTTGATGAATGCATCTAGGACAGAAGTTTAACAGAGAGAGAGATAATGGACAGGTCCAATGAAAACCGCCTACTACACTCACTGCATGATGTACAACTCATACTTCCAAGAGTCTCCCGAAATTGTTATATTATAAATTAAATCAATCAAAAGCAAGCTACTTGATTCATCATAAAAAAGTATATGAATACGATAACAAATTGATAGTTAGTGTACAAGAACAACACTGGAAAACTCAAGTAATCAAACAAGCAATCAAAAACTGAAGTTTACTTCCCTCTCGTCATCGACACACGGCTTCTTATAAGCATTCCGAACCCATCATCCATCCCTATCTATATAATTACATTAAAAACTAGCTTTAGAGCCCGTGTAACACACGGGATGATCTAAATAATTAAGTTACAAATAAAGCAATACATAATATATATAGAAAAATGTATTACATCTATGCTTATATCATTATACATAAATTGATTTTATTTATATCAGAAAATGATTTTTTCCAAATAAAATTAACTTAATAAAAAAATATATGCACGTGCAAAAACATACACAAGAATACTTCGTCTATTGAAAATTTATTCTCGGTATCATGTATGTATAATTGAAAGAAATTTGGTTGTGAACAAATTTCGGAGAATACTTCTCTTATTATAATAGTTTTGAGTTACACCATGAAAAATATTTTGATAAGTTTTAGAGACTTCTCGACTTTGCTAACTGAAAAAAAATAACATGTTAACCTGCTCAATTTTGTGAATGTTTTGCTTCACTTGAGCATAATTTTGCACGACATGCTTCACATATAACATTCTAATCACTATTCAAGAAAAAGTCAATGCTGACACAAATGTTTCTAATTTGATAAAAGTTAGAAGTATTGATAGGTATGGAGGTGGCATGTCAGAAGTGGTTGTCATTTATAAATTTATATGACATTGTACAAAAAAAAAAACAATAGATAAATGGATTTATTTTTAAAAAATGGATAGCTTTTAAGCATATACTTATAATTTAATGATTAAAAAAATTACTTTGTAAACTGAAAGCATATTAGTGTTTTTTTTTATTTACAATCTTCAACAATATACATAATATAATATGTTAATGATAACATTTAAAATTATATTATTTTTAATATTTAATAAACATGGTTGTTGTAGATTTTTGAATTTCACCAAGTATGTTATGAAATATATTATAACAATATACATTAATATAATGTGTAGATATTTATTTGTATAAAGGTGTAGATATAATATAATTAAAGTTTAAAGAAAAATGAATAATTTAATTAAAAACAATATAAATGGAGTGTAAAAGAAAAGTGAATTATTATTGATTTATACCATATATTAGTTTTGGAGGGGAAAAAATTGTGAGGATTAACCACAAACTGACACGTGTCACATTTATGTTACTTTATTAAAATAGGTAGATTACTACATTTTTCTATCTTCTTCAATTAAATAATACTTTTTTAATAGATTTATCATTATAGTTAACAACCACTTAAAACCTTGCCTTAGAAGTTATAATTTTCAAAACTCTCTCATAAAAATTTGAAAGATAGATTGAGAATGCTCTAACTTGGTTAAATCTTTTTTGTCGATAACCTCAGACCAATCAATCGAATATGGATTAATACGTAATCAATCGAACACTAATCGATCGAACACTAGCCTGGTTTGTGAACAAAAAAAAAAAATCTTTTGGATTTTCCTTATTTTACAAGTGAGAGATAGGTGGATCAAACCTCACTACCACCAACTTATATGGGAGATATGAGGGATGACCATGGCTTGCCAGGGTTCGAGTCCTGATCTCACTCGGTTTTACCGGCTCCTCGTTGTCGTGCTGTTTGGCAGGCGTGGGGGTCGGGTTTTATCCGGTGAATCCCTCAACAGGTGGACCGCTAGGGGCTCCGTCCGTCCGGACTAGTGGCCGGCTCGGACTACCTTTAGCCAATGGGGGCCACGTACGGGGTACCCGGCGTTACTTAGTTGGGCGTTCAAAAAAAAATTGGATTTTCCTTATGCCCCCTCATCTTCATAATATTCACACTTCCACCCCTTTGTTTAAGGAATCCAAACATTCCTTGACACAACATTCTCAACCACACAACCAACCACAATTTAATTCGTTCGTCCATCAAAAGCCACCACAAAAACCACAATAAAGCCAAACCACCCTCAGATATTCGTATCAAATCAACCAAATCCAAGGGCAAATCAGTCAATTCCCCCATATTATCACCATCAACCTTTCAGTCACATATCCTCACAACCACTCATATACTCACAGACCACAGCTTCCATCACTTACAATGGCGTTACAGATTAATCATGTCTGCCGGCCGATTATTACTCCGGCGCCGGCGTCATCGATCGCACCACGATTCTCACCGCCGGCGAAGCACGCCACCGTCGCCGGAGAAGCTCAACGGTCATTCGGTTTAGTGAAGACGGTTGTTGATAGAAGAAAACAGAGGTCTCCGGTGACGGTGAGATCGAACTTGGAGACTTCCGGTACGGAGGTGGTTGTTGGTGTGGTAACTGAAGTTGATAAGGATACGTTTTGGCCGATCGTTAATGCTGCTGGTGATAAGACTGTTGTTCTTGATATGTATACGCAATGGTAAATTATTTTTTATAAATAACTGTTATAATTGTTTCATTAGAAAAATGAAGTGTAGTAATAACAATTACTTAATTAGGAAACTTTAATAATTAGTGTATGTTAGTTATTTGTATGTTTTTCAGGTTAAAAGTTGTTCGTATTTGATCCTAGCGATCAATGTTTTAAAAAAACCGGATTTTTAAGAATACTGGAATGAACTAAAAAATGGGAGGTTCAAACCGGGTTGAATATTTACCATGTAATTTTATATAAATGTAATTTCTAACTCAAAAAAAGTAACCCAAAAGTATATGATATTTCATAATAAAAAATACTCCAAAAGCTAATCCTTAATAAAAAATAATACCAAAATACTTATTTTCAAGTTCTATTTAAATAAAAGTGTGCAATAGGTTTATCATTTATGACAATTTTTTTTAGATACCGGTTCTCAGTTTAAACCGGTATCTAAAAAAAACCAGATGGTTCGATGCTCTAGCAAACCACCCAAAAAAATACCGGGCTCTAAATATCGGCTGCTTGTTCAAAATTCGGTTCAACCGGCTGGTATGAACCTGTTTTTCAAATATTGCTAGCGGTACCTTTTCTAGTTATAGTAATTTGGATTGGGGTTGCATCCAACAAAGTGGTGTTAATAAGTTCCCAACAACTAAGATGTTTGACTTAATTGGATCGGGCAACACAAAACACACGATAAATGAACAACTTGTTCGACTCTTTTCAGTATTATTTTATTATAAGAAACTAAAACCGTACATAATACAATGATTAAGGGTGACAAACCCAACCCAAATGAATTGTTTTGGGTTAAGATGGATAAACTTTAAAAGTAAAATGGGTTAGGATGGATCACAAAAATTCTTCAAGTGGGTCAGGATGGGTTGGAAATATACAAGTGAGTTTCATTTATAGGTTAAAATGGGTCAAAACAAAATATCCAAGTTATCCAAAATTTATCTAATTCAAAATACCCAAACTATCACGTGCGAAACAAAACTCATCTGAAATCCAAAAAACGATCAAAACTAAACAAAAACCCCGAACCGACTAAAACGAAACAAAAAAACAAAAAGCAAACAGAACTGAAATAGAAAAACGACCAAAACGAAACACAAAAAACCGGAATGAAACCGAAAAACTGACCAAAACGAAACAAAGAAAAGCTAACCAAAACTAAACAAAAACTCCAAATCGACCGAACCGAAACAAAACTGAATCAAAATAGAAAAACGAACAAAACGAAACAAAAAAACCGATATGAAACCGAAAAGTTGACCAAAACGAAACAAAAAAAAAGCGAAATGCAAATGAAAAGCTGACCAAAACGAAACAAAAACACCGAACCGACCAAATCGAAACAAAAAAACCGACGAAACTGAACTGAAATAGAAAAACGACTAAAACGAAACAAAAAAACCAAAACGAAACTGAACCGGAATAGAAAAACCACCAAAACGAAACAAAAAAAAAGCTAAATGCAACTGAAAAGCTGACCAAAACAAAACAAAAACACTGAACCGACAAAACGAAACAAAAAAAACTGAAGTAGAAAAACGACTGAAACGAAACTGAACTGAAATAGAAAAACGACCGAAACGAAACAAAAAAAACCGAATTGAAACTGAAAAACTGACCAAAAGGAAACATAAAAAAACTAAATGCAATTTAAAAACCGTATCAAAACGAATCAAAAATACCGAACCGACCAAAACGTAACAAAAAAACTGAAACGAAACTCAACCGAAATAGAAAAACGACCAAAACGATACAAAAAAACCGATATGACACCGAAAAACTGACCAAAACGAAACAAAGAAAAGCGAAATGCAATCAAAAAGCTTACCAAAACGAAACAAAAAAACTGAAACGTAAACGACCAAAATAAAACAAAATGAATCGAAACGAAATGAAACCGAAAAAACTGACTAAAACAAAACAAGACCTGTGTTGCACGGGAACTGGTACGGGAACGGGAAACGGCAAAACTCAAAAAATCAAGAAACGGGTACGGCAAGGGTACGACTATAAATGCATATAAAAAATAAATATATATTATAGATAATGTACCAAAAAGCCCAAAATATATTCATACGTCGATGTAAACTTCAAAATTCATACATCTTCCAATGATAATCAATCATAAGTCTTTCAAAATCAATCATAGTAATAATAGAGAGGGTTAAATATTAAAATACACAAACTAATTTTAAACTTTTTATGTTAAAACTTATAAGTTTTGGAGACTATATACAAACAATTGAAAGTTAAAGGGGTAAAATGTTAAAATATCTAAAGTTATCTAAACCTAAATAACCTAATTAGATTTTACAGCCGCTATTCACAACACTATTCACAATCAGATCCTCTTCTTCTTCCTTGTTTCCGGCAAATACTACAGCCGGAATATGCCGCCGGAATATGCCACCGGAAACGTTTCAAAATCGTTCCCCAAGTTCTGGAAACGTATCGAAACACCGTTTGAATTTTCGAAACGGTCAACGATCGTCCCCAACTTCAAGGAAACGGTCAAAATACGTTTCCTGCCGTCCCCGGCGAGTTTCTGGGACGGGGTACGGCACCTTGGTTGCGTTTCCGTGCATCCTAGAACAAGACTGAAAGCGAAAAAACTGAGAAATCGAAACCGAAAAAATACCGAAACCGACCTGAAATGAAAAAAAAAACAAAACCGAACCGAAATGAAAAAAAAAAAAAACCGAACCGAAAAAAACCCCGAAAAACGCGAACCTGAACCGGTACAAAACGTTTTTTTTAATGAACGGGGATGACGGGGGAAACATTTTAGTTATTTTACATTTTGCATTTTTTATTTATATTTTGAGTTATTATTTTTTTAATAGTTTTTTTGAATATTTTTTGAGGGGTTTTTGAAACCCTTTGTATGTCAACCTTTAACTTGGGTCAAGATGGGTTAGCTTTACCCATCTTGACCTATATCCATCCTAACCCTCTAATTTAAAAATCCATCATGACCCCATATCCATCATGACCTATACCCATCCTGATCCATCACACAAATCCAACCCAACCCACTCACATTCCCACCTCTGACAATGATCCTATACATCTATTTGTACCAACCTTAACTTGTTTCTTAACTCTAATTCCTAATGAGACTCAAATCACTCAAAACACATAATAAAATATATATTTATACTTCTAACTCAATTATCGCGTAACATGAAATTAAACTATTTCATTTATTCTCTAATCTTTATCTCTTTTATCTTTAAAATATTCTATTTAGTTTGCCCCCTGTACTTCTCGGTTGTTCATATTTAACCCTCGTTTATATGTGAAATCAAGATTATATATGTCATAAGCAACATTGGTTGGTATTTGTTTATATACAGCTTTGTCCATGGTCTCTGATTTTTTCATAGGTGTGGTCCTTGCAAGATAATTGCTCCCAAGTTCCAAGAATTGGCTGAGAAGTATCTTGATGTTGTCTTCTTAAAGCTTGACTGCAATCAAGAAAATAAGGTATGCCCGATATTTATATATATATTAATGGCATTAACTCATGTGACCAAAAACATGAACCTAACATGAAATTCGAGGGTTTGGGTTTAGTTTAAACAGTTTAAGATTGAACCAGCGAACACGTTTGCCTAAATGGACCGCGTTCAGGTCGATCTGATGGTCACGGGTTGATCTGTTTTACTCGTATATTTTTATATGCTTAAAAATGTCTTGTATTATTACTTAAACTGGTTGGTATTTTATGTCAATTTTTAAACGATAAAAGACAAATGAAATGTAACTGTATTTGAATTTGTGATATTATAGTATTAATGTTAAAGAAAATAATATAAATTTTTTGGGTTAAACAGATCGTGCTCGTGTCAACTCCTGAAACTTATGTCATGTTTGGGTTTGACCGGTCGATATTCACACACAACCTATTTAATAAAAACGAGCTGAGAACGGGCTCGGCTCGTTTTGACTAACGAGAGCTTGAGCTCGTAAGTAATTTCTTTTATATTTTGAGAAAGAAACTTAAGCTAGCCTAAGCGCAGCTCGAGCTCGTGTGTAATACCAGAACCAAATCTTGGCTCGAGCTCAACTGTGTAGTGTGAAATTAATACATGGAGGTCCAAAAGAGTTAAATCTTCTAAATACACAAGGCTTGACGAGCCTAAACAAATAAACAATCTTCCCATACTAGTCTCGAGCTCGGGCTCGATAACACTTGGCCTGTTTCAAGCTTTTTATCGATATGATCTCGAGTAGCTCTTGAGCGACTAGGCTCATTTGCATCCTATCTAACATCCCCTTTGTGATATTATATTGGATTAGACGGTAATATTAATGTTTGTTGACAGTCACTGGCAAAGGAGCTAGGCATTAAGGTGGTACCTACCTTCAAGATTCTTAAACATGGTAAAATTGCCAAAGAAGTAACTGGTGCCAAGTTTGATAGTCTGGTTGCTGCCATGGAAGAAGTAAGATCCAGTTAAACCACCACCTGTTTATATTATAATCTACTACTAATTCATATGTTTCAAATCGATATTTTAATAACTATTCGAATTTCATCGTTGGTATGCCCAAGGTTAGAGCATGTTGTTAGAAAATGTCTCGGGTTTTACCAGTGTGTATATCTTATTACGTTCACCGCCTATGAGTAACGTTCGTTTGAAACCAGAGGTCAAGTTGTCGATTTTTGTGACCAGATCTGAAATCTCCAATGCCATCAAGATTCGCTCTTGAATTCATCTTTAGTGCATGTGTGTATGTCTACAATACTTATATTTATGTTTATATATATGTCTATTCTATCATGTTAATATTTAAGTCTCGATATTTAACTAAGCGTGTATGTTACTTGAACCCAAAACACCATTTTTATGAACTTACCAGAAATTTATTTGAACCACAATGCAACAGAAGGGCTCATTTTAGAACTAATAATTTGTTAAGAATTGTGAGAATCATGTTGATTCTTTTACCATTTATTATATAAATTAACTAGAATTTCCATTGTTTTAAAACTTATTTATAAAAAAATATGGCATTTATAGTCTTTGTCTAAATGAATATGTGCACATAAATGCAGTATATGTGCTCTTGAAAACAAAACTATATGCACAAGGTAGATGTGTGTGTCCAAAAACTAGGAACAGAAAGTATGAAGAGATTAATAAACTTTTTAAGTTTCGTATTTGCCATTCTATGGGAACGGTATGTATGCGTGTTTATGGGGTTATGTGATATTTTAGAATCAAAATAAAAGCGTCCACAAAGTAAAGATGAACAACATATATGTGGCGTGTGCGTTCAAGTACTCGTGTATTCAAAACAGAGAATATAAGGTGAAGTATGGTTTTCGTGTAATTAACCTTTTTTCTCAGATTAAAACATTTTCATAGTTGGAATGAAAAAAATCCAAACATAACTTGTAACAAGTTTACTTAAGCATTGACAAACTAAATAAACACATGAGCATAGTTTCTAACTAATTAAGTTATTAAGAATATCAAGTGACTAAACAATCATGTTCGGATACTAACATGATTGTCTAGTAACATGGTAAGAGAAAAATCATGACTAATATATGCACTGGAATTGGTGAATGGTGATGATTCATAGACTACCCCATTAACCATCATTTTAAGGGACATAGTGGTTTGCTATTAACCACCTTTAATGGGACACAATGATCAACCAGCATTTGAAGAGACATAAATCTATAATGATTCACTGTTAACCACCATTTGATGGGACATAATGGTTATTATTAACCACCATTCGAACCAACCTACCGCAACCCAAAATACATTTATTTATCATTTAGGAAACATTGTTTCACAAAATATATAGACATGAATACATATATCAAGAACAGAACAATGCAAAGGCATGTCACACATAAATTCCTTTTATATAAAACAAAAATTACAACAAGGTATCAGTAACTACATCATATACGCAGTTCGTATTTTATACTTACAGTGTCATTTTACAACGTCGTCCTCAAAAACTGCACTAAAAAGTACAGAAGTGCAAGAAACAACGCGAGTTGAATGGCATCCCTTTGAAAGTCATCCTCAGTTTGAAAAAACTACAATAACATCAAACAAAATTTAAAATTAAGTCACACATATTACATCAACTTATTTTGCTAAAGTTAATTATCTGATTCTGATTATTCCATATTAAAACCAAGATTAGTGTACCTTTCTGGGATCACCAGATGGATCCGGATAGAAATCCACATTTTTATTTTCTGTTGAAATGCTGCTAGAAACATTCTTGAAAGAATCAGATATATCTTTTGCAGACTCGATTGTGGAAAACAGGCGACGCGATGCCCAAAAAAATGCTTGAGCAATCGGTGATGATGAAGATAAATCCCATGTTTCTTCATGCTCGATAACTTGACCGCTTATTTGGTTTAGTGTAAACCGAGAGTTGACTTTGACAATCACGGGCCCACCGACACTAGCTATCGGGTTTTTAGGAGTTCCTTTCAATGTCCACTTTATGTTCAATACACTAGTAGACAACATCACCATGTCTTGCACACTCTAGAGAGAGAAAGAGAGAGAGGAAGATATAATTTGGAATTATTGCGGTTTTAAGACATACAAAATTATACATTCAGGACAAATACTATTAAAAACCAAAACATAACCTTTGTATTTTCTCGTAAAAGTTTGTTAACGATTATTTGCAAATAAGAAAGCAACATACTTTTTTATTTTTCCTCATAAAAATCTCTCAACAACGATTTACACATTAAAGTCCATTCACATGTTAAATTTGAGCTTTCTTTTACACTTATTAATACAATAATACTACATGAGTAAAAAAACAAGATGAATTAATGTTTTAGATTGGACAACGTGGAAAGGAAACGTATGTTCATGTTCATCTTTTCTTTTCCATTTTTCAATTCAATAAGTTGATAATAGAAAATAATCTTTTGGAAACAATTTAATAAAAAATGCATGAGTGTGGATGACGTAACTCAAAATAAAATAAAAGGTAAAAGTATATAAAATGGCTTGTATAAATCTAAAATCGTTAAAAAGTTATAAATAAATGGTTTTTATCGCTATTATAATGTAATTTGTCAAATAATGTTTTCATGATTCATTCAATCATAATTAAGAGATATTTATTAATCAAATTTAACAAGAGACTTTTATAAAAAAAAAAGAAAGCATGTCAGACTTTTATGTGCAGAATATTATTAATGGACTCTTACAAGAAAAAAAATATGTTGGTTTCTTATGTGTAAAAAAATTGTTAACAAACTTTTTCAAGAAAAAACGGTAAGTACGTTGGTTTTTTATAGTATCTGGCCATATATTTATTAGAGATTAACACAAAGTATAGTCTAATTCAAGCATAATACTCTTACCACAATAGGTTTATCCAATGCGTCAAGTGACCATAACGGTCTCTTGTATTTCTCACGACCCGTAAAACTTCTAACCGGGTCCTACATTAACACAATACATATTCAATGTAACAAAAATACACTCTAAAATTCTATTAATGATGAAAAAATTGGTTCCAGGTTCTGTAAAAATATTTAATATAATATATAAAATACCTTATATTTTACTGAAACAGCGTAAGTTCCAAGAGCTCGATTGCCCTCGCGAAGCTCTAAAATGTCGCGTACAAGTTGTCTCGCGGTCGCTTCAACTGCTGGGCTGCTAATGCATTCAAAGTCATTGCATAATTCCCCAAAATCCATACCATCAACAATTTTGTCGCCTTCTGATTTTTCAATGGCGCGATCAGCGGACACTTGTGTTGTTTTAGACTCATTTGCTACTACATTAGACGTTAAAAAAGTTCATGGTCAAATATCAACAATTTTGTAGTTCTAAAGTCAGTATACGTCATATGATTAAAATGAACTTTGCTAACAATTTACCATATTAACTTGTATCAAGAACATTAAATGCATATCAATTTGCGAGTAAAAAAGTAATAAATTTGACATCTAAAGTCAAAAGTATGAATTACGAAGTATGGTAAACTTATCTAATATTAAGAACCTAGGGGTGTAAATGAGCCGCATTGCTCATGAGTTACTTAAGATCGGGTCGCTAAAAGCACAAATCCAGCTGAGCTTAAACGAGCTCAAGCTTCAATTGAAGCCGGTTTAACAAATGACCCCGAGGCTGAGCTTCATATATATCAAGTTTTACTAGGCTCAGGAGCATAATCACCAAAATATATATACAAATATAATAAACTAGTGGTATTACCCGGCGCGGGGCAGGTTGGAAAACCTAGGCACGCGATAACGAAACCTAAGCGTTGTCGGTCCCAGGTGTTAAGGTGGTAAGTCGACACAAATTCTGTTGGTTTTCATCACACGTTTATAACGATACAGAAACCAAAACAAAAACAAAAACAAAAACAAAATCGGCATTCAGACAGTTTTGTTATGTTCATTACGATACTGGGATTGAAACAAAACACGGTAAGTCCACACGAATTTGATCGGATTCAGTCACGTTTGTTACGATACCGGAACAAAAACAAAATTGACATTCGGTCGGTATTCCTTACGTTCGTTAGGGTACCAGAATTAAAAGAAAAAAAAAACAAAATGTCACATACCAATAAGCTGCCGTAAAGCGGCCCAGTGGGGGCTTTGCGGCACCAAAGTTGTCTTTTATACTTATTAGAACAGACAGGGAAGGCTCATGTACATTTTAATCTTAACGTGAGAACGTAAGAAATAATACTAATTTATAAAAAATAAGAACGTAAGAAACAATACCAACTACAATACCAATCTAGATAAATAATTATTTATAATGACAAAGAAAAAAAACCTAAAAATTACAACAAAAGAATCAAAATCAAGAACAAAACAATAACAACATATACCAGCAAATACTATAACAGCAAAAGAAAAAAATCTAATAATAACAATAAAATATAATCAGCATATACTTATAACATCTCATAATTGAAAATTAGCAAATACAAACAGAAAATAACAGAAAACACTTATAAAAATAAACCTAATGATAACAACAAATTAGTTCTCACTGTTTTCATGTTAAGAATAAAATGTATTTGATCTTGTTTATAGAACAGTAATATATCACATAATAATTATAATAATATAGTTATGTTAAAAATAACTAAATAATATGCATTAGTCCATTTATACGAAACTGCAGTTATGGTTGTATATAAATAGTAATCAATAAGTAAATAATAAACGAGTTGAGTTCAAACTCGAACTTGTTAAGATAAACGAGCATTTGTGTCAATGAGAATGAGAAAGTTGAAATTTCACTGAAAGGATCATTAGAATTAATCTTCAGGACACAAACCTTCGTTAATAATATTAACTTTAAAATCGAACAATATGTTCAGCAAAATTAGTTTTTGCAACAGATTACAAAATCTGAATTCATAAATATATATATACAGACAGATAAGAACCTTGTAGTGGGGACAGCCGGCGGCGGTGGGCGGAGAGGGTGGTAACGGAGCGACGGTTAACGGCGGCGATGGGCGGATGGAGGGAAACGGCGGGTAGAGCAGGAGCAGAAGCAGTCATTGCTGTATGAAGATGCCATTTGCATTGCGTTCATCATTTGGATTTTTCTTTTCTCTTTTCAGTGGATAATGTGTATTTTGTGCAGTTGAGGATGTCAAAATGCCACGTCATACTGCTTCAACTAACTTTCTCTGTTTATTTATTTAAGATTGGTATGGTATAGTTTTGTTGCCACTACTCTTAATATGATTATTTAAAATGTAGTGTAGTGGAAAATGCATTTTTGTTCTTCCACGTTGTATCAAATTTTAGTTTCTTCTTTTAATTTTATGTATTTAGACACATTATTCTTTATGTTTTAAGTTTTAATCAGGCGCTGTTTAGATGTCCAAACTTATTTAACTTTTTATTAAGTTTAATCACGTGTATTAACATATAACCAAGCACGATAATAGACATGTTACCTAACCCCTTGTGGCCTTGTTTAACAATCGATCTTCAACTTTAATAAATAATAATAGGGTTCAACGATCGATTTGTAGTTTCAAGTTAGGGTTTCGACTGAACTAAATCTCATACCATGAATCGAAGACGAAGATCGGGATGGTTTGTTGCCTGTGTTGCAAAGAAACACTCATTTTAACATCATGAACGAATCGAAGCCTAGGTCGTCGGTTTTATGCTTGCTTGGATAAAGTATGTCAAATTTACAATTCGGTTTGGTTTTTGTTGGTTTTGGTTTGATTTAGAGTTCGTTTTAATTAGTTCCAAACCCGTTTGATTCGATTGATAAGTTACAAACCAAATTTCGCTTATTGCTTTAAAAACTATATATAAAATAATAAAAAGGCAACCGACAAACTTTCATTTCTTAGACTATCGCCACAATACTTTAACGTATATACTCTTTGGCCCCTCAAATACAAACTTTGGTCATTGGACTTTTGTTACAAAAGTTTCACAGATTTAATTTCAAACCCCTCAACTTTATTTCCATAAATTTACTTTTGGGCCCTTTACTATGTTAATGAAACTTTTGCCACTAAACATTTACAGCAACAAACAAATCGATACCACATGACTTTCCGCCACAACGTGTGATAGCTTTCAAACATGTAATGTATTTAACTTGTTCCACCATAACGTGCAGATAGAATCACTTGTTTTTGAACCCAATGGTAACTGAGGGGTGTAACCGCATTTTGAGTTTGCTTTTAAGATTTAAAGGTGAGCAACACAAGTCTTACCAACAATACCCCATCTGGACCTAAACCCGGTTAATGATATTCTCAAGAATCAAAAACCCTCCTATTGTAATATAATCAAGTCTGATTGATTCAAATATTCAGGTCTTACCCAGTAGAGGTGCGCAAATCGGTTAACCGGTTATTTTTCTAACCGGTTAATAATTTGGCAGGAAATGACCGGTTAGACCGGTTAATCGGGTCAGGTACTAACTTGTTTTGATAAAATAATAAAAAAATAAAATCGGTTACCTGGATGGTGAATAACCGGATAAAAACCGTTTTAAAATAAAATAATTAAAAAATCGGTTAACTGGTTTCAAAGTCAGTAATATAATCGGTTTCTAACCGATGGTTTTTTCCGATTAGTAACCAGCTAGAGATGGACTGATCGGTTAAAGAAATAGTTAGAAACCAGTTACTAACCGATTAACCGGTTGACTATTACCCGGTACTATTTGGCACCATTTCTTTAAAAAGAAAAGGCGCATTTCTTCTCAATTCCCCCTTTTCCTAACAACAAAACCCTAAATCACACAATCTCTCAAATCCCCAAAATCAAGCAATGAATCCTCATCTTCTACCAATAATAATA
The DNA here is from genome assembly GCF_021521415.1 of Bidens hawaiensis. NCBI lineage: Eukaryota > Viridiplantae > Streptophyta > Magnoliopsida > Asterales > Asteraceae > Bidens > Bidens hawaiensis. The sequence continues at coordinate 119,389 of NW_027493845.1, forward strand.
ATCCTCTCATTCTTCTTCATCATCACCACCATAACCCATTCATCTCCATCAATCTACGACGCCTTAAGCGCCACGGCCTCCCAATCGGACTCCTCCCAAAGGGCATCACCAACTACACCATCGACCCATCCACCAACCGCTTCCAAGTCCACTTAAACAGTTCTTGCGACACCAAGTTCGAAACCAGCGTCAGATTTGACTGGAACTTTGCTGGGGTTCTCAGTTACGGTCAAATTTCCAACCTTTCTGGGATTGCTGCTCAGGATCTGTTCCTGTGGTTCCCTGTGAAGGGTATTCATGTGGATGTTCCCACTTCTGGGATTATTTACTTTGATGTCGGTGTCGTGTTTAAGCAGTTTGCGCTTTCGTCGTTTGAAGTGCCCAAAGATTGTGCTGCGTTTGATGCCGGTAGACTCGGTAATGATTTAGTCGTGCTTGAGGATTGGTCTGGAGGCATTCGGGTATGAATATATGATAAATGCGTAATGTTTTAATTTGAATTTGGTATGATTATTGGTGAATTTGTTAGAATCATAGTTATCAAATGCGCTAGGCGCATAAGCCTCGCCTGGGGTCTAGGTGCAAGGCGCAAAAAAGGCGCACTTAGATAAAAATTAAAAATATATTATGTGTATGAAAAATAATACTAATCTTCAAATATAATAAACGAAAGCTATCATATAATATTTAATATCATCTAATTAGTACCAAAAGTTCTAAAATAGTCGAGTTTTAAATGTAGTTATGTAAGTTGACCTCTTCTAGACCTTAGGTTCAATAGCACTCATTGCGTATGTTTCGCTCGGCTTTTATCTTCTCGTGTTCTTGGCATAGACAATGGCGAAGTGCTCGGTTAGGAACTAGAAGCGCGTTTATTGAGCCTTGCCTGAAAAACAGGCCCAGGCGCAAGAAGCGAGGGCTTTTAATAATAGTGGTTAGATTATGTTATTAAATTTTTTATAGATAAGTGTTGTCATAACATCTTGTCGTATAGGCTTACACACGTAGAATAGAGGTCATGTGCACGAAATGTTACACCTGCTGTTTGACTTGTCTATACACCTCGTATATGGTATAGGCGTAGAGTTCATCACTGAAGAACTTTATGCTTCATTATAGGCTCTATACGCCTTTCATAGCTCTTTGTGGATGAACTTTATACCTCGTATGTGGGCCCTATAGTATCTCATTCTTGTTCATTTTTTAAAGATTTTTTGAAATTTTCACCTTCACTCGTATACAAGCCATACGACTCGTTTAGGGTTTTGTCAATGTCATATGAAACCATTTTACATTTGTACGACCCGCATAGGTCTATACAAGTCGTGTAGATGTTAAGTGGTCTCTGGATATAACGTCTTGGTGTCTGAATATCTCATGCCTAGAACAAACATGATCACAAATTCACAATGTTTTTATTAAGTAGTTTTTAATTGTTTGTTACAAACTGATTCTTGTTGATGGATTCAAAATTTCAATCTTGCCCTTAGGGTCAAATAAACTAGTTATCTGCTGTTTGACTGCTTCTCATACCTATAAACATAATCTATTAAAAATTAGCATTCCCAATGTCCTAAATTTGATAATTTTAATTGCAAAAAAAATTATATAAAAGTAATAATCTTTTAAATAAATAGATTGAGGAGGTTATAAACATTTGAATGCCCTTTTTACGTGATTCCTTAATTGCTTTGAAGCTACTATTTATTTGTTGGTCGTACACTTTGGCATAATAATTTTCTTGTGATTTTTGTGTTTTTTTCTTTTCTTTCTGAAGCAACAAATTGAGGGAGATGATCAGAGAGCTGATGCATAAGTTCTAGAACAACGCGGAAACTTTTTTACGAGGTAATTTAACTTTACTCGAGTTTCTTGTTGAATTGGTTGGTTTGTGATCATTAATCTTTACTGTTGATGTTTATGGTTAGGGTGCAAGACATGATGATGTAGAAATGTTTGTTCTTGAATGATTTGTATGCTGGTATACATGTACATGTAATCATGTGTTTTGTTTGAAAGATTATGTAACACGATACTGTTATTAGGATATTGAATACTAATGGTCATATTTTGGTGTATATTCATTAATTGTGTTCTAAGGTGCTATATGCTATTTAAAACAGTGAAGTTTAAACTTTAATTTGTTTCCTCTTTAAAACTTTCATAATAAACAAGTGTCAGCTAGCTTGGGAATGCTCACATGGGAGCAATTAGGAGGCTGAGGTGGCAACAATCGGTACTGCTCAGGAACACCACCCGGGCAACAATCGGTACTTCACCAGGTTTGACCGGGTTCGGCCGAACCTGGTGAAGTACATGTGGCTCTGCCACTGTGTATTGCGACAATACCACATTTTAACCTATTTTCTCCTAACGAGCTTATACTAGCTGAATACTAACGTTAGTACTTTGATGATGTGGGCATATAGGTGTCAAAAAACACCCATCTCCCCTCCTCTCACCACCATGACAGTCGTCATCACCACCATTATGGTGGTGGGGTGACGGTGATGGTGATGGTGATGGTAGCATGTGATGGCTGCCATGGTGGTGAGATAGGGGAGAGGGTTGCCACATAAGGATGATTTGACGCGCATGCATGCCACGTCATCAAAATATTAATGGCATTAGTATTCTGTTAGTATGGGGTCGTTATGAGAAATAGGTTAAAAGATGGGATGGTCACCAAACATTTTGCTAGTTAGGATCTTTACACGCCACTAGAGAATAGTTTAGATTATTTAAGTTCAATTTTCATTTTTCCTAATCAACGCACATCGAGTTATGACTTTATGTGTTTTCTATCTCCTATTTTAGTTTGCGCTAATCAACGAGGATCAAATCATTTCTTGCTAATTCTAATCTGAATTTCATCCGAGGGTTTCCTTTTATACTTAATAAGGAGCTTTTATCTAACTTTTGTTGTTGCTTATAAGCTAAAACAAACCACTAGACCTTGTTTCAAGTTTTGCATCCAACTAAAGATTTAAATCATGCAATTTTCTTCGAAAAGATAGTTGAATACTTAAAATATACATTTAGACCTTTCGTCTCCTTTTATAATTTTTTATTTGATTCGTTTGAGATAGACACAACCGCTCATTCATAAGTAATTAAGTTGAAGATATTAAAATGTGGAAATATGAGATCTGGTTATTAACGAAATAGGTTACATGTAAAAGAAGCTTTTCCTCAACTAATCAAAGGTGAAAACAAAATTGCAAGTAAAGAATATTGTGCATCATCAGCAAATTTAACAATGATACAGTAAGAGAACATATATAATATAAAATTAACTACTAAATAGTGATAACAATGATATTGTAAAAGTTTACAAATTTGGTAAATGGTAAGACCATGCGTTGACAAACTAGACACTCTAGGCATATGAGACGTTCATTTCAATATTTTTGCAAAAAACAAGTGTAAACAACTCTCCTACAATAATTAATTATTTTCTCCCTCTCTCACAAAATGCCTCATTCATCACGTTGTGTACACAAAGTTTATCACCAAAATGCGCGAGGGGGGGGGGGGGGGGTTGTGCTCCGGCGTTTCGGCCCAAAACCCATTTTACCAACTACGCTCGGTCTAACTGTTACAGTGGAAAGCGTAACAACATAGCATTTAAGTCATAATTATAATTACCTTGCATGATTAGATCTCTCATCCAGTTACTTCAACATTCGATAATTATAGAAGGCATAAATTTGATTATATCCAGTTGATCTATGATGCGTTAAACTTTACAAGAATGAAAGATCATAAACATAAAACACACAATCATTAAAGAGTTTTTACAATTTAGAAATCAGTCTTGCTAAAGAAACTATGTGTTGTATGTACCATTATACAACCTATGAAAACATTCAGAGTCAAGATCCTAACATTATATCCAACCATCAATGTTGCTACAATCTCTAGGAAATGGTAACTAATCTTACTGGAAATCTCTGCACTTCATGTAATCTAGCCTTCATATTTTCTTCATTTGGAGTAGCATGCACATCTTCTTCTTCATCATAGAAAGATAACAATGACGACGTTATCCTGTTTATGTCGAAAACCTCTCGTGATTCTCCAACTTGTTTGATACGAGCATCGTCATCTTTGCACAGCCCTTTTAAGAAAGGATGACTCAGCAACATGTTAGCAGTCAATCTGCACATAACCTTTTTGCACAGACAATGTTTCAAGAAACTCTTTCCTTCTGCAGATATGCTGCTAGAAACAGAAATTAAGTCAACTTCGTCACCAATACGAGTTAACATCTCATCATTGCTCAAATCTTGGTTTGAAAACCAGAGCGGTTTTCCAGTCAACATCTCAAACACGATACACCCGAACGCCCAAATATCAGCAGGCTGTTCTTGCACACCGTTAATCAAAGCTTCTGGTGATAAATACATAGTGGTGCCCCAACCATAACTGTTCTTCTTGGCCCGTTTCGTCCTCCTCGCCAATCCGAAATCCCCAATTTTAGCAATAAATGCACCAGTTTTTCCCGCCACAAGCAATACATTTTCTGGTTTCAAATCACAATGAACAAACCCGCGCTTGTGAATGTGACTCAACCCACGAAGAATCGATCTAGCATGTCGCCGCACATCCAACTCCGGCAGTCCTACACCATTCGAGTTCTTGATGAGATCAGCAAGGGTTCCACCGGAGCCATACTCCAATAACAAATTGTACACCATCTGGCCTTCATCTCCGGTCGTAACCTCTTCACCGAAACACTTGATGACATTCGAACACCCGCGGAGATTATCCAAAACCTCTTTCTCCTTCTGAATCGAACCCGAAGCAGAGACATCGGCAGATTTCACGGCCATAATTGGGGGATACAAGTTGTATCTCGACTTGACATTCGCAACGAAAACACGACCGAAACTGCCTTTACCGATCATTGCACCTCTGAACCACCCAACACCATCGCCGTACACATTCTTCCAATCTTCTTGTTTACTTCTCTTACCTTCGTGAACATGTTCTTCACCAACCAACCTTCGTTTCATCTTCTTCGAATATAAAACTTAGGGTTTTGGCTTCCAAATAAGAAAATATGTTGTAGTGTTGTGCAATGGTTGTGTGTTATGCATGTTTATATACGCATGGGTAACGGTTAAATTGTGTTTATGAAACTTGGCGGTCACGTCTCCTCCTAATGTGAATATATTTGAAAAATGTTTTTAAGAAAATGATTTAAAAGTTAAAAAGTATTTTAATAAAAATTTGAAAGTTAAAAGAAAAACGAAAAGATCGGAAATATATCAAGATAATTAATATTTGTTGCCCGTTTGCCTGCCACTTTATTGTAATCGTTTTATAGTAAATTATATAAAACTTCGATTATTTAACAAAAAAAAAAATTAATATTTCAATTTTGGTAAAGTACGTGTTATTAGATCACAAGTGTTCACATAGTTAAGAAAACAAGTATTTTAATTTTAGTGTAATTAAATCCATCTTGGAGTTGAGCAAGATAATATGTTAGAAGAGAATTTAGAGGTGTTTATAAAATCAAAAAGCCAACTCTATTGAAATTGAAGAAACTGAAATAATCAAACCGAACTGGAAACCAACGGTTTGGTTTTGCTTTTTATTGTAAAAAATCGAAATAATGGTTTTGGTTCGGTTTTGTGTTTTGTGAAGAACCAAAAAAAACCGAACTGAACTGAAAACACCATAGAAACCGAAAAATATTGTAACGACCAAACCGAACCGAACTGTAACCATTAAAATCTAACCAATTATTGTTTTATTTTTTGTTTATATTATGTCATCCTGGACATTTGTTTTATTTTTAACGTTAATCAGTTGTGTTTTGTCAACTTGGATCGTTTCATATGCTAATTATTGAATTTATAACTTTTATTTTTAACTTTGAATGTTAAGTATCTTTTACTTAGCGCTAAATATTATAGGTCTAAATGTTCAATTTTTTATTGATTATTAAAATTTAAAGAAACTTATAGGCCCAAATCCAATAAATTGAGTCATTTTTCCTTTTCCCGAAACTTTTTTAGTCCAATTAGCAAAACCAAAAAAACCACATTCAAAACTATATCAAACCCGAAAACCAAAAACCAATAACAAAAAAAAAAAAAAAAAAAAAACGAACGGTTTTGATAAATCAAAATACCGAAAATCCGGTTTTCGGTTTGGTTTATTCATTAATTGTTATAAGGATATTGAATACTAATGGTCATATTTTGGTGTATATTTATTAATTGTGTTCTTAATGTAAAATAATAAGGTGCTTTATGTTATTAAAACAGTGAAGTTTAAACTTTAAAATTTGTTTCCTCTTTAAAACTTTCATAATAAATAAGCGTCAGCTAGCTTGGGAATGCTCACATGGGAGTAATTAGGAGGCAAAACCTTTAAACACCTGGGTTTGAAAATGAGAGGTCTTGAGTTCAAGTCCTATAAACAATAAAGATTAAAAAAAAGTTCACTATTCAAAAAAAAAATGAGGCTGAGGTGGCAATCGGTACCGCTCAGGAACATCACCTGTGGACACCTAAAAACATGTTTAGTCAGCTATCATGTTACATAAATCTTTCTAACCGTAGATTTTCTACCCGATCTGATACTTTCATAATATCTTTGCATCCACTCAAAGCTAAATTTCTTATTTCTTTCCCACAAAGAAATTAAGTGTCAGGGTAACTTATCTTAAAATATACAATTTCAATATAATAAAAATTACTAATAACCTTTTAACTTTCTATAATTACAAATTATTACCTTTTAAACTTTCTATATTCCAAGTCCTTTTTGACTTGTAATATTGATGCATGTAAACTAACGATTATTAAGTAAAATAAGGAAAACCTAAACAATCTAGTTTTCATGGGCATTATATAAACTAAATCACTTATTCACATGAGAATGTTTTAAATAGCACAATAAAATACATATCATACAATAAACGCGTGTAGGCTTTCATTCCAAAATGTAAGTTAAATTTGAAAGGCGCGAGATGGTCTTATAGGCTATGCAGTCGATATATCACCGATATATCAATGATATATCGGTTATCGGTCATTGGCGATATATAAATTAGAATATTAGTTCAGAATATCAGTACTGATAATATCAATGATATTGACAGATAATTGACCGATATTTGACTAATATTTAACCGATATATCACCGATACTCCCGATATTAGTGTTTTAAATCTTAATTATCAACTTTTAGTGTTCAATGTTAGTGTTTTAAGTCTATTCTTACTTTGCTATGATTGTTAGCGTTTTGCAATTTGCAAAAGGTTATTTTGTTCATGTTAGAAGACTATACTGAATTATTAGTGTTAAATTTCTATATATATGAATTTTACATGATATTAAAATTATCGATATCCCACTGATATCTCACCGCGATAACCGATATCTCAGATATCGGTCCTTGACCGATATCCAATAATTTTCCGTATTAACTGCTTAGCTTGTAGGTAGAGCTGTCAGTTCGTGTCTTAACGTGTTTAACAGGTTAGAGACGACACGATTAATACAAGTATCAACATCAAAATGACTCGTTTAACAATTGATTTTGTCAGTTTGAGCATAATAGTTATACATTTTATGTACCAAGAAAGATAAATGTACTCTAGTGTCTTAATTTTATTTATTTTTAAAAAAAGTACAAACTGCATAGCACACATTTTTGCTAAACAAGTCTTATCGTGTCTAAACAGGTGTCCATCATGACGACTTTGCTTATAGGCATCATGACTGTATATGAGCTGTTGAAAAATAAGATAAATCGCTTTTTTTCAAATTTCAATACATTTGCACCAATACATGGGTCATAAATTCACATACCTGAACTAGAAAACATTATGCAATCCTAAAATGCGAACAAAGACAGAAAACAGTTCGTTCTAGTACTCGATTAGATCCACAATTAAGATTAAAATCTGATGTTAAACATCACCAACCAATAATAAAGAAAAACAAATGTTTATGCAAGAACCAGAAAAGAAAATATTCCATCCGCTTCATTGCTAGTATCGGTCATAGCGCCTGCATATGAATTCAAAATTTGAAAAAAACACATTAAAATATCTGAGTTTTCTACTTGACACATTTACCAATGAGCGATCAACTTCATTACTTCCTATCTCTAACGGTAAAATCAAATGATGAAGATGTTTATTTGTGAAATACATTTTCCCAAAAATTAATAAACAAATGTACCCAGTGAAATCCCACTCATAGCAAGCTACTGGTGAAGTTTATATTAACCCACCCATAACCGAACCTAACCAAAAACTGATGGGTCGACTTAATGTTTTTTTAGTGGATCGGTTACGGTTATCTATATATATTCATCACCGAAAGAACCGGCCCGAACCAAGTATACTAAATACACGATTAACCAAACCAATACGTATTAATATTATAAATTATATATTTTTTATTTATAATCTTGTGTAATTATACACACGTGTCAAATGGGGAAGCTGAGATTGTTCAAACCCAAATGTCTAACAGCAATTTATTAAGTGGCTATATAATTTCAAGTCTAAACTTTCAGGCTTACTTACATTGTTTTGGGCTATCATTGTCATAACGGTTAACCGACCCATAACTGAACCAAATCAGCATGTAATTCAACAAACCATAACCTATCCATCATCATTCACTGATTAACCAAAAGTTCGGTTACGGTTACAGTTTTGGGCCAAAACCGACCCATACACACCCCTAGTATAGTATTGCTCGGGTGTGCATGGCAAAACTGTAACCAAGACCCGTTGTCAGACCCATAATGGTCATCCTCTCCATCCCTCGAGGATGTGAAGCAGGTTCTCGAGGACTTTCGGTTAACCAAAGTATAAAAACCGATCGGTTTCGGTTAATTCGGTTATAAATTATCAATTTTGCATATTGGTTCAGTTCGATTATGAGTCGATTAACCATGAACTAGATTTGTTCTTCAAATGTTTGGGCCCAACTATAACGGCCTAAAATAATGTACTTGGGTTTAGTTTTGAGAATATTGATGACCAAAACCAACACATCAATTATGGGTCAGTTAATTCGTTTTTATGCACACCCTTGTAGTATTAACAGATAAAAGAGCAGTAATCTACTGAGAACACAAAACTTAGAGAAAACTATAGTATTAATTAACAAATAAAAGAGCAAAGAGATTAAAGTCATTAAATTAATAAAATGAGAAGATAGGTAATAGAAATCGAACCTTGGTCGATCATAATCCCTAACACGGTCCCTTGACCGTGACCTATGTCGGCTCCTTGAATCACGGTCTCTTTCTCTATCGCGGTCATAACCACGATCACGATCATGATGCCGGTCGCGGTCTCGGCTCCTACGATCACTATCACGTGTGCGGTCCCGGTCACGGCTACTAGCTCTGACTCGGTCTCTGCTACCTTCGCGTTCAAGATCTTTGCTCCGTTCTTTCGATCTAAATAAAAGTTTTAAATGTTCTACTCAAGATATGAAATTTTCGACATGTTTACTTATGAATGGGTTACTCGAGTTATACTTCATATTTAACGGGTCAACCGATTAAAATAATAGAAAAGTTAACTTAAAAGGAAGACAAATTAAGTCACTAAAACTATCACTTTAATGCATCTAACCTCATCATCTTATCCAAGAATGTATCAACATTGACAAATGACAAAAAATATGCCCAGTGACAAATATACCCTTGAAATCTTGAAAATATGAAAAATAAAACTTGATGATGTGTCAATATATTACAGGGCATTGTCGTCATTTGGCACGTTTTTGTCCGAATTAGTATAACCAAATCAGGATAGAACTCGAGTAGCCTCAAAATTGTTTAGTGAAAGAATAAACTTCCCATAAGCATATTTGACACAAATTCGTTCTATAGATAGTAAAAACATCAAACACTTTCCGCAACTGTTAGTCTTACAATTTTCACATCCATCAATGAAATAGACGAGACAAAATACCTTCTATCGTCTTCCGGAACCTTCCGTCTATTGGTTCTCTCTTCCTGACATAACAAATATAAAGGGATTAAGCTGGATGTCTTAAGAAGCAAATAATACCATTAAGTAATTAACATCCAGTAGCATAAAAGTAAAAGATGAATTCGTATATTACCAAAAGATCAGCTAACTTCTCACGAATTTGCATATAGCCAAGGTGGAGCTTTCCACCAAAATGATCCGCTAAGCGACGATCACTGAGACACGCATTATCAAAAAAGCATAATAATTCATAAATTAAAAAATAAATGACACAATAATTAACAATAATATCGAGAAAATATGTCATAGTTGTTTAGCTAATGGTAGGATGATCAACAAACAAGCATAATACAGAAATTTAAAAAACGCACATTCTTTAGCAGCAAAAGTTTATCCTCGTAAAACTGGGCCCAAAAGCCTGCTGGTGACAAGGAGGTATAATCGCCAGGTCAAACACCAAAGTTACTTTAAATCCTAGATACTAGTTTTTTATCATCCTTTAAATAGTTATTTAAAGGAATTATTAGTGATTGTAAAAGTAAATAAATTACCTGTCGTACACACTTAAAAAGGCTCCACAAATGTCACAAACACGCAACTTCTGGTCAGTCTGAAAAGGTATATCAGAATGTCAAGAAAAATCTATAAAAAATTCTTTAATGCTTAAATACATTCATTGCATTTGTGACCATTTTAAACCTGGAACACCTTTTGTCAAAAGAAAATTTTGAAAAACAAATATGAATATAAACTAACTTAAATAAGAATTAATATGATAAAAAAAATATACTTTCTTAGTTTTTTTTTAAAAAAAAGTCGCCTAACTCAATTTTCAAATACTAAATTCAAGTCCATAAACATGAAAAAGTCCCTCAACCTAACTTCGCTATATTAAAGTCCCTAAACGCATCTGTAAAAAATACTTTAAGCGACGTGTTACCCCTGATTTGTCAGATGTAGAAATTTTTTTGCAAAAAAGTTACTATTTTATCTATTTTTTCACAAGACCGTGCATTCTAGATAAGTTTAAAGACTTAGATTTAGCGAAAATTAGTTGAGAGACTATCATGTTTTTAAGCAAAGCTTAGGGACTTTAGTATACTTTTTCGTGAAAAATGAGAAAGTATGTTGATTTTTTTTAAAATATTAACCCTTTAAGTAACAGTCTAGTTTCTTATGGATATAATGATTTATGAGTTTTATGTATTCAAGATAAACTTTTGATAAAGCTTAGGGAGTTTTGATGTATTCAAGATAACCCTTAAGAGATAAATACATAGCCTGGACCAACCAGTTCACAAGTCAACTGGTAAGCTGGAGAACTTACAACTCGCACATCAGCAGCAGTAAGCTTAGAGGAGTCTGTTACAGGTTCCTGACGAGGAGCAAAGTGCATTGAGAGCTACCAAAAAAGATAGAAACAAATATTAGAAGAAAATTCAAGTAAAGTACACAAGATTATAAGAAACAAGTTAGAAGACTCAAGAGCATATAGTAATAGGCCTAAACAACGGGTTTGATATCCATAAATTTGGAAATTTTCAGCATGGCGGGTTGAACTTAGAAATCCATACTGTTATCAAACTCATACCATTAGAGATTCATAACAGCAAAACAGACACCACTTAAGTTGCTAGAAAATGGCAAAATATTACTAGTAGGTCCCAATTATGGCATGCACTCTTGTAATAATTATTCTTTTAATCATAACTTAAGAACTAACAAATTTATGTAAACACTAAACATGCAACTACACACATTTGCATGAAATGCAACCTATCTTCGCTAAGATAAAAAAACGGGACTAGTATTCATGAAAGTTGTCATGTTGAATTGGCAAATTGCTGATTATTTAATCTACAATTTAGAATTAGAGCATAACATAACGTTTTCAAGCTAGAAGTGAATTTGAGATGCATTAACAATTAGAAGTAAAAAACTAAAGTCTATTGCATTCATCTAGAATTCTATACAGTATACACACCCACGTATAACTCACACGCAAGTTTAAAAGGATTTTAGGGTCGGTAAATACACAAATGCTAGCACAAATTATCTACCCTCTAGTCTACAGATTATGCATTATTCATAACAGTCCAAACGAGTTCAAAACATAACAACTTTAAAAACAAGAAAAAAAGTTCAAACATGTCAAAATTCACCCAAGGTGTAGTTTTAATGCATATAACCTCCTAAATAATACTATTCAAAATTTGATTACTGAGTAAATTATATAACTTCTGTAATGATATTGGGTCAGCCCAACCTGGTGTGTATAGACCTGTAAAAAGTGTAACTTTAATGCACATAACCTCCTAAACAATTTACTCAATAAGTTAGATTTATAGTTGAATAATATAGCTTTGTAATCATATTAGGCACGCTAAATGTCTACAAACTTCAAAAACAATGCAAAAAATTGAGTCAGCCCAACCTCACAAATTACTTGTTACCCGGCCCACCCACTTTGCCACACCTCTACCATCTAGATTTGGAACCTAGTCCCTCTCACTAATAAGCACAACAAAAACTGACAAAAGAAAAACATACATCATGCTATTTCATGCTCCCATCATCTTGACCTAGAGTGCAATCATATTCCATTGTGAAAACTGGATAATACTAGCTGAATACTATGACAAGAAAAAAATAACCAAATTCTTTTTAATCTGTAAGACAAATATATTTTCACAATTGGAAGGATTGAAAATTGAAATAGAAGACAAATATGTATCAGAAAGTTGCAAACCTTTTTAAGTGCTTCAGCCTCTTCCAGTGCTTTTTGTGCTTCATCCAACATTCCTTGTTCACCTAAAAAACAAATGAAAATGCATGATGCAGCTATAATCATTTTTGTATTCAAACCAACTACCATATATAAAGGTCAATTGTTTGACCTTTTAAAATCAATATATTGCACTTTGATGGATTTGTGATTTAAGAAATCAAACTTACCAAGATCTTCTGCTTTTTTCAGCTTCTCATTAATCAACTCCTGAGTGCGCGCATCCGGATTAGCCACAGGCAATGGTGCCAATGGTGGAGGATTGGGAAGAGGTTGTGGTAAAGAAGCTCGATCTTTGTTAAATGCATCTAATAAAAGCATTGACTGATAGTAACACATAAAAAATATATTTAGAATAAAAATGAGAATTAACTGTGATGGTTAGCCAGTAGATGACAGTTTAATTCACAAAATTCAATGAAACAAATTATCTTATATTCAAATTCTATTTACAAGGAATTGCATAATGAGGTTTTTTCAGAGGGACAACTTTACATGACTCTTTATCCCATTGGTTTAAATAATATACAGCTTGAGAATAATGAATCTTACTGATAAGTTTTGAAGATAAACTTCTTTCATATAAGAGTATTCAATAAGTGTTAAAGAATTAATAAAACTGTGTTTTTAGAGACTACATAATTGTTAAGTCCCTCACATGCAAAACATTAGCAAATACATGATTTACAAGTCGTTTGACTAATTAAAATGATGAATACAAGAAATTTATCAAGAGACGGTGAATTTTTGGTGCCATATAGAAATAACAAACAAAATCTAGCTCTCCTTTCTTTCTATTAATAAAGTCACAAGATGCAAACAGCATATACACTTATACAAGGTCTACAAAAACTCATGTACCTGTTTGTCTGCTCTTTGAATTCTGAGTTCTTCAACTATTTCCATAGCTCGAATCTTCATATCTGCTTTTCCTTCCAGGTCTAGAGTGCCAGAAAAATCATATAAGTAAATTACATAAGTGTATACACACACACACACACACACATAAAGAGAGAGAATCAGAAATTATAAGATAACTGTGTGGCCTATATTAAAGATAGACAAAAATGTTGGGTTAATTACAGCGAAAAAAAAGGTAACATGTTTATTGGTATGAACGGCATTTACCACATTGATCAGCTTCTTTTAATTTCTCCTTTATCTGCTTTGACAGCTCAAGAATCTCAGGTGTCTGCACATTCAGCAACTCAGCAAATTAAAAAATAAATAAATAAATAAACTGACACACATAATAACCCAACAGGCAAGTTAAATCAACCTGAGTAACTTCTGACACAGAGATGGCAATAGCTGCTTTAGCATCCTCCTCACTAAGTCTTTTAAGAGCTCTTGCAATTTTTCTGTCACATTCAACAATGAGTCTGTCTATAAGATCCTCCAATTCCCTATCGTAATTGTCTTGGCCTTTTGCCTTTGCTTCTTGGTATCTAATTACAGTTAAGTAACAGAAATTGACAACCACAGTGTTTGAATCACACACATGATCTAGAAACTTTGGATAACATCTTTATAACACTTTCAAATAATACTCGTTATAAGATTGATAAAAATAAACGGTAAGAAAAAGGATACTCTTTCCTCAGCTGAAATGAGTGCACCTTTGGACATGGTCCCATGTCCATTTTCTGAATTCAAATAACAAAACAACTGAGTAAGGATCACCAGGACAAAACGTGAGCTAAAATTATATGAACAAGATATGTTGTCAAAGGCCCTTCAGGCGCGCGCCTAGGTTCTCGAGCGATGCAAAGCGCAGGAAAAGCGCCTTGTTTCCATCTAGGCAATTCGTGACCTTCAGGCAATAATTTTTTGACCAAATTTTAATCAGAATCAGCCAAATGCTGAAATTTCTGACAAAATTCTAGGCAAATTAGTCTGAAACAACCAAAAATGCAAAAAACCATCCTAAAGTATTTAACAAGCCTAAAACATGTCTAAAACCCCCAAAAATGTATGTTTATGCTATACCCTTGCTTATATCGAGCCCTTGCCTTAAGACAAGGTACAACAAACTGCAAGCAAGCTATATTAAATTCACCTCCCCTGTTTCTCTAGAACAAACCTTACTCAAAAAACAACTAAATATGTTCATCTAAAGTTCAAAAGGCTCAATTCCTCAATAAGCTAATCAAACAAACAAGTAAAGCTCGGGCTCGTTTATTAAACACACTAATTTTTAAGCTCAACTCGATTCAAAATTTTAACGAGCTGACCTTGAGTAGCTCACGAACGACTTGGCTCATTTGCACCCCTACCTGTTTCTCTATAACAAATCTTACTCAAAAACACAACTAAATATGATAATCTAAAGTTCAACTTCAAATGACTCAATTCCACAACAGGCTATTCAAACAAACTCAATTCCTTCATATTCTCTATCATAACATGATTTTCGCCAATTTTCACAGCATATTTGGTGAAATTAACAACAAAAACCCTAAAACGCGGTAATTGTGTGTCGGAATGCATAAAGTATAATAAGAGGAACGGATTTTGCTTACAGTGAGTTGAAAGAGTTCGTGAGGACAAAGGCCGGCTAAGAAGAGACGACAGACGTCACGATCGTAGTACTTCCGATTGACTTCCGTCACGTCTCCGTTACGATTGGCTCCCATTAACACATCCAGCTGCTTTCTGATTGAATCCATCTCAACACACTCGCGCACTGGTTAGGGTTTTGGTGTTCTGTTTTTCCTTTGGGGGCAATAGCTAATTAGCTAGCCCCCAATCGACCAATTAAATGTTTTATTTTGGGAAAACTATTTATATCTTTTGTATCTTTTTAACGGGAAAAATGAAATTAGCATGCTACATGATAATCAAGTAGAGTAATTATATAATAACATGATAGGGTAATTACATAATTATTTTACTTGTATATATAATTACTCTACTTGATTCTCACATGTAGCACGTTAATTTCATTTGTATTTTATCCAAACCTTCTTTTTAACAACCAATTTTTTCAACTTTAAGTTTAAACTCATGTTTCAAATGAGAATATGACCCCAACCATTTAGTTGTAAGTTATACGAACTTGTTTATATTATTTTGAAAATTACATATCTTTACTAGCTTAAGTCGTCAATGTGATGAGTTTTAATGCACATGTATATAACGGTGCGTCTATATCAATTCTCAAGTTGGATTAACGAATTATAGTAAATAAATTTTATTTTCAGTGTCTTGCTTTGATATCCAATTTATCATGTAATGACATGACCGGGATTCGATGGCTTTCACAATGGACATGATGATGCTAGATGATATATATATATATATATATATATGTTGTGTGTGTATGTTAAATTCATGGAAAGCACAAATTATTTATTCACATTCTAGGCCCTCACAATATAAATCTTGTTGAACTAATAATATTATATAATATTGGTTGAAAATGCATGTGCTTGAGACTAATGATAAACTACATACAATTCAACACGTACAATATGCATATCTCATAATGAAGAAGACTATGTCATGGTTAACATACCTCACCAAAGCGCTAACAACATATGGCGTTAAAAAATAAAGGAATCAACCTTTGGTAGATCAAAACAAGTGAAAACATGGTTGACTTGTACACAAGATCTCTGCCTAGAAGCACTTCAAGCATCAATCACAAAACAAACATCGCAAACATAACTACATGCATCAATTTAAGTGAAGCATATACACGTAATCTTTTATTCATTAACAAATTTCGTCTCACTTTGTTTCTTCTGTAGTTTTTTCTTATGAAGTCATTGGTTAATCAATTTTATTAACCAATCAATTTTCGGTTTATTCGGTTTGTTTGTTGGTTCGGATAAAATAGGATAATGACCAAAACGAAATTTTGGCTGATTTTTTTGCTTATAAATACATGAAATTGAGGTGTGTGTATATATGAAAAATGAATGCATATATACATGAACGGGAGGTATAATAACATGATGTATAAATAGATTAAATGGAAATATAATATATAAAATACAATAAACGGAAGGATTAAAAGCTAGAATTACATGAAAGCCTGATTGTCTGAGTTCGGTTAATCAAGGATACAAAAAATAACCTATAACTGACCGTCGTTTAATTTTGTTTTCGGTTAATAGTTAATTCAGTTTTTGTTTATTTTCATTCAATATTTTTGGTTTTTGGTGATGATTCGATTATTGCTCGCGCTGATTTTAGGCACACTAATTTTTGTTAAAGAGGAATACATTCAAGGTTCATATTTACATATGGGAAAAAAAATTAACGAAAGTGAAAAAAAGAAAATAACGGGTTCCAAACTCATGGTAAGTAAAGATGAAACAAGTAACAGAAATAGTGTGTTGTGATATTCCTGTTTACTTTACCACGATGAAGCTCTCGATCCTCCAACTCCTCTTCCTAATCACTCTCTTGGTTTCATCGAATTCAGCTTTCCAATCGGACGAGCTTCTGGCGGACGATGAAGAATTCGGTCTGGAAGGCGGACGTTCACCGGACGTATCATCACCTCAGATCCAATCTCCTTCTCGATCCTCTCCTCAACCTACTACCAGGAAAGACTCTGAATCCGACTCCAGAATTCAATTCCTTCTCGAACACGCGTTCGGTGATTCCTCTGAGTTCTCCGCCGCCGGCACTTTTACTGCTCGAATTAAGACTTCTCCTCATGGCGGACAGGTATATTATAACACATGTATTGTTATTGTTACGATTTAGATACTGATAACTGATTTGTGTGGTGAAGTTTGTACCTGATTTAAGTCTGTTGATGAATTTTAGAGCAATTTGCAGTAGTTATTGTTATGAAGTGTAGTATATGCCGTTGACTGGTCAAACAAATATTGGACTTGATTTAGTCTGTTGATGAATGTTAGGGCAATTTACAGTAATTGTGAAGTGTAGTGTATGCCATTGATCGGTCAAACAGATACTCGACTTGATTTAGTCTGTTGGTGAATGCTAGGGCAATTTGACAGTAGTTGTTATGAAGTGGTAGTATATGCTGTAGATAGGTTGACCTTGTTTGCTTGTTATTTGATCTAGGTATCTTTTGTCTATTACTTCAAAAGCATGTGATTATTGGTAATTATTATCCATGGAAGAAACATGTGTACATACTTCTTGTGTAGTTGTATATCTATAACACCATTAATGGATACTTATGTTTGATTTTCTTTGAATCAGACTCTTACGAAGCTTCGGTTCTCAAGAAACGATCTTACTGCAACGGAGAAGGAGAAGTTTAAAGTGATTCCTCTTCAACATACTTTTTTTCTTTTCGTTTTATCATTATAATAATTTTTTATGCGTTTTTTTATGGCTTATTTATGTTTTTGGTTATATGTTCTTTCAGAAACTACTGGAAAATGATGACTACTACAGAATAAGATTACCATCTGATGTGTTAAATGCTCCTGGGAGGGACTATGTTATTTCTTCAGTTAAAGCAGTAAGTTTCACAGTGGAGATTATGTATCACTAACTACTGGTTATGTATCTTTAACCTTTGCATCTGCTTAGATTCTTAAAAGAAAGAAAGTAGGAAGTTATTAAACTTTGCACCTCGGTTTAAAAAGGCCCAGAATGTATATTTGGTCAAAAATTTGTTTAGGAGGTTCATACGTATTAGGGATGGAGAAAATATGAAAGGTTTACTTGATATATAGGTTTATGTGTAAAACATATAAGAGAGATGCGGTTTCTTGTTGTAAATAAAGCTTACTTGGTTTTACTCGCGCCTCACGCTTCGGTAGTCGGTGCGCGTTACGCTTTCTTAAACCAAGTGCAACACATATAAAACAACACTATTTATTTTCTTCTTCTTTCTGTTTGATTTGATAATAAAGTGATCAAACAGTATAACATGATGTTCATACATCTACTGAAACAGAAATAATAAGGCTAATTGTCTAAAAGCGTTTTAAACATATTATGTCTAATATTTAGTTTCTCATTATGCTGTCTGTGTTTTTTATTACTTCAGAGGTGTCTTCCAAGGGATGGACTAGATGAGCATATTTATATACACATGGTAAATTTTCTTTTCTATTAGTATAATAAAGTCAACCCTTAAAAGGACAAGTTATAGATCTGCCTATATTCATCATGATTGACATTGATATAAAGTGTCTTATTATAGGAAATCAAATGTTATTTGAACTCTCACTAATTATATATGGTTACAGGAAGGTGTTAATATTTTGGCTGTTAACTATGGCTCATCTGGGGCTTGCCAGTATCCTCGCCAACTAAAACTTGTTAGTTTGCACCAATATTTTTACTCATTTGTTTATTTTTTTTTATCTGTGTTGCTTCATAAACTGATCTCTGATATTTAATTTCTTGTTTTCGATCCAGCCTGCAAAATGGTTCTTCAATTCTCACACAGCTTTAAAGTACAGCGAGCTTGCGCCAAGGTGAAATTACTTCTGATTATCAGCTTAGTTTCATATCAACTACAAACAAAGTTGATTATCCTTATTTTAATCTTAACTGACTGATTATTGTTTCCATTTCACGTTTGGCTTTTTGAATCAAAATGTTCGTTTTGGCTATTTTATTTATTATGTTTTTGAAAATGTAAGAATTTTCTCAATAGATGTATAGAACTTCAATCAGCAGAAATACTTCTGAAAGCTATTTTCTACTGCCTGTAATATTGTAACTGATTGTGTGTAATTCTCACTATTCAATAGCACATAATCGCGCTTTGAATATCTATCGAAACTTCCCTTATATATTCATTATTTTAATTATTTTAATTTAGGGTGGTAATTGTTTTATTTTTTATTAGTTTGCATCTTTACATAATCTTATTTAAAGTTCTTTATTGCAACTTAAATTAGGACTCCAATATTTTCCGAAGATATTGGAGGCGTTGATATTGGAGATGATGAAGGCGTAAAGCCAATGGTTGAGAGATCCTTTTGGGCTAAATATGTGAGTAATCTTGACTTTTTTAATTTTAATGTTATATATGTGTGTAAATATGTATATATAGGGCAGGATTTATTACAGAACACTAAGCTATTGTGAGAACAACAGGAACAAACCTAAATTGTTTAGTGTTTTTTTGTTTTCAGTTTTTTTTTTATAAATGGTTCATATTTTACCATTTTATTTTATTTTCTGGGATCGTATTAAGTTTATGATTAACTTTATCTTCATATTTCTTTTAATATCAGTGGATGTACTTGGTCCCTCTTGGACTTATTGTGATGAATGCTGTCACACAAGGCATGAACATGCCTGAAGAACAAGCCGGTGCCCAAACACAACAACAAGCAGTTGGTGCTGCCCCACGAGCCCAGGGTGCAGCTGTAAGGAGACGATGATGGTAATTGTTAAATTTGGTTTAGGACTTTGAAATGCGTTGCTTTGGTTTTTTGAAGTATCCACTGTTTTCATTGATGCACATTTGTCTAATATAGACGACACTATTTGATGCACGTTTAGAAAATGACCTATTTACTTATGAATAGATTGATTTGGGTTGTGTTTTATCTCAAAAGGGGTTAAATAAAAAACCTAGCTATTAAGGGAACATGTCGAATGGGTTGCGTTGATTTGATGATGGATGAATAATTCGACATACATGAATAATTTTATGAGCAGGGATCATAATTATAGTTGAAGACATTTTATAATTTATATTTTCATAAAGCTCTAGAATTCGAATTACAAAAGTTCGTACTTTATAGCAAAATGGAAGTACAAGCAAACAATTATCTGAGAATTCACTTAAAGATATAAATCCTAACATGGTCAAGTCAACATAATTTTCGCACGTAGACCACCCAAAATATTACAAGATACAAAGGCGATCAACCGGTAGTCAAGGTCTTATGGTTTACGAATTCCAAATATAATTCACATCGGGATTTTCTTCAAAAATGCTTAATGTTTGAGCGCAAGCAAATCAATGTTGGTATGAAGTCTGGATACTCATATTTATATTTGCAAATGTTAATAGAAGTGTGGGTTTGCTGGTTTGCTATCATTTCATCCTCGTTACTCGTTAGACCCAACCAAATAGTACCAATAGCTTTATTATGTGTGAGATTTTACAAAGTATGGTTGTTGATAGATTTTGATAACACTTTTTTAAGTTTCAACTTATAAAATCAACTTTTTTAAGTTTTAACTATCATTGTTTAAATAATTTTAATCATAAAATCCATCCTATATGCGTAAAATTTCAGAGATCTTTATTAACCAATAAATGCACAACATGTACAAACTCTCAAAGAGCAAATACTAACAAAACAAATAACAATATGACGAACATTTGATGTAAATTGTAGTCTCATAAACACCGGAACAAATGAACAAAGCCGATTAGACACGAAGTAAGGAGCATGAGAGAGAGAATGCAATAACTACAAAGATAATAATGACTATCAAAGAAAATTGAGAGATTGATAAAACAAAATAAAGTTGAAGACAGTGATCTAAACGTTCTGAAAGATGCAACAGTGTTATATCCTAGCGGTAGAATACAAATAGACACCACCAAGTCACCAACTCCATCTTCTCAAGATGTCAACGTAAGTCCCTCAACTTTTCAAACAGACAATCAACATTAGTCCCTCGAATATGAAACACAAAATAATTAGACAATAATCACATTGTGTTTGCCGATGAATTAAATCTTCATTGCATATTCATATTCCATACAAACCATGTGACTTTATAATTGCCAAATGCCAATAAAACTTTTCATTTTTTCTGTTACCTTAATCTTTTTTCTATCTCCACGTTAACTTAACATATTCTTTTAAAGGCAATCGTGGGGGTAAACACGAGAATCCCTTGGGGGTTTGTTAATATCAAATTGCATATATACTTCAAACAATGAAAAGTTCATGGGGGCACGAGCGACCCCTCATGTAGACCTCTTAAATCTGTCATTTTGACGAGGATAAACACCTGATGTCAATAGCCCAACATAACGATAAGTAACATAATGATAAGTGACTACTTACTAGTATCTTCTAGCTAGCATGTACAATTAGCATGTGAATCACTGAATGCATTGTCTCTGGATGCACATGATACAAAATTCGAATTCCTCGTTAATGATTGAATGCAACAAGTTTCTATTTAAATAATAAACAAGATTTACCAAAGTTTGATAGCATCAAGGCTCAAACCACCAACTGGTCCTCTCAGTGAGTATTTATTATTTAGATCTCACTTTCAAAAGATTTTTTTATGATACGATATATAATTGGAGATTTGTCCAAGATTTTGTTCTATTCTCAATATTTTATGTCCAAGATTTTGTTATGTTCTCAATATTTTTTGAAGTATTCTATGTCCCATATTTATTGAGAATTCGGTATTAGTTCAGTTTTGATAGATCCGAGTGAAAGCCAGTTGCGAAGTGCATTCGTTTTTTAGTTTGAAAAAACCAATAAGCTAATAAATCGTTTTCAAACTCAATCTTAAACATGTTTATATTACTTATGAATTATATTTCTTTGTTAACTTCTAGATTCCATCTCCTTTATTCCCTTCCAAAAACATGTATGAATTATATTATACAATTGATTAATATTTGAATCAAACACTTGCTAATACACACAATAGACTACTTATTGGTAAAAGTAAAACCTTTGTCTCTTTGATTAATGATCACTAATCATTTCTTATATCATGTTTAACGAGATTACAACACCCACACGTCTCTATAATCATTAGGATGTGATATATAATACTCAAAAAGGCTGGTAAAAGTCGTCTTAAGCCGATCTTCAACATGCAGTCCAACTTGGTCAGCTAACCAATCTATATATTCAAACTGTCATCAAAACCATCTATGTTAGTCAGAAACACAGTTTATTTGGCCATTAGTCATAAGAACAGAAAACTATCAATAATGTGGTAACAAGAATAATCAAAAGATGATAACCTGAAAGCGTAGTGAATGCGTGTGACGCTTCGAGAGTCCATTTTCAGCCAGTTCTTTATAGAATTTGAAAACGTCGGCCAACATCTCATCTTTCGACGGCAATGATATCTTCTTGGACAAAGCAAGTGCTACCCACTTCGCTTGCAACTCAAGGATTCGAAATAGAATGCCACTATCTTCACAATGATAGTAATATAGGTCAATCCAACAAAATACAATGAAATAATATTAATTAAACAAATGAAAAAAGAGCCTAATATACTATAGGTTAATCCAATGAACACGAGTCTAGGTGCAAATTGTGGAAAGAATACATGTTTGTATAGTGGTCCAACACGATTATCGTCAACATGTACCGTGTCGTTTGCACTTAGAAAGGGGAAACGAAACTTATACCTAACAAATACCAAATCAAAACAAGAGTTTAGTGATTTGTTTCCGGTAAACTTAGAAACTAGAAAGTGGGATTTGTACGAAAAAGTGTTGGCTATAGTTCATACCCCGTGCAATGTATGATAGCATCCGCTACGATAGAATCTCCTTCTTGGAACTCGACCGTCCCATCATTAAAAACGCGTTCGATCTGTTAAAGACGCAAATGTTGATATCATTACATGTCAAGAAACTAATTGTACAATAAGTTTGCTTCATTCCACTAAACAATACCTTCATATGCTGCCAAATATTTCTGTATTCATCCAACCTTTTCACCTTGACATTTGAAGATCTCGAAGAAAGATGAACCTCTTTGGCAGTCTTTGAGATTTCTCGGGATATATCAGCTGCGCTTGGCCCACTCCCAATCACGACAACTACCTATCAGTTTGTTGATAATAAAATGTACTTTGGAGGTTTTAAAATTAGGGATATTTGATTTTAATAATCCAAACTTTGACCTGTTGGCCGGTATTAATCTCAACTTAAGAAATTTCTTAGGTTAATCCTAACTTTAACCCTATTGGTCTCCACCAAGCATTTTCCTAACATCCTATCCTGGATCAAATTGTAAATTTTGGTCTATTGTAAGTTAACTGAATACCATTGTTTATATAGCTCAATGTCATATTCTCAATTCTTCACACTGAGCTTATAGTGTTTATATGTTTGTGTTTTGTGTTGGAAATCAGGCCCTTAATCGAACACACAAACACGAGATTGAACAACTTGTTCGACTCTTTTTATTATTATAAACCTTGTACACAAATTACAATACCCCTAACCATCTATTTATACTAAAACTTTAACTTGCTCACCAAGACTCCTAATTAGACTCCAAATAGGAAACCAAATACATTAATAAAAATAAACCAAATAGTATTCCTAATTAAATATAAAAACTCAATAAATAATTCACCAAGAATTATCTACAACTCATTTAACCATTATCTTCAAAAATTCAAGATTAATGTCTTCATTTTGGTTATTTAAAAATATTAGATTATATAACTATACAAACTATGCTAGTCGAAGTAATGAATATTCTTCCCAATGAAACATGAATTTTCATTTGACATGTTTCCTTTTAATAATATCATAACTCAATATATTTCTATATATCAACTAAAAGAGAGAAAAAGCACAAAAAGATACGTACCTGATCTTGGTATGGTTCGGGAGTACGATAGTTGTGACTATGTACTTGTTTTCGTGACCATTCCTGTATACCTGCCAAATCATATATTTATATGCCAAGCAGACGTTTTAAGCATTTACCATAAAAAATATAAATAACAGTAAAATTAAATCATAGAGTGCCTGGTTGGCCAGTAACTTTAAAAACCGGTTATTTTTGCATTGTGCGGCCATGTTGGTTTATGATGCAAATGACGCTCGTGAGTTACTCAACATCGGTTGGTTAAAATTTGGAATTGAGTCTAGCTTGGTAGTGTCGATAACAACATTATTTTTTCAATTTCCAATGTTTGTTTGATAATAAAATATATCTTTAAAGTTTAAAATACGAATTTAAGTTTTCTTCAAATAAAAAAATATATGCAAATTGCAACGTTTACAAACCGGATCTCGGTAATAATCTAATAGGAAGGGGACAAATAAACTAATAGTTTTTAATGTTTAAAAACAATAGATAGATATAACTATATTAAATAAAGGGTTATGCTATAGCTACATCACCCATTTGATTTTACCCTATCAAAAGACCGTTTACAAAATACTTGGACAATTGTTTTAACAAAAAAGGTCAAACTTTGAAAATTATTGGTCAAAAGTGGGAACGTCCGTTTGAACAATATTCGGGCAGTCGTTATGAACTTAGGGAGGTCAAATTTTGTAAATTATTGGTCGCCGGTTGAAATGGCTATTTGGTCAATATCTAGATGGCTGTTCTGACCATAAAAGGTTAAACTTTAAAAAATATTTGATCAAAATGACTGTCTGAACTTTATCTAGACGGCCGTTTGAAACATCGTAGTATTATATGTTTGGCAATTGGTGTATAGCTAGCCCTAAATAAAAAATGGATAACTTTTGACTAGCATTATTAGAATACTACAACATACCAGGAACATCATTGGCAACTCGGGGTTCGGTATGGTCGCCATTACAAACCACCACCACATCAAAGACCTCTTGATCCATCGTACCATCCACCATCGACCGCCACTCGACCGCAAACTCGCCTTCCCTGGACTCCTCAACTCTCACCACCTCCGAATTAAACCGAATCGCCTTAACAACTCCAAACTCCTTAGCAAAATCATGAAAAAACTTTAAAACCTCTTCATGACCAGGAAACAACCTCGGATCACCGTATGATTTGTCTTCAAATGAGAAATCCGAGAATCCCATTAGCGGCCGAGGAAGATTTGTCCGAAGAGATGCGTATAGACTGCCGTGAACAACGGTTCGGTTGGGATCAAGGGGAATGCACCCGTCAACTTCGACTCTGCCATCATAAACCCAAGTTCCACCGATTTGGGGCGATTTTTCGAAAACGGTGACTTGGTGGTTCTCTCGAAGAAGCTCACGGGCGGTGACAAGGCCCGCGATGCCGGCTCCGATCACAGCTACGTTCAGGGAATCAGTCATGTTGTGATTTGGAAGCAAGTTATCTTGTCCGTCATGGGCATTTATATTACTATATATGCACCATAAAACAAAACAAAATAATTGGACAACTACTTCATAACAATACCATTACATTATTGGTTAATAATGTACACATGGTTAATATAATTTAATATACTGATATTGTAAGTTTAACTATAGGTTATTTGATATTTTAACTAATTTTTTAGCCTTATTTTATTAAAAATAGAAGGGAAATAAACAACAAACTACATCGCTAACTCTATTTTATAGCAAACTAAGTCGTTTAAAAACTAAATTCATAGATATTGGGATCATAACCAAAGATATCTAACCCACAAGGTATAAAGTATAAATAATAAATACAAGTTGGTTGTTAAGACACGATTTCTCCTGTCACCTTATAGAAAATATCTTCTAATACAACCTGACCCATCGTGAAAACGCTATTCCCTGAGCCCACAAGAGAAGGAAAAACCCCTACTCAATTTGCGCGCACGTGTTTCCATCTCATCTAATCCAAAAACCAAAATGTTAGTTGCTATGAGTGTTGACCTTTATCTTAACATATCGGTCAAAATATATTCGCATGTGCTTATTTGTTAACATAAATCTTGACACAATCACACAACTTGATATATATTTTGGAACGGCCAACGAATTCTCCAGTACTGGCTAAACTCATTTCATCATACCAGGATACACTCGTATTCTTTTTTATAGGAAAGCCCTCGGCCAACGAAGTTTGTTCATTACCAATCCACCACCAGTTCATTAGCACAACACAACCGAATATGTTAAGAAGAATATCTATAACTTAAAATACAAAAGTCTGTAGAATATTTTGTTAATTAAAAGTGGAGGTGTAAAAAAAACTCAATATAGAACCTGTTGATTGGAAACTTGACCGAACCGGTTCATACATCGGTTTGCTCATTTCACAATAAAACGAGTTTTTAAACCGAACCGAATTGCCTCAAACCGGTTTTAAACCAAACAGAACCAGTGTGGGTCAAACTGGTTCTGATCATTCAAAATCCAAAAGAAAACCGGTTTTGTACACCTCTAATAAAAAGAAGATATAAAACCATGTGGGCTTCAACTTTCAAGTAAATAATAGAATTTTGGACTAGTAAGTTATTAGGCTAAGGCCCTATAGGCGTGTGGCCCATAAAATGAATACTATAAATCAGAAGCCTCAATCGGCAAAACCCTAGACCTAATCTCGTGCACAAGAGTAACAACAGCGGCGGCGGCGGCGAAGATGGTGAAGTTCCTGAAGCCAAACAAGGCAGTGGTGGTCCTCAACGGCCGATTCGCCGGCCGTAAGGCCGTAATCGTCAGGCAATTCGACGACGGTACACGCGACCGTCCGTACGGGCACTGCCTGGTAGCCGGAATATCCAAGTACCCGAAGAAGGTGATCCGGAAGGACTCAGCGAAGAAGACAGCAAAGAAGTCACGTGTGAAGGCGTTCATCAAGCTTGTGAACTACAACCACATCATGCCGACTAGGTACACTTTGGATGTGGATCTGAAGGATGTTGTTACGGTTGATGCGTTGCAGTCACGTGACAAGAAGGTGACTGCTTGTAAGGAGACTAAGGCTAAGTTTGAGGAACGGTTTAAGACCGGTAAGAACCGGTGGTTCTTCTCTAAGCTCAGGTTCTGAAGAAATGATGAGTGTTATGTTTCGGTTGGTTTTTGTTTGTTATGTTAAGTTTCATGTTTTGGATGGTGATTCTAGACTGTTATTGTTCTTAATGCACTCATCTTTGATTTTCCGTATTAATTACTTGTTTTTGACCTAATTTTGCTATAATTTGTTTTTAATTTGTAGTGATTTCTCTTAGTTTGAATGCTGGTTTTTGTTTCGATATGTTTCGAATTAGGGATATTGTGACCTAGTTTTGTTGCCTTGGTTAGGTTGCATTAATTGTTATGTGATTGCATCGGTTATGAATGTGCTGGTTTTAGTGTATTATTAGGTGTGATGTGTTGGTTTTGGTTGAATTTGCGATATTCAGTGTCAGTTTTGTGTAGCTGTGGTAGGGCTGTTCACGAGTCGAGCCGGGGTGGATTTGAGCTTGAAATTAAACGATGTAGCTCAGATAGGCTCTAGTTCAATTTTGAACTTAAACGATCCTAAGATTGAGCTAACGACCTAAGCCATGTTGTTTTGAATCAAGTTTTTTTAGCTATTTTTATTTGAGCGAGCCACGAGCTTGCGATTTGTGAATAGCTCTAAGTTGTGGTAGTAGTTCAGTCGTGGTACTTGGTATGCTTTTTTTTAGTTTTAATCGGCTGATTCTAGTGTGTTATCAGGGATGATTCACTGGTTTCGGTTTGTTTTACATAAGTTTGTAACTACATGGTGAGTTTGCATCTGTATATTGTTGAAGTTATTTTCATGTTTACAATTAGCTCATTGTTTATAACTACACTGTTCTTCCCTGATTTTTAAAAATTGCATTAAGGAACTTGACTTCCTTCAATTTAACCTGTTTTATTTTACTCGAGTTTTACCAAGCTGGTGTGGTGAAATGGTCTAATATATCTATATCCAACTCATAGTCGCATAAATCGCCCAAACACACCCACGAATTCTGTATTGGTACGTGCTGTACCCAATCAGAATTCGTCATCGTTCCAGTCGCCGGAGAACTCGCGATTTAGGGGTGTCAATCGTGACGGGTTATCGGGTTAATAGGTTCTGGGTTGACAGGTTGGCGTGTTGAGATTCTTCAACCCTAACCCAACCCATATATTTATTCGTGTCGTGCCGACCCATTTAAATTCTTGTCGTGTTCGGGTTGTGTTTCGGGTCAACCCGTTTACGTTCATTTACGAATATGATTAATAACTAGTGGCTTATTAATAACCCTATACAATCAATTACTCTTATTCATATAAAACATTTTGATAACTTTGTGATAGATCTAGTTATTTTTGTGTATTTATCTCTCATTTTCATTTAACAAACTTAGGTTCACATATTTTGCTTAACATAAGAATAAACTAATGGAAATAATAATATAATAGACGGTTATGACTAATAGAATATAAATACTGGAAAGTGAAGAGTGGATAAAAATATTTAATAATTAATTAGTTTAATTTTTAAAAGTTAATAATGTATGAAAAATTATACATCATATTATTTAACCTTAAAATTTAACACTTCTTCTCTAATATCAAAATATTAACTTTTATAAAAGTTTTAAACGGGTTAACAGGTCAACCCACTTTTTGACGGGTCGGGTTCGGGTTGACCTATTTAAGAAAACAGGTCGTGTCAGCCGACCCAAAACCTATATTTTTTCGTGTCGGGTTTCGAGTCGTGTCAGGAATTGACAGCTCTGACGCGATTTCAATTTTAGGTACGTTCAATCCTGATTAACCTAATTCGATCCTTGTTTGGCGGGAATTCTGGACGTCGCTCCAGACCAATCAGAACATGCGACTCTTTGATTTCAAATCAATTACAGATTGTAACTTATTTGCCGGAAAGAGGAAGAAGGAGAAGAAGAAAGCGATGTGTTACTTTTGGGGTTTAAAAAGTTTTGATAATTTAATATTTAACCCAATAATCTATCATCCTTTATATTTAGTCCTTAAAGTTTATGTCCTTAAAGTTTATAATTTTCTACATAATAACTATTAAAAATGTAAAATTAGTTTGTGTATTCTAACAATTAACCCCCTCTATTACCACTAGTTTACATTTGATCATTAAACTTATATATTTATACATATAAGATTTTAAATTAAATTTATAATATATACAAATTATAAATAGCTAGTTTTTTATTTAGTGCATCCAACCGAACTACATGATACACTATACCGCTTCATACCGAAATGAACCTACCCTCTTCTGTACCGAATTCGTCTAGTCTAGTGAACCGCGTACCCGTATTGGAGTGTACCGCGATTTATGTGACTGATCCAACTTGTTTTACCAACTTTCTGTATGTGTTAGTAACGGCCTGGCTCACTCAGAGTGGCATTGGTTGGACCAAACGCAACTCAGAGCCAGAGTTTTTTTATTGCTTCTGCATATCTGTCTTTCATCAAGTAAATCTCTCATAAACTACTCCTATCTTTAGCTATTGCAGACCCTCTTGCAAACAATTATTGGCTGAGGTGTGCATGAATCATTTTCTTATTGTTAAAGCTTAGTGCTTTTTTAGACTGCCGCATTGATCAAAGCTTTTAACTTGATAAATATGTGTTTGACTGTTTTGAGTAACGGACTGTAACTGGCTTGAGTTGAAAGCGACTGATATCTACTCGACTTGGTTCTGTTTTTATATTAGATAGTTAAGATCAATCATTACTTGGGCCTTTTTTGATTGCAGCATTGATCGAGCGTTTAACTTGTATTGTGTTGAAAATTGAAATAAAATGTTAGTTTTTCATTTACTTCATGAAGAGACGTGGATCGACTCACTGGTAGACGATCTACTTTCCTCGGGTGTGATTATGCTATTTCACCGATGTTTCTCTGGGATCTGGGTTCTTCCACCTACAAAATGAACAGCACCGTAAACTTACCCCTCAGAAAGGGACAGAGGGGTCCTCTTTGGGGTAACCCTCCGGTGTGAGAATAAGAGTTTGTAGGAGAAAATAATAATATGTGAGAGTAAGGAAATGGAATGTATTGCTTAATAGCTGAATACTCTGTAATTGTGTGCAATTGGATATTATTTGATAATCTCTCCTTGTGGAGTTGATGTGGTATTTATAGTGCTAGGGTTTCCAATGATTGGGCTCAGACCCAATTAGGGCTTTGTTGGCCTCTTCCAGTTGCTTTGCGCCACGTGTCCTTTGGGACACCTGGTGCTTTTTCATTGGTTATAATCACGTGGTAGCACATGGGTTTTGCTGAGTTGTCCACCTTTCATTGGCAGCTGTCAACATCAGCATATTCTTATTCCTTAAAAAGATACCTTCTGGAAGGTTGTCTGACGTGCACAATCAAGGTTGCCCTAATCCTGATTTGGATAAGGACGAGGTTGATTATGTGCATGTGTGATACGCGCCTATCCTGAGGATGCGCGAGGTCTTCTCTTTATTCTCACGCGCAGATGTTTCATGCGCAGATGTGATATGCACGAGCATGTGATATGCGCCACGCGCGGATGCGCCACGCGCATATGTGATATGCGTGAGCATATGTGATGCGTGAGCATATGTGATGCGTGAGCATATGTGATGCCTGAGCATCTGTGGTGCCTGAGCATATGATGCCTGAGCATGTGATGCATGAGCATATGTGATATGCGTGAGCATATGTGATATGCGTGAGCATATGTGATATGCGCCATGCGCGTAGGTTTTGGCTTTGTGCCTTCATAATGTCTTGATTTCAAGCCTCTTGTCCATATCTTGTGGGTTGACCCGCCTCGCTCGGTGTTGAGGCGGGTACATACCTCTTCAAGCCCCCCCAGTCTAATGTGTGTCTTGTCTCGCGCGAGCGAGGCAAGATAGATATTAGACTTAACAGTTTGCTCTTTTAGTAGGGGTTTGTCTTTTTCTTCTTATTATTCATCGTTGCGCGAAATTCTATCCTTTTGGTTGAAAACGAATCGTCCCTGTACGTGGTTGGTTGTTGCTGACATGCGTCAGTGATGGAGACGTGTCAGACCTTTCGTGTGCTCGAGGTGCTACAGTTGCCTTTCGTGTCCCCTCACATAGTGTCAGGGACACGTGTCGCGCTCGCGTTGGTCTGTTCCTGCGAGTGGTGGCGCGTGAACTCTGGCAGCAGCTGTATCGTTTCTTTTCGTGTCCCCTCGCACAGTGTCAGGGACACGTGTCGCGCTCACGTTGGTTTACACATGCGAGTGGGGGCGCGTGAAGTCCGATCAGCACCAATTTTTCTCTCTCCTGGGCCTATAAAAGCCAGCCCCTTTGAGTTTTTTATCCTTCATCTTCTTGTTTATTCAGAGCTTTCGTTTCTTTCATTCTATTCCGATTAGCTGTCTTCTGCTTCCAGATCTCTGTTCTTCAGATCATCCTTTGTCTGTTTTTACATTTGTATGTCTGATAGCTCAGACTACACAATCTCCCCTATCCATCGCCGTGTTAAATCGTTAGTAATGTCTACATTGAAGAAGACCGGCAAGGGGAAGAGGGCTGCTGAGGCCTCGTCGGAGGAGGTAGGGAGGACCAAGGCCGTGAAGAAGTGGGATGAGATCCCCTGCAAACTTAGGCAGTCCGATTTTGACAGCCTTATCGCCTCTCAGGGTTTTCTCCCTGAGTTTGGCTGCATGTTGCCTGGGGCCGGGCAAACGGCGGCGGACCCGCCTACCGGCTATATATCCCTCTACTGCCATTTTTTCACCCACTGCAACCTTCGTCTCCCGATGACAAGGTTTGTGGGTGCGGTGCTTAGGTTTTATGGGATTCATATATCCCAAGTCCATCCGTTTGGACTCGTGCGCATGACTCACTTTGAGTTCATGTGCAAATCTCAGCGCGAGGAGCCCACCCCTCGTCGCTTTCAATTTTTTTATAAGCCCAAGATCCAAGATTCTTGGTTCTCATTTATTCCTCGCAGTCAGAAGGTCAAGTGCTGCACTGTTTCATTCAAGAGCCTTCATGACTGGTCTGAGAGGTTTTTTTATATCAGGGCTGGTGTGATCCCCATCCGCATGACCATGCGCGCGATCTCTTCTGCGCCTGCGGATGTGGGTGTCTTCAAGAACCCAACTGGCGCCTGGGTGAAAAAGTTGACTGCCGAACCATCCCCCTCCAAGAAAATTTGCGAGGAGGCGCTGGTGGGGGTTGGTATGAGCAGGAGGTGGGCTGACAGCGCGACTGAGCCCGTTATCCAAGTTGACGGCTTGTGTAAGTTAATCTCATTGCATTACTTCTGCGCGAATACTTATCTTTTTGCTGATATCATTTGACTTGTTTTGTGCAGTTAGCAAGGAGTATGTCCACGCCGCCTATGATGAGCATATGGAGGGTGGCTCCGTCGCGCTGGGCGCTGGGGAGGTTGGCTTCCCCGATCGCTTCGATGACATGTTCATCCCTGTTGATCTGGGATTTCTCTTAGACAGCGATGCGCCTGGTAAGCCTTTGTACTTATGCATTTTCCTTTATAATACCAAATTTGGCTAACACTTCTGTTGCACGTATTGTAGACGCGCTTGAGAACTACGAGCTGGAGCTCGCGGAAGAGGAGGAGGAGGAGGAGGCGCCCCAACTAAAGCGTAAAGCTAAGGGGAAAACTGGCGCATGGGCCAGTAAGAAACAGAAGAAAGATGTTGCCCCTGTTGCTCAGGATCCTCCTACTCAGGCGAGGGGATTTGAGAAAACCCAGGAATTTCCCCCCAAGTTTTCCTTGTCTTCCCTGCCTCAAAAAGTGGGCAGACCTCCTGTCCACACGAGGTATGGTGCTACTACCTCCTCCCTTCGCGCGGTGGAAAAGGGAAGCGGCGTTGCGCCTTCGACAGGTATACTTTGCTTATCCTTTGCTTATCTTTCATGGTTCTATGAGCGCGATTCTGATAGAATTACTAATGAATCTTTGCTCACTCAAATGTTTGTAGAGCCGGCGACCTTGGTGGATCAACCTCAAGCGCAACAAGATGCCGAGGCTGCGCCGGAGGTCGCTTCGAAGTCCCCTGTTTTACCCTCGAAAAAGGGTAGAATGGACTTCATGGCGATGTTTGCCTCGCGAACGGAGTTGCGCCAAGGTACGTATTGTGCTTTTATTTTCTGACTTTTTTCTTTTAGATCAAGTCATGAACCATTTATTTTTGTTGATTTTTTCATAGGAGTCATTGCTGGCGTACAAGCTGCTGGCGGCACTCCTGGCGCCGGTGCCAGCGCCGTTGGCTCTGCTCCTGCTCCTGCAAGCGATGAATCTCCCCTCATCGGGATTACTAAGGAGCAGGAGGCCG
Organism: Bidens hawaiensis; assembly: GCF_021521415.1. Lineage (NCBI taxonomy): Eukaryota > Viridiplantae > Streptophyta > Magnoliopsida > Asterales > Asteraceae > Bidens > Bidens hawaiensis. Next base: position 153,036 of record NW_027493845.1, read on the forward strand.
TTTTATGCGCCGACTTGGCGGCGTCGAGACCTCCCTCACCTCCTCCTGCGCACAGCCCTCCTCGCGAGACTGATTTTGATTCTAGGTCGCAGAAGAAAAGGCATGTTTCAGAGGAGGATGAGGAGGTTCAAGCTGAAGGCTCCGACAGCGGCCGCGCCAGCCCTGCAGCGCCACGAGGTTTCGCGGCGCCGTCTTCTCGTGGGCCTGCCGCTGACTTTTCTGCTTCGTCCCCGCAGGTATAAGTTCGTTTTTGCTCCGCTGCGCGGACTTTCATATTAGTGTTTTGATGACTTAGATCATTACTTTGTGTTTGCAGGAAGCCGATCACATCTACCGCCCGAGATGGAACATTACTGAGGACAACTCATTTCAGTCCATGGGTGTGTGTGAGGACTTCTGGGCTCATTCTGTGCCTCCAGCTGAAAGGAGGTTTCAGGAGGGCCGCGCTCGCGATGACTTGCTCAAAGATCATCTGTTTGCTGGGTCGGCTTTCTTTGCTGCCTCCCAAGAGCTTCGTTATGATTACGTAAAGGTACGTGATGCTCTTGCGGAAGCCAAGCAAGAGGCTAAAGTGTCTGCTTGGCATCTTTCTGATGCTCGAGAGAGAGCTGAGAAGCTCCAAGCAGAGCTCAGTGAGAACAGAGCAAGTGCCAACACCGCCTTCGTGAAGCGCGGTCATGAGCTACAGGCTGCGCGGGAGAAGCTTCAGGCGGCCGAGGCGGACGCGGCCAAGTACGCGCGTAGAGTGCGCGACTTGGAGCTGGACGCGGAGGCGCGTGACCAAGCTCTTGTCCAGTCTATAACTGACAAATCATCGCTGGAGAGTGAGGTTGCGCGCCTGAAGAAGGAGCTGGCGGCCGCGCAGGCCGAAAAAGATGAAGCCTTGGCGACGGCAGCGTCTAGCCAGGAAGCACTCGAGCTTGCGCGAGCGGAAAAGGAAGAAACCTTGGCGGCAGCAGCGTCCGACAAAGAAGAGCTGAAACAGACTAAGGAAACTGTTGAGTTATTGAACTCTCAGATTCCTGCTCTTGAGACGTCTGTTGCTTCCCTCGCGCAGGATCGCCAATGGCTAATCTCACAGGGTGTGACTCGTTGCGCTTACGCGATGAAATACTCAGACGAGTTTCAGGCCCTTGTGATGGATTGCAACGCTGCCGCGCGCTTGGTGGGTCGAGCTGAAGGGTTTAAGGATGGCTATGAATATGGCATGCTGAAGAAGAACCCATCCGACTACCCTTATCAGAGCGACGTTGCCTGCGCGGACATGGCCCAGATGGGGGAGAAATATTTGAATACTCTCATTCCCATCCTTGCGCAGGTATTTTAACCTTAATGAGATAACCTTGACTTATTTTCCAAGTCTTTTTGTACTCATATTTTTCCTTATGATTTGCAGATATCCGCGCTTGCTGACCAGCCCGATCTCGGCGCGCTAAAGAGATTACTTGACGAGTGCGAAGGGGCTGGTGGCAGCGATGATGGCGCGGGGAATGCTGCCCCTGCTAGCGGCTCTGGCGTGGCCAAAGGATCCGCTCCTGACACTGTCGTGATAGAAGACTCCATTCAGGACGAAGAACTTGACTATGGTCAGTTTGGAGATGACGAGGAGCGGGCTGCGCCAGATGCTGAGGGCGGTGATGAGGACTATGAAGAGGCTGACGTCGACGTGGAGACTTGAGAAGCCCTTCATGTTTTTTGTATTTTTATTTGTAGTTTGTATCTCATCATCTTGTAAACTTGTAAATTTCAATGTTTTGGAATGAAATTATGTTTTTCCCTTCTTCGCATCTTGCGCATTCCCCATTCATCTCTTTATATTGCATATTTGCTTGTTGAATATAAGATATGCTTGCACGTTGAAATAAGAACAAGGTTGTAAGGAAATTATTATACTTAATCCTTGTCATATTGTAAGTGATTTTGCCATATCTTGATTATGTTGACACGTGCCTAGGCGTTTTCATTATTCCTCTTTTGCGCGACGTTATCGCGCATTTATTATATGGAATTATGATTTTTTTAGCCTTTACGTATCAATATGTGTTGCTCAGATATCCATTACAATTGCATGCGCGACCTCGACATGAGACCTTAACAACTATGTTTTGGCATTTGTTTTGCCTTAGTTGTGTTTAGGTATTTTTATGATCAGGCTGCGCAGTATGTAGGATGGATGTTGTGAGTGATTTGAGCTAAGGCTCACATTATTGGGCTAAGGCCCTGAGCTAAGGCTCACATTATTGGGCTAAGGCCCTGACGTTTTAGAGTTAAGACTCGTTAACGCGTTTGAGCTTGAAGCTCGCGCATGTATGTTTTACTTCGTTTTATTTCGTTTTGATGTCAATACAATGTTGTCATATTGCTCAAAATTAATAAAGGAAGTGTGAAACATGTATGCAAAAGGTAATAGAATTGGGCTAAGGCCCTGTCGTTTTAGAGTTAAGACTCGTTAACGCGTTTGAGCTTGAAGCTCGCGCATGTATGTTTTACTTCGTTTTTATTTCGTTTTGATGTCAATACAATGTTGTCATATTGCTCAAAATTAATAAAGGGAAGTGTGAAACATGTATGCAAAAGGTAATAGAATCCACATTAAGAGAAGATAGCGCGTATCATTATTCATAATGGCTTAAAAAGCCTTGATTACAAACTTGACATTTTTTACATGAAACATTTTCTAAGCTGTGCCGCGTTCCATGCGCGCGGGATCTTCTTTCCATTCAAATCTTTTAAAGCGTATGCGCATTTTCCCAATTCTTCCGAGACTTGATAAGGTCCCTCCCAATTGGGGGACATTTTTCCCGGGGGTATCGCGCGGCTAGCTTCATTGTTTCGAAGGACAAAATCATTTTTCTTGAAGTGGCATTCTTTCACACGCTGGTTGTAATATTTTTCCAGTTTTTTCTTGTATTTGGCTTCACTGATGATAGCCGCCTCTCTGCGCCCTTCAAGTAAGTTGAGATCCAACCTCCTTTCGCGCTCGTTATCAATCTTGTTCATCATGAGCACTCTATGGGATGGGCATCCAATTTCTGCTGGAATCATAGCCTCCGTTCCATAGGTTAGGCTAAACGGGGATTCGCCATTGCTGGTTTTGCTTAATGTCCTGTGTGCCCACAGGACATTAGGTAGCTCTTCGACCCAAGAATGGGATTCTCCCTCCAACCTTTTCTTCAGCCCATTTAACAAGCTTTGATTCGCGCGCTCCACTTGGCCATTCCCCTGAGGGTGGTATACCGAAGTGAAGATTTGGTTGATGCGCAATTCCTTGAGCCAGTTGGATATCTTCCTGTCAGTGAATTGTTTGTCATTATCGCTCACAATTTCCATGGGCAAGCCAAAACGGCATATGATGTGGCTCCAGATAAACTGCTTCATCGCCTCGGCTGTGATTTTTGCTAGTGGCTTGGCTTCGACCCATTTTGTGAAATAGTCTACCGCCACTACCAAAAATTTTACTCGTCCTTGCGCTTGCGGTAGGGGACCCACAATATCGATTGCCCATTTGTGGAAAGGCCATGCGGAGGTCACCGGAATCAAGTTGTTCTTTGGCCGCATGGTGTTTGGCGCATAGCTCTGACATGCTTTGCATTTTTGGATCTCTTTTAAAGCGTCCAAGTACATGCCTGGCCAATAGTAACCTGCGCTCATTGCCTTGGCAACCACCATGCGCGGGCCAGCATGTATTCCACAGATTCCTTCGTGTATCTCTCTGATCACATAGCTTGCTTCCTCAGCATCTAGGCATTTCATGAGCGGTCCCAGATAAGAGCGTCGATATAATGTACCATCAAGCAGTTCATAGTTCTGCGACTTGTGTCTTATCTTCCTCGCCTGTGCTCGATCGTCTGGTACTTTTCCCTCCTTCAAGAATTCCATTACTGGAGTTATCCATGATGAAGGGGTTGTATGAGTTACAAGGACAGACTTCGCTCCCACCGACGGGTTGCTCATTACTTCTACCCTGACATCTTTGCCAAAGTGATCGAAGCTGGTTGATGCCATCTTGCTCAGCGCGTCAGCAGATTTGTTTTCACTGCGCGGAATATGAATGATTCTGAAGCAGTCAAATTGCTCGATGAGCTTTTTCGCCTGCTCTAGATACAGAGGCATGGTGTTCTCCTTGGCATCATAAAGGCCATTGACCTGTGCTGCTACCAAGTATGAATCAACATGGGCCTCTAGCTTTTTAACTCCGAATTTGTGCGCGATGCGCAGGCCAGCCAGCAGGGCTTCATACTCAGCTTCATTGTTGGTGCTCTTGAAGTCCAACCTGATGGCGTAAGTATATTCCTGATTCTCTGGATCCACCAGCTTGAGGCCTGCGCCGGATCCTGCGCCGGATCCTTTTATATATATATATATATGGGAGGGTTGTCATAAAAATAAGTAATTTTCTAGGAAGACTAAGAATAAATCATAGCCATTGGATCATGTTAATCAATGGTTGAGATTTAAAATCACCAATAACCGACATAGTTTTCTATAATTACTCTTTAATCATTATAACCGACATAGTTTCCTAGAATTGTTTCTTCACCATCATTTGTAATGCCAAATGTCAAAAATTTGTTGGTTCTTACCATTCCTAGGAAACTCCTTATTCTTATTTGAACCCTTTTATATATATATATATATATATATATATGTATGTATATATATATATATATATATGTTTTTCTTCTCATGATTCCCATTACAAATGAGGTCATTTATTGTTTTCATTACAAGATAATGTAGGGATCGCAATGGGTTGGGTTTGGGACGGGTTTAGGTATTCCCAAACCCATACCCGGTTATTAAAATCCCAAACCCGTCGGGTTTTAATCGGGTAATTACCCGTCGGGTTTCGGGTTTTACCATCGGGTTTCGGGTTTCGCATCGGGTTTTTCATAACATACCCTTCGGGTATACCCAGCTCAATACCCGTCGGGTTTTGACAAAATATAACTAATCGATTATAAAGATAGTTACCATAAAGATAAAATATCTCAAATAATTGACATAAACAAGTTTTGATAAATAATATGTTTGGAATATAGTATATATATATATATAATAAGCTATATTGGGTACATCGGGTATATAATCGGGTAAATGGGTTTATGTTATCGGGTAATCAGGTCGGGTAATCAGGTATATTAGAAATCCCAAACCCGCGAAAAATTTCAAAACTAATCCCAAACCCTAATGGATCGGGCATTACCCATCCTATTTATGTCGGGTTTCGGGTTTTCCCATCGAGTTCGGGTTTCATTGCCATCCCTGATAATGAAATTATACATGCCTTCTAAACATTTTGAGAAACATAATTACAACTCATGTAATAATCAGATTATGAAAATATAACAAATTCAAACGCATCAAGACATACTTAGAAAAAATTAGCAAATAAAGAATTAAACATGAAAAAAAAACATGAAAATGAAACTGTGAAACTAAAACCATGTGTACTGAATAACTCTCCATGAGAGCGTTGGGCGTCATATATACAGTTCAGAACTATGAACAATTACACGTTAGAACTGAACATTGAGATGTTCTCATCAATTTTGGTGATTTAAAATATTATATTTTAAGAAAAAAAAAGACATCACTAACTAAACACTCTATTAAGATTAATCAATTTTAAATTTTTACATTACAATAACATAACACACTTGTATCAAAAAATAAAAAAATAACCATTGTTATTATAGTTTCAATTTTTAATAAAAAAATAACGTATACAAAATTTATTAACTCAAAAAATTTAAAATTCACTACTTATTTTGAGTTTTCACTTTTCACCCGCCCGCGCGAACTCTCACATTTCAAAACATTTCACGCATTTCAATCTCCACCGTCAGATATCCTTACACAACCATCCCACACAATCAACGGCTCACATTCACAATTCGCATCAACATTATCCCACCAATCAAAACTCACCTTCACCCCTATACATAACCCCCAAATCACCCTTCAATCTCACACTCACCAAACCCTAATCCAATCTCTCAATCACAAACAATCAATCAATCCCAATGGCACCAAAGGCAGACAAGAAGCCAGCCGAGAAGAAGCCAGCGGCCGAGAAGGCACCCGCCGAGAAGAAACCACGCGCCGAGAAGAAGCTGCCGAAGGACGCGTCGGCCACTGAGAAGAAGAAGAAGAGGCACAAGAAGTCCGTGGAGACGTATAAGATTTATATCTTTAAGGTGTTGAAGCAGGTGCACCCGGATATTGGGATATCGAGTAAGGCGATGGGGATTATGAACAGTTTTATTAATGATATATTTGAGAAGTTGGCTCAGGAGGCGTCGAGGTTGGGGAGGTATAATAAGAAGCATACGCTGTCGTCTCGGGAGATTCAGACTGCGGTGAGGTTGGTGTTGCCGGGTGAGTTGGCGAAGCATGCGGTTAGTGAGGGGACTAAGGCTGTCACTAAGTTTACTAGCGGTTGAAGGATGGTGGGTTTGTGTTGGTGTAAAGTGGTAATGGATCTGGTGTTGAAGAAGTTTGTAATGTGTTTTCTGGTATTATTTGGTGTTGTTTATTAATTAGTTATTTTATGTTACAATTAAATCATAAACAGAAAGAACCTGAAATATTCAATTATCTGATATGATGTGTGAAAATAATTCGGTTAACCGGATTGATGAATGAAATTGAATTGGTTTCAAACCAATTGTACAGAAACCGGTGTGGAATTGATTGAAAATATAGGTTTAGATACACTAAAATTGTCTTTGAACTTGTTCTTTATGCCAGAACTGGTTAAAATGTTAACCGAAACTCATCTCTGTGAGCTAAGAATTAGTGTTGCTGCAGTCTGTTAACTTGTAATCAGAAGGTTGACAAGGTTTTAAAGGATTATGAAAGATTGTTTGCTTGATTGAAAGCTATAATAATTGAAGAATCAAAGCTCAGGTATCTATTGTAGAAATCGTAGTGATAAATTTGTGCTACCATTATAGGTTTTGGATCTTGTAATTCAAGTCTGTTGAAGCTTACGGGTGAAAAAAGTTATAATTGAAAGACTAGGCTGGTTGATTTTCGCATATTTGATAAACTGGATTTTGATGGTTGGATCTCTTGCTGTGAAGGCCTTTTAGTGTTGATAATACGTGTAGTGCTGTTATAAGGATCTCTGTGAGCTAAGAATTATGCAGCTGTTGTGGTATTAAGATTTGTGCAGATGGGTCATGGGATGTAGCATCTGCAGTGGGTCTGCGTCATCATAATATAAGTAAAATTGTGGTAATTGTGTGGCTTATTTTGTTGATTAGGTATTATTTGGTGTTGTTTTTTGATTAGTTGTTGAATGTTAACTAAATTAAGTCATAAACAGAAAGAACCTGAATTAATAATTTAACACATAATCAAAATTCTTAGTTGAGCTAAACGACTATTTGATTCAATGGTGAACGGTGGCTTATCAAATTTTTAATTAAGTAATTGACAAGATTCTAATTTTTAAAGGAACATGAGGAAGTGTTAGTTCGTTTGAAAGCTATAGCAGTCGTTGCTAACAAATCTTTTGTGGAAGTCAGATTGATATAGTCGCAATTCAATGTCTGTTTTGGGTCTCGAAGTTCAAGTCAGGCGGACCTTACGGATCAACAAAGTTAGTGAATATGTTGATTTTCCCAAATTTTATGGAAGGGGTTTCGATCGATGGATCTAACTCGTTTTTGATGTCGATAAAATGTTTGGTGCTGTTTTAGGGAATTTTGTGTGAGCAAAGAAAGATGCAACTGTTGTGTTACTAATATTTGTGCAGATGGGTCAACGAATGTAACATCTGCAGTGGGTCTGCAGATATTATCTGTCAAGGTACTTTAAAAACTTTACAAGCTCCATCTCGCTAAAGTTAATGATAACCGTGGAAGAACTTTTGTCGCGTTTGTTGAATGGGATGAGTTTAGCACGTTAATTTCATTTGTATGTTAACTTTCCCCTTCTATTATTATATCTAACATTCATCATATTTAGTTGTTTATCAATTATCAATTTATCATCCATGTCTATGTTCCCGTTTTTAGTACTCCGAAACCAAGCAAAGCGATTAACCCCAAAACTTAGCAAAACCGTGAATACAAAGGTCTAGAGCCTCACCTTAACAAGCGCAAACACATAGATGCTCCTAAACCGCTCATTTCTCACCATCTGATCAGATTTTACTTCAGTTTTAGGATGCCAGGCACAATCACAGCCACGACTCTTTCTTGATTAATCCTCACAAGACCTTGGTTCGAATGTGGTTCCTTCACCATAACCCGATGCTCGACCCTGATTGGCATCATGGTGTCTGCCTATCCGTCTGATGTCTTATATTCGATTATGGAAAAACAAAGGTAGCTCCTATCCTTTCATAGTTGACTGAAAACACCCCCAAGAGGATGGTCTCCTATGATGAGGCTTAATGTTGAAAATCATAAAGGTTAAACCTTGCAACTCATTTTTAGATTAACCTTTAGTCTAGGAATTTCATTATTTCATGTCACATGTCTCACCACCTCTTAAAACTTTACTAAATTCCTTCCACACACGCATATGTTATGTTACAAGCCATTATAATTCATGTCACAACTTAGCCACATGTTTTAAATTAAAAGGGAATTACACATGTGAGGCATCAAAAACCTCAACTGACAATTTTATAATTATTAAATCGGTGATGATAACTGTGGCTCTTATTTTTTATGAACACCTTTAATTTTTTATGATGATATAATGGCTTTTTTTTAACGACTTAATTTTTGCACTTTGTAAGGTTCAAATCCATGACCTCTTATATAATGATTCTTTTGTATGTAAAGAAATGACATGATTGCCTAGGACTTTAAGAAGCTGTCGAACAGTCTATCTATGGGGCTAACAAAATAGCTAAAATAAGAACACAATGAGCAAAGACACAACTAAAAGTAACTTTAATAAGATAGTTTATATTAAAACTTAGAGTCGACATGACTATGCAAATATTTCTTAGTTCAAAGTTGTATGCAAAAAAAGAAAGCTAATTACCATAATCATATAGTAGTAATTAGTAATTACAGTTTGCTAATCTTCAAGCTCGACAATCTTGACGACAGCATCATCACCCACCTTTTGGCAAACAACAACACGATCTTGTGGTTTTATAACACCAATGCTCCTACCATGATCTATAGCCACCTTTAAAACTGTCTCATTCGTTGCACTCATAGACCCACCCTACAAAAACCATTTATTCATGTTGTAGATGTCACTAACATACAAAAATACAAAAATATTATTATTTTTAAATCTCATTTTTGTATTTTGAATCATTTAAAAAATGTTTCTGGTAAAATCAATACTTTTGTTATATAATCTTTTATGTATTACTTAGCTGTTTTTGTAATAATTTTCCAGTATCTACAATGATAGTAGGCGTTACATTTTAGGTCTCACTCGGTTGACGGAATACATTGGAATTGAAAAAAAATCATACAAAAATTATGTTTGGTTCATCGGTTCAAGCAGTAAACTGGAATTAAAAAACTTTTCCTCAATCATATAGTTAACACTGATAAAGGGTATATTTTTTTTTTGATACATTTTAATTTCTTTGATAAGTTTTGATATTTTAGAATCCGCGTATTTACAAATCCGTACATTTTAGGTCCTATTGGGCTCATGAAATTCAATGAAAACGGAAAACATTCTATCAAATAATTGTGTTCGGATGATAGAGGAAACGAAATTGAAAAACTTTCATTCAATCATGGACTTTTAACATTGATAAAGGGTAATTTTATCATTTCCTTTTCAAACAACTCAATATCTTTAACAATTTTACAAGGTCAAAAAATCAATTTGATCTGGTTAAAATGATTTTTCTTTTTATTTAGAATCTTATAAATATGAAAAAAAGACATCATTTTGTAAAACTTTTCGATCTACAAAATAGGGAGTTGCTCTTACCGGGTGTTGAGTATCCGCAAGCATGGGAAAAAGACCTCTTATAATGAGTGACTGCCTTGCCTATTTAAACGGAAAAAAATAAAAATAAAAAATCAGTACAATTTATATGAACAAATCATAGTATCATAAGCGTGGATAAGGGTAACCTTGTAATTACACACTTAAATAAGCATAAAAACATCCCATGATTATTTTTGTTACCTCAAAAGCGCCTGTAAATGTCCAGCGAAGTTGATTTGTTTTAAGACGCGGTATGACAACAGAAAGCACCGGCATCGTAGGCCTGTACTTAGCAATTAACCTGCATGTTTTATAAGATTTCATGTTACATATAAAATTATACATTTCATAAACCAAAAACATAAAAAAAATCTTTATAAACTTTAATTATCACACACCTTGCAGCTCTTCCAGATGAAGTAAAGCAAATGATAACTGATGCTTTCACCTTGATGGCAGCACGAACCTAAACAACTTTCACGAGTTAATATAATTTTTAACAATTGCTTAAAAAGAAGTTTATTCTATTTAACAATATAAAAAATATCGAAGTTGGGTACCGCAGAAGAAGCAATAGATTCCATGTGACTCATTGGTTCACCAACGTATTTGACAGTGTTCTTGAAATACGAGTCTTGATTGTACACTTTTTCAGACTGCAAACGGTATGGTGAAAATCAGAATATTTAACAACAGTTATGATACTGTTTATATGTTGCCTTTATGCCAAAAAAAAAAACAATAATGAGCCGAGCTTGAACCTAGTCGAGTTCAGATTCAGCTCGTTTACACTTTAAACTCTAGCTAACAGCTAATAGTTCATTCATTGCAACACAATATATAAAAAAAATAACAAACTTGGTTGCTAAAATCAGTAGTAAAGTGTAAATCAGTTTCTACTTTACGACAACTAAAATCGGTTGCTAAAATAAGAAAAAAAGTTTAAAACTTGTTTCTATTTCATCTAGCTAGCGCTTAACGGAATTATATAAAAACTTAAATCAATAGAGAATTTTCCAATAAAGCAAAAAATTAACAACAATACCTCGCCACAAATTTTACCAACAATAGAGATAGTATCAACTGGGTACAACCCCCGCATTGTCTCTGCACCTAGAAGAATTGCATCAGCCCCTGACGCATATCATAAAATAACACCAGTGTAAGCCGAGACATAGCTTTATTCCATAAATGATATAATTTTACTGAATTATGCTAAATTTATATAATACTGTTATTAACAGATACTTACCATCTAAAACAGCATTAGCAACATCAGTAGCTTCAGCACGCGTGGGCCTTAAGTTATCAGTCATGCTATCAACAACACGAGTGACAACAGCGGGCTTCCCAGCCATGTTACATTTGTAAACAGCGGCTTTTTGAAACAAAAACACCTGCGTTTGAATAAAGAAATCGGTTATTTCTCTACAAATAAAAATTAATAATTTACCCAGAATGAGTGGCAAAAAAATCAAATCAACCTTCTCTGGTGGAAGATCAATCCCTAAATTCCCTCTAGCAAGGATAATCCCATCGGCTTCTTGAAGAATTTTATCAAAATTCACGAGACCCTGCAGTATATTGAACACGTTAAAAATAATTACTATGAAAACTTATTATCTATGCACAACTTCCAGATTGATGCAAGAAAGTATGTACTTGATTTCATTTATACCAATTTTCGCATTAAAAAAAACTTGTTGAATGACAAAAATTCTCTTAATTAATTTGTAAAAGACAAAAACCGAAGTGTCAATGTTTTATAGGCCAAAATTGTTGTTTTCTAAATTGAAGGGTAGGTGTTTTGTCATATAAAATGTTTTTGGTTGAAATTGGTAAAAATGAAACAAGATACATTCTTGGATGACCTATAAAGTATTAAACAAGATACATTCTTGGACAACAGCGGGCTTCCCAGCCATGTTACATCTGTAAACAAACTGAATGTTCAATGAACTGCTCGGCAAGAAGTTTGTTTATGCTCTTTGTTTAATAAACGAACGAACACAAACAACATTGTTTGTTCATTTAGTTGAACAAAAAACATGAGCGCATGTCTCGTTCATTCATTTATTTAAATTCGTTTATGTTCCTTCATTTATGGTCATTAGTTTACATCCGTTTATATATTTATTCAAATTTATAGTTCCATACTTCATTACAATTTAGTTTACTTTATGAAATTAAAAAAATCAACCATTACAGTTTAATTTAGTTTTATTAATTTTTCAGTCCCAACATGTTGATGTTCATATTTACTCGTTAACGAACAAACACATTCTATATTTTAGTTTCAATATATGTGTGGCCTTAATGAAAAAGGGATAAATACCTTAATGGCCTCTACATACATTATGTCAATATCCGTAAATAATTACCATAATTAAGCATCTCAATATCTCACCTCCACATTTTCAATCTTTGCAAAAATTTGAGTTTGACTGAGGTCACCTAGTTTAGAAAGATATTCACGGGCCTGCAAAATAGCAAGAGTTGAATCGTATATGGAAAAAAGTTAATACAAATATCGTAAGTTTTATAAATATATACAAAAAAGTGATCCATACTTGTCGGATATCTTGCCCACTTCGAGTATGTGACAAAGATAGAAAGTCAACATTGTTTTTGACTCCCCACGTGCTGATAACCTAACATTAAACGAAAGTAGCAAGTCAAACATTGTCAAATCACGAAAGATCGAAAGAAACAGAATCTATTACATTCTATTTTTGTAATTTCTGGGTCCGTCGAAAGAAACAGAATCTATTACATTCAATTTATGCAATTTCTGGGTCCGTCGAAAATAAAGAAAAAGAATAAGACATAAATGATTGATGACGAAACATATGGTTCATTTTAAACAATTAATGATACACATAAATATCCATAATTGATCGATTGGTTAGTAAATAATTACCTCCTTATCTTTATCGTTTAGTGTAGGCAGATCGATATGAACTTGAGAAGCATGCAAAGTGTACAGTGTTCCAGCAAGAACAGCCGAGTTCTTTATCAGACAAACAACATCATCACCTTTAATCTCAGAAACCTGCGTTGATTATATAAACACTTAACTATGAATCAAGAGTTTAGTATATAAACATACAGAACATAGGCCCATTGTATCAACCTTATCTGTAAATAATAAATTTCTATACATTAAAATTATTTTGGCATTCTGGAAAATATCATGCTTCTAATATTCTTGTTACAAAGTCCGATTGGTAGGCAAGTTTCATGGAAAGTTTAGAATTTATATCATTTTAGCATCTGAAAGTATTGAGTTTATATACGAGGTGAAACATGTAGTTAAATTGAATTGAGTACGCTTCTGTCAACAAAATATATACTTGATTGTGCATAAACATAATGATTCTTAACTGTCAACTTACCTCCAGCCAAACAGACGTTGTCTCACTTCCTGTAAACAAGTATTGGCCAAGAAATATGGTGTCACCGGGCTTTACTGCCTACAAACACCAAAAGTTTCTTCAAATTAGAACAAAACAATAACCATATATAATGGATATATAAAACAATCACCTTAGCCAAACCGCTGAAATTAATTGGCAATAAACTTGAAGTTGCTTCTTTCTCTTGATCCGGTGTTAAAACAACAAAGGAATCTGCTTCAAGAGGTATCGGATGATCACCTTTGTTCACAACAAGGAGCTCGGGACCAGCTGTATCTAACATAACCTGGTAATATAGGAAAAAACACATTAATTGCCCTGGCCATTGTTCAACCTTTGCATGACGTATAGTTATAAACTCAAATGACGTATAGTTGTATACGTCGTCTACACACATATGACGTTACTTCCAAACACAAATGACGTATACGTCTAAATACAAATGATTTTCATAGGGCTAACTAGTAATGAAACTTACAGAGCACAACTTCTTTGTATTCTTGATAGCAATTTTTAGGTTTTCCAACGTCTCCTGGTGAAATGCAGCATCACCCCATGTAAAATCAAAACGTGCCACTACACGTAAAAAACTAACAAATATCAGAAAAAAAAACCCCAAAATCCCAAATAGCACGCTATCAGAAGCCACGTCGGAATTGTTTAAATTTCAGTTATCAGTAAGTAATTTGACCGTTTTTAATAGTAAAAAAATACTATAAATGTATGATTGCTCTAAATCATACATTTAGAGTGAAATTGCAAAAGTGAACCCTCGATAGTAGGGCAAAAGTGAACCCTCGGGTGTGCGCATATAATGTATATATGTGTGAACCCTCGGGTGGGCAAAAGTGAAATTGCACTAATTTTGACGTTATTTTACTAATCTCGTGAAAATAACGTTAAAAGTGGCGGAAGGTTAATCAGGCATCATGTGGTGGCGTTGATAGCCGAAAGACAAGGGTACATGCACCGATCAGCCGGTGTCCCGATGATTGAGTGTTATGTGCCTTATGTCCAAGGCTTGATGCAAAACTACTATCGAGCCGGGGGTCTCACCGGAAGCAGCCTCTCTATCCCTATGGGGTAGAGGTAAGGCTGTCTACATCTTACCCTCCTCAGACCCTACCATAACTTTGCTATTGGCGGGATATACTGAGTACGATGATGATGATGATGATTGCTCTAAATCAACCAAACAGTATTTATATGCCTGATTAGTCCAGAAAATTAATGACAGATTTAACTCAAAACAATGAAGACTCGTTTCGACCCATGGAAACACATTTTATCCTATAAATGTCAAAAAAATACTTCTATAGAACTTCTCAATTATAAAAACTAACTTCCAAATTTGAACTTTGAGAAATTCAGAGTAAAAAAAGTTTAACATAATCAATCTCCTTTGTAATAACATTAAACAAACAATATTAATTCAATTTCGTTCTTATACAACAAGAGAACAAACACTAAAGATTAACCAAACACTAACACAGCAAGCCAATTTCACTTTCTGAAACTGTTCACGAAAACATGATAACTCTTCACTCAATTCCGCTATCCACAACACTACCAGATCCATAAGCTAGTAAAGGTAACAAAAAAATATAATAATGAAAACACATTTCGAGCCATCGAAACACATTTTAACATATAAATGTCAAAAAAACTTCTATAAAACTTCTCAATAATAATAACACTGAACAAACAATACACAAACTCAATTTCGTTCCGTATCAGACATTGTTGCCAGTAATTTTCAAAACAATCACTATCTCATTCAACAAACACTTAACAATTAACCAAACACTCACACAGCAAGCCAATTTTTCAATTTTACTTTCTGAAACCGTTCACGGAAAACATGATAAAACACTACTAGATCCATGAAATAGTACAACAAGAACAATAATAATAATAATAAACAATTTTACTATCTTATTCAGAAAACAAAATCAATTAACCAAACACTCTCACACACACAGCAAGCCAATTTTACTTTTTGAAACTGTTCACGTAAAAGTTAAAAACATGATAAAAACATTACTAGATCAATAAAGTAGTAAAATAAACTGCAACAACAACAACAACAACAATAATAATAATAACAACAAAACGGTTACCGGACATTCCGGCGATGAGACACTGCGAAATAACCTCCACGGATCTCGATTTCGGTCCGAGAGTACCAACGATCTTCGTCATTGACGGAAAATAACTCTACAAAGCAAAAAAACAAAATCGAAACACAGTTAGTTATTAAAAACAGTAAAATGAAACGGTAATTGGTAAATTAAAAAGGAACTTACAGGCCTGGATGGCTCGAGAATGGAGGCCATACGTATCGGTTCTTCGAGAAGAAGATGATTGGAGTTCATGATTACGTAATCGGACAAGTGTCAGTAAAACCTAATCCAAGCAATGTAATGTTGCAGAAGAAAGCGGTGAATATTGGGGATGAAATATTTAAAGCAGAGTGGGGTGGCGGAAGGAGGGGTTGTTTCGTCAATTCTTTCATTTCTCATCCTCTAACTACCCGAGTTCAATGTTTTTGGCCCTTTGTTATAAACTCTAACTTAACTTTTTTAAATGATATAAGAATGGTGATGTGAACTAGGGTTGTTTAAAAAGCTCGAGACTTGCTCGGAAAAGTTTGCTTGAGATCACTTTGGTTTTGAAGAGGTAGGTCCCAGCAGAGCCCAGTTGGACCCGCAAGACTCACCTCAAAGAGGGACGTCTGCGCAGTTGAACCCGCAAGACTCACCTTCAACAGGGACGTCTGCGCAAAGGCTAAACTCGCAAGACTCACATTGAAGAGAGACGTCTGCGCAGAAACCAACTGGATCCGCAGGACCCACCATGCTCAGAGACGTGACGTCCTTACGCGCAGTACGCAAGCTGTTCCCGCAGGAAAAACCTCCCAATGGTCGACGTACTCCGCCTGTTCCCGCAGCAACGGATACTAACCATCAGGGAAGGCTACCCGTGCAGCAAGGCTACACGCACAAGGCACTTAACTCTTAAATAATTCAGTAATGTCACCTGAAGAAGGAGTGAGCAAGCCGGGAATACTCCCGCACAAATCCGGGAAAACTCCCGCCCAAATGAGCCAGTCCATACGCTACTGGAGGACCTTTTGTACTGTACCTGACGAGGTATGGACAAAAGGTCTGACCAAAGCAGCGACAGCTCATTGTGACAAAGGAATAGTACACAGCCGGCCTGGTCACTATCAGCCGCTGCCTACTCACCAACCCCTGTCACTATTAGCCGCTGCCTACTCACCAACCTGTCGTAGCACGTGCATAGCCTGCAGTTGGTGGAAAAGAATAGTACACAGCCGGCCTGGTCACTATCAGCCGCTGCCTACCCACCAACTACCAGCATGGCATGTGCGTAGCCCACAGTTGGCAGAACAGGAATACTATTCAGCCGGCTGTACCTTCTTGGAAACCTACCTTCGGCTATAAATACTCCAACACCTTGGAATGGTATGGACACATTACATTATCTTACATTATCTGATATCTCATTATCTTATCTTCTCTAGCAATCTCTTAATATACACTTATATTCAAGAGCAATCTAGTCTGATTCTCACGCCGGAGGGTGGTCACAAGGAGGTACCCCCCCTTCTCAGTGACGAGCTCACGGTGTCTGTTTTGCAGGTCATCAGAAGAACCATCTTTGCCGGACCTATCCCCTCGTGGGAAACATCTATTTAACCCCCAGATTATCCGTAATCTGCCCGGGGTCAATTAGTGTTTCTTCAGGTTTGTAAACGAGTGAAGCTTGAGACAAGGTAATCTGACTCGTTGGCTCGCTTTTTTGAATTAAAGCCTAAACTTTGATACATAAATCATAGATATAAACCAAAATTACAATTACACATATATGTGTATGTTAGGATCAAATACAAATATTTTTGATGTGAGAATCGTACAAATAACTAGAGTAATATTATTACCTTACTTTAATTTTTGTAACATAATAACTCGAGTTCAAAACTGTAGAGTAATAATAGCTACTCTAATTATATATATGTTTAGATGGTTAATTTCATTTGTACATTATCATACCCCTATATATAAATGTGGCCACTCAATGCATTTAGAATTATATTATCATTGCTTAAAGTTAATTAGGTCGTTATGGTTTAACAAAAATAATAGGCTTGGAGAGAGTAAATTTTAAAAATAACATGTTTGTTATATGTGGTCAATTTGTAACATGTTTAGTTCTGACGCTAACTTTTGTTAAAGATAATGTTAAATTTAAAAACGACAATTCAAATTCTTTTTCTATATAATTACATAAATAGGTCTTAAGGTTTACTTTTGTAGCATATTTTAAAAACCAAATGCAAGCTTAGCTTCGCCTGCATCTAGCATTTCCTACTCTTTCTTTAGACTATAGAGTAGTTCATTTGCTCTCTTTTGGGTTACTACTACATTTTTATCATCACCATGTTTCTTCATAGTGTACTACTTTTATTATCGATGATATCTTGTCTAGCTTTTGTTATTCTTACCTCGGTTACCATACTTTCCAATTTACATGTAAAAGAAAAAAAATATATGTAGCCGAGATCTTAATGGGAACAACCTCCATATCTCATGTAATACACGAAAGTTTTATCCATGTCCTAACTTCTTGAGTACCCTAAAAATAACTTTAGCTATAAGGTTGTTCTCTATGGCGGGGGGCATCGATGCCCCTCCGCAGTGCCACGTCATCGTCACGTGAAAAACGGGGCTTCGAAGCCCTTCTCCGTAACACTATATTGTGGTTTATATATATATACATATATATGTATGTGCGTATGAGAGGGGGAGAGAGAGAAATGAGAAGGGCCCACAAATTTGGTACAAAGGCGCCGGTCGTTGTGAAGCCGAACACCCCCTTGAGCGCCCCCTGAACCGCGCCCCTCGGCGGTGTGCTGGGCCTTCGGCGCCCCCAAGACAACCCCTTCTGCACCCCGATCACATCTAAAATTTAGTAAGTACACATTAGATCCATCATTGATTTCCATTTTTCTTTTTCTAAAACATCTCGTTTATTGGGTCAATTTCCAATCATTTCCATGATAACACGAATTACCTTCACAGTTAATATTCATTGCCAAACTAATATACTTTATGCCTATCTAACTAACCCGAAGACAATATATTAACACTTCATGGGCAGGCGGGTTTTGGCTGAACTCGGTGAGTGCTACTGATCAATCAAAGTGCCAACTTGTTCTCCCATCAATGCTTTCGAAACATTCCCAGGTTCCAGCATGTTAAATATGACAACTAAAAATGCAAAAACAATCAAATGAATAAAAAGATTGGATTACCATGTTACTAATCATTAATCTTATATGAATTTTTAAGAACAAAAAATTTATGAAAGAGAATAAACTAACTGGGAATCCCGTTCTCTTCACAAAATTGTACGGCCATAAAATCCATGGACATGCAATCTCCAGAAACCACATCAGTGAAGGATATTTGATCGATAGTGACATTGTTATCATCACAGATACCATTTACACTTGTACCTTTTATAACAGCATCTGCATTTACTGGTTAACAAAGAAACATATGATTAGCCGTCACATTTGAGATCTACTTGAGAAGAACTATTTTATTGACAACTTATGTATGCATATATCTATGTATATGTAAATGCATGTAGGTATAGTCGTATAGATACATCTATGTATGCATATATTCTATGTATGTATATATGTATGCAAGCATATATCGATGTATGTGTAGGTATAGATACATCTATGTATGAATATATCTATGTATGTGCATACATATGCATGTATGTGTATATGGGGGCATGATCAAGAGAGAACTAGAGAACTAATAAAAAAACTGAAAACTTCGTTTAGAAAAATATTTTTAAAATTATTTTCTTTCATCCTTCTTATATGTTGTTATTCTTCACCCAAAATAAATAAATTAATAAAAAATTTGATTTCGATATAGTTGCATTGCATATATGCAACATGACAATGCCTATATGTAATATCGAGATCGATTTTTTTATATAAGATTTAAAAAAAAAATTCATGTTGGGTTGAGTTTTCACATTTTCTTTATTAGTTCTCTCTCTAAGAAGGAGCTCTCTCTTGATTATGCCCCTGTGTATGTGTATGTGTATGTGTGTGTGTGTGTGTGTGTGTGTGTGCGTGTTATGTGGGAGCGTTTCATGCAGAACACAGTTTTTTATGAGAACATGACAAAAAAAGCAAATCATTCATTTTTTCAATCTTAAAATTTTTTAAAACATAAAAAATGGTTGAAATGCAATGTTTATTCATCTCTTTTCAAATTAAAAGATTAAAAAAAGTAATATAAACAAATTTCATTTTTTATAGAACCAACACATGCACAAGTCATGTACAGGTTCTATTACCTGCACATGACCTTCACATGTGAGGTAAACGTTTAATATAAAATTAAAAACATATGAACAAATTCGTTTAATCCTATTTATGTACATAACATACACATTTCTATGTAAGTAAAATTTTTGATAAATGTAAACAATTAATAGAAGTGCCAAAATTGTCATAATGCAACATAAAAGATGTTATGAAGGATCATACTCTCAACGGCTCTTAAAGCTGCAGCTGTATCAGTAGTAAAAAGCGGATTCCCAGTGCCAGCACCGACCCCACCAAAAATAACAACTCTTCCTTTTTCAAGATGACGCATGGCACGTAACCGGTTATATGGTTCAGCAACTTCAGGCATCACAAACGCACTTTGCACACGCGTTTGAATACCTAATTTCTCTAGTGCTGATTGAAGCAATATTGAATTCATAACTGTTGCCATCATGCTACACAAACCATCATAGAAATACCAGAAACCCCTTAATAAAATAGTAATCTTTATTTTAATATATACACCATCGGTCCCAAAAATATTGTCCACAAATAAAAAATCAAAACTTAAATCTAATATTCCAATTCTAAGATATAAGCCATAGATGCAACTTTTAGTTACTAAACGCTCAATTTTACCATTTCATTCAACACATCATTGAGTTAAAACATTTACATTTATGATAAAGATAATTAAAGGTAAACCAAAAAATAGTAAATTAAAACTACTTTTGTTAAAAGTGTACAGTTTTTTGGGACAATTTTGTGATGATTTTAAGGTAAAATGACAACTAAAAATACCCAATTTGGTAAGCTGTCGGCCTATCTAAATCAGTTGCTGACACCCAAGAATCGCCACAAAAGAAGTTACGACCTCCGATAATAATTGCCACCTAATCACAAGTAAAATAAATATTTTTAGGTGATAAAACAATATGCGAAATAGTGTGGACAAAAGTAATAGCTAATGACTACGTGATTGTCTTAACTTAAAGGCAGATTTGCACATAAAAGAAGCTTACTTTTAAGTCAGTATATTATAAATTTATAGTAATCAATAACTTGGTTTAAAAAAATATAAAATTGCAATTTGCAGCTTGGATAAAAGATTAATCAACAATTACCTCAACGCCAGAACGGGAAGCAGCAGCTACTTCTTCTGCAACTTTTAAAGCCACCTAAAAGCATAACAATTAATACGCAAATTGCCACAGATACATGAATTCATTTCACATGTGAAAAATAGTCAACCTTTGGGTCAATGGTTTGATCATTTCCAGCCAATGCAGTGCCACTGACTTTAAAAACCACCCTTTTCCATTTCACATCTGATTTGGATTTTTTGTTGTTAAGAACAGGACCATTGTGGGGAGCAAGCCTTTAAACATAAGAAACATATACAAGATCATATGAGTTCATTGATACAACATTATAGATAAATGATATATAGCCATATGGGCCTGTAGACAAACCGAACGTTTAGTGAACAGGCGGGAAGTACGTTTATCTAACCTAATAAACAAAAGGACATGAACAAAAAAAATTGTTCACTTAGTCAGACGAACAAACATGAACACATATCTCGCAGTCGTGCTTTAATTTATGTTCGTTAACATTCTACGCTTGCTCATTAGATTCATCTATGTTCGATCATTTTTGTTCACTTATGCTCGTTAATTTACATTTGTTTTAAGTTTGTTAACTTACACCCTCAAAAATATTCATTTTAAACTTTTTGACTCATTAAAAATTAATCTACTTTAAATAACTTTTTAGGCCCACAGTATTGTTCTTCACTTTCTTTTTACTAGTTTCAGCTCAGTTATGTTCATTCATCTGTGTCAACTTATGTTTGTTCATTTACGTCCACGAAGCGTCCGTCTATAATGTTAACAATTAACAAACGAACATAAACGAACACAAATATGTTCATTTTCTTAACGAACGAACACGAACAAGAAAACTCAAACTCCGATTGTTTAATTGTCGGTGCCAATCGTTCACCAATTAGAACACAAAAATAATTCAAACCTTGCAGACGGGCGTAGCCGGTCAACAGAGGATATTCCAGCAGAGACTCCCGCAGACTTATCATCATCGGATACCGCATCGCTTTTCGCAGCATTTGCATTCCCAAACAAATAGTCCATCTTTTGGAACCAAATCCAATTACTAACATCACTTCCATTATTCTCCATCCTCTGCGTCTCGAGCTTCAACCGCTTCTTCAAATTATCAATCTTATTCTTACACTGTTCAATACTCTTCCGCGACTGTTTATCACAACCCTCAGCCACCAATTCCGCCACCACTTCCCAATCCTTATACCTCAATTTACTCCGATTCAACGCCATATATTTATCCGTAAACGAATCCAGAAGAATCCTGATCGCAGAATCACTCCACTCCTCACGCTCCCTACGGTGATCTCCGGAATCGAGCTTCTGTTTCTTACTCTGCCGTTCATTCGGAGTCAATTCACTCGATTTCGCCGGAGAATTCACGGCGGCAGGTGTGACGGTGGTCGCCGGGGTGTCGCCGTTGGTGATGACGTCACTGCCGTCGCCGATCGGAGTGGTTTCGTCGTTTGTGGATGAAGCCATTGAAGGATTGGGGTTAGGGTTAGGGTTTCTGATCGACGAGGTAGAAGAAGAGGTGAAAATTAGACAGACGACGTTAACGAGACGTTAAGCGTTGTTATTAACAACTTGTTAAGTTGGTTGGGTCAGCTGTTTTGCGGCGTTAGGATATTCCGTCACGTTTTGGTAACGCTTCCGTTAAAAGTGTATCTCATATGTTGTGATAAGTTTCACTTTTACCACAAGATCTATGTTTAAGTTACAAATGAGTACCTTACTGAGTTACTGATTGAAGAGGTAGGTCCCAGCAGAGCCCAGTTGGACCCGCAAGACTCACCTTGAACAGGGACGTCTGCGCGATTGGACCCGCAAGACTCACCTTAAACAGGGACGTCTGCGCAGTTGGACCCGCAAGACTCACCTCGAAGAGACGTCTGCGCAGTTGAACTCGCAAGACTCCTGAGGGACGTCTGCGCAAAGACCAACTAGATCCGCAGGACCCACCATGCTTAGAGACGAGACGTCCTTACGCGCAGTACGCAAGCTGTTCCCGCAGGAAAAGCCTCCCAATGGTGACGTACTCCGCCTGTTCCCGCAGCTACGGATACTAGCCATCAGGGAAGGCTACCCGCGCAGCAAGGCTACACGCACAAGACACTAACTCAAATAATTCAGTAATGTCACCTGAAGAGGGAATGAGCAAGCCGGGAATACTCCCGCCCAAAGCCGGGAATTCTCCCGCCTAAATGAGCCAGTCCGTACGATACTGGAGGATCTTTTGTACTGTACCTGCCAAGGTATGGACAAAAGAACTGACCAAAGCTGCGACAGCTCACTGACAACAGTACGACGGGCAGCACGCTCTAGTACTTAAAGTCACTATCAGCCGCTGCCTACTCACCAACCCCTGTCGGGGCACGTCCATAGCCTGCAGTTGGTGGAAAAGGAATAGTACACAGCCGGCCCGGTCACTATCAGCCGCTGCCTACCCACCAACTAGAGGTGTTCAAAAAAACCGGTTATAGAACCGGTTTGGTCGGTTTAACCGAAAACCGGTTAATAGAAAAACCGGTTATTAAAAAACCGGTTAGACCGGTTATTGAACCGCCGGTTAGTACTTCGGTTACTTATTCGTGGACAAAAACCGGTTATTGAACCGGTTAGTAAAAAAACCGGTTAAATTTAAAAACCGGTTAACCTAAAAACCGGTTAACCGGTTAACGGTCAAAAACCGGTTAACCTAAAAACCGGTTAACCGGTTTTTAGGTTAACCGGTTTTTGACCGTTATAAAACGGCCATATGACCGTTTGGGTCCTTTTTTGCCCGTTTTTTCTTGATTTCTAGCCGTTTTTTTTAACATTTTACCCCCACAAACAACTATATATAGTTTAGGTTGGGTAGGTTAGCTCACACTCGATTATACAACTCTACTAGCTCTAAACGTTTATTTCATACGCGATTATTTTGTTATCTCACACTCAATTATACCACATTACCACTCCATACGCGATTATTTCATATGAAGCGGGCTTGTATGAAGACGAGGTCAATGAAGGACACACTCAACCAATGACCGATGAAGAAGCCGCGTACGACGATTACCTAAGAAATAGCTCGGGATCGGGTAGCGAAGAAAATTAGTTAAAGAAACAGCAAACATGGAGGCAAATCATGAGTAAGAAACAGCAAGTTGTTCATGTAATCGTGTCTAAGCATTCTTTTTCCTAATATGTGCTCTTATTTACTTGTTGATTTGGATTTTTCTAATTTAGTTAAAGAAACAGCAAACATGGAGGCAAATCATGAACAAACTGCGATTGGGAACAACAGGAGCATCTGCTAGTTCACGATTTAATGTTTGTATTTTTGAGTTAAATCATGAACAACAGTTCTTGGCAGAGATTTCTTCAGTGTTAATGATTTAATGTTTGTATTTTTGAGTTACGAATATGCGATAACGATTTAATGTTTGTATTTTTAATGTAAAAACTATAAATGAAAGTTATGTGTTTTTAATCTTTGGTTTGTTGAAAACACATTCACCAACACACACTCATACTCATCTTCCAAGCAAAGAACCCTAACAACGAAAGCAAAGAATGGCTTCGGTCAGTCCGTTTTGCCTTGTAGTTACCGGTTTGTTTATACTGTGAAAAAATAATGGTCTTCATTAAGTACAAAATATAAAAAACAAATATTCGTATTTGAAACCGCGAAATTTAAAAAAAAAAAAAAAAAAACCGGTTAATAAAAAAAACCGGTTGATAAAAAAACCGGTTTATTAACCGGTTCTAACCGGTTTCTAAACCGGTCCTAACCGGTTAGACCGGTTAGGGTTTTGACAGAAAAAAACCGGTTATTAACCGAACCGGTTTTTTTCCGGGCCAAAAAAAACCGGTCCGGTTAATAACCGAACCAGTTTTTTTAAAAAAACCGGTTTGTGCACCTCTACCACCAACCATCAGCATGGCACGTGCGTAGCCCACAGTTGGTAGAACAGGAATACTATTCAGCCGGCTGTACCTGCTTGGAAACCTACCTTCGGCTATAAATACTCCAACACCTTGGAACGGTATCATCATCTTCTCTAGCTATTTCTCTTAATATACACTTATATTCAAGAGCAATCTAGTTTGATTCTCACGCCGGAGTGTGGTCATAAGGAGGTACCCCCCCTTCTCAGTGACGAGCTCACGGTGTCTGTTTTGCAGGTCATCAGAAGAACAACCATCTTTGCTGGAACTAACCCTCGTGGGAAACATCTATTTAACCCCCAGATTATCCGTAATCTGCCCGGGGTCGATTAGTGTTTCTTCATTGGCGCCATCCGTGGGACAAAACAAGCTAGAACTTATTCTTTTTCAGTTTTTTCAAACTTCTGGAAAGATGGTTAAGGTTACTCCGTTGCCAAGGCCAACGAGTGACCAAGAAACCCCGGTAACCACAACCCCAGCTACTGGGGGGAACACCGGCGAGTACACAATATTTACGAACACTACCCCGGTTACCCAAGCCGGGGCAAGTGCAGTAAATTTTACGAACACTACCCCGGTTACCCGAGCCGGGGCAAGTGCAGTAAACAATCCTTCACTGGGATTCACCAATGCCCAGTTGGAGAGACAACAGACGAGGCTCCCCCGCCAAACACTCGATCAAGTTAAAGCGTGGGCCGAAGCACGTCAGAAGGAATTCCAAGCTGAGTTGGATGAACGCTTGCGTTCACTCCAACAGGCTGACGAATTCAGAAGCACTCAACAGCTCACATGAGCAGTGAGTGCGAGTACTCGGACGATGATCGGGAGGAATCCGACACCGACGCAAACCCTCGCCATAGGGCAAAAGGGAAGCGTAAGGAAACGGACTTCCAACCGAGAAGGAATTTCGGAGAAACCTTCAAACCAAGGAGCGCGGGGGGAAACTCACGTGACTTCTCCAAAACCTTTAGACCAACTGCTGCAAATGCGGGAACGTCCAAGTTTGCAAGGGACATTGCGGAAGCAATCGCCCCGAGAAGTGCCAAACAGATGTCCAACATCGGCACTTATGATGGTATATCTGACCCAGACGATCATTTGAACAGATTCATAGTGGGGGCAACCGTCTAGCAATTGGACGGAACCCACGTGGTGTTATATGTTCCAGATGACGCTGGTTGGAGCGGCTAGAGCGTGGTTTGACCGTCTACCGGTCCACCACATCTACGATTGGGCAGACTTCCAACAAAAGTTCAGCCAACACTTCAGTCAACAAAGAAAGTACACTGAAGAACAATGGACGATCCTCAACTGCATCCGAGAGGAAGATGAATCTTTGCTAGACTTCATCACTCGCTTCAACTCAAAGAAGCTGAGTCTGGGCGCTATTAGCGAAGATCTTGTTCGCGCTGCTTTCATCCAGGGCGCGAAAGATCCAGAGCTCATCCGCACCTTAACGGGTAAAGACGGCATGCCATCCACATGGGATGCCATCATGACAGCAGCTAAACGCTTCGCGGAAACGGAAAAGCAACTGGGTAGAGATCTTCCCCAAAGCACAAACCTCTACACCCAGAAAACAAGAGAAAACAACGTCCTTACCGCCCGACTAAACAAAAAGAGGAAGCTAGGTATTTGGCAGTCAAGGGTAAACTTTGACACCTCATCCGGCTCGCACCCTCGGTTAGGCGGAAAGGACAACATGCAGTCGTCGAACCGGAACTCCAGATGGATGCCACTCACCAAAAGCGTCACCGACATATTCGCCACTGAGAGGCTCCCATGGCCAGAGGCTCCAATTATCCGACAGCGTCCAAACGCTGATCAAAGTAAATTCTGTGACTTCCACAGGACAAGAGGCCACACCACCGAGGAATGCTTAGACTTGAAGGACATCGTCGAAGCATTTGTCAGAGATGGGACGCTCACGCACCTTGTGGCGTAATGAACGCTGAGCAGGCTAATGCGTGTAGAACCCCAGTTGGGGAAAACACGAATGAAACTACAGCTTCAATGTTGGAGACTACATACTGCGTAAACAACGAGATTCCGAACCAGGTGAATATCGGCTCGAAAGGCTCGATGACACCCCCATCCCAAGAACATGGAAGGGAGTTCAATTACACAGGTTGCATGTAGATCAATTCCAAACTTGTAAAGAAAAGGCCCAGAGCCACTTCTAATGGAAATGATTCTCCTTATCACATTGACGCTGATGGTCTTACATTTATACTTAATGAACTTTCCACACTGATATGCCGGTATTCACCGCATAAATAAGTGTGAAAGGAAGTCGTTGCGTGTGGACGGCGGCAAAACCCGCATAAACACAAAAAACGGCAAAAATTTCTAAGAAATAAGGACAACCTTCACGCAGGTCAGTTATAGGTAAAGTTTGGTCATCCCACTAAATGAAAGTGACGGTCCTACCAGCACAATCATGATATGAGGAAACTGAACACTAACCTATTGACAACCGCGCGTCGAACGGTTAACTTATTCAAAACACTGATATGCCGGTATTCACCGCATAAATAAGTGGAGACGTCGTTGCGTATGGACGGTGGCAAAACCCGCATAAACACAAAAAACGGCAAACCTTCACGCAGGTCAGTTATAGGTAAAGTTTGGTCATCCCACTAAATGAAAGTGACGGTCCTACCCGCACAATCATGATAGAGGAAACTGAACACTAACCTATTGACAACCGCGCGTCGAACGGTTAACTTATTCAAAACACTGATATGCCGGTATTCACCGCATAAATAAGCGGAGACGTTGTTGCGTGTGGACGGTGGCAAAACCCGCATAAACACAAAAAACGGCAAACCTTCACGCAGGTCAGTTATAGGTAAAGTTTGGTCATCCCACTAAATGAAAGTGACGGTCCTACCCGCACAATCATGATAGAGGAAACTGAACACTAACCTATTGACAACCTCGCGTCGAACGGTTAAGTTATTCAAAACACTGATATGCCGGTATTCACCGCATAAATAAGTGGAGACGTCGTTGCGTGTGGACGGCGGCAAAACCCGCATAAACACAAAAAACGGCAAACCTTCACGCAGGTCAGTTATAGGTAAAGTTTGGTCATCCCACTAAATGAAAGTGACGGTCCTACCCGCACAATCATGATAGAGGAAACTGAACACTAACCTATTGACAACCGCGCGTCGAACGGTTAACTTATTCAAAACACTTGGAAAATTGCTGTTAAAGTATGCACGAGCGAATCATATATTGTTTATGCGGCAAAACAAGTGCCAAATTAAGCTATAATATGTATGAGCAAGTCATATAACGTTTATAAAGCAAGTCATCCAGTGAAATTGGCGGTCCTACCCGCACAAACATTTATATTTCATAAAAAATCCAAACATTACAAGAATGGCCGGATATCTACCCGCCTACAGAAATATAAATCTATCCTAACGGTGGGAAGGGATCTCAAGGTTCAAACTTCAGGACCACTCCCTCCAAACCCACTTGTACCCGCACCATCAGTTGGCTGTGGCGGTTCAAGGAAAGTCTTGAGAATGGTTAGCCCATCATCAGCAGCAGCAATCTCGTTCACCTTCTCCACCACCGGATGCGGGAAGGCAGCATACTGGTTCTTTGCTTGGTCATAAGCAGCTTCAGTATCCACATCATATAGAGGGAAGTTGGAAGGCGGGATGCCCTTCTCAACAAACCCTAAACCAAGCAGGAAGCCAGCCTTTTCCCCATCCTCATGAGAAGCGTTGAGGGCTGCGCTCATGGCATCGTCATAAGATGTGTTCGTGAAGATCCGATGCACAACCTACAACAAGAAAAAATACAAAGTATCAAAACCTTTTCTAAGTACAAAGAAAAGCGTAAAGATATTATGAAGCTACGCATACCTGCGACAACGCTTCTCGTAGAAGCCATTCCTTGGTGATCAGAGCCTCCTGGATGGCAGCTTGAGCTTGGTTACGGGC
Organism: Bidens hawaiensis; assembly: GCF_021521415.1. Classification (NCBI taxonomy): domain Eukaryota; kingdom Viridiplantae; phylum Streptophyta; class Magnoliopsida; order Asterales; family Asteraceae; genus Bidens; species Bidens hawaiensis. Next base: position 181,783 of record NW_027493845.1, read on the forward strand.
ACGTTCGGCTTCATTTTTGTTAAGGTTGGCAAGCAACACTTCCTTAACAGCAGCCTCTTCAACGCCCTTTAGCTTACGCTCAGTGTGGTCAAGCATACCCCTCTGATCCAAGATCTCTTGGAGCTTCTTGGCGTCTTCCATAGCCAAAGCATCATGAGCCTACTGAAGCCTCTCTAGTTTGGCTTTAAGCTCCTCATTTTCAGCGCGCAGAGGCTCAGCAACAGCTTCAGCTTTGGTGGCCCTCTCGGTCGCGTTCCGCGCAGTTTCCTTAGCCAACCTAAGCTGTTCGTTAACAGCTTGAGTAGCCTTGGAACGAGCCTCGAGACGGGCCTGAACTTCAACCTCGAGGGCCTTGAAGGCCTTTTCCTTCTCCGCAGCAATTGCGGAAAGTCTCCTGTTCTCCTCCCGGATAGCCCGCGCCTGAGCCACTTCTTGGATACGCGCAGCCTTTAACTTGTCGTTTTCACGACAAAGCAACTCGACGCGCGGCTGCATCCGGGCAAGGAGAATCCGAAGCTCATTTGTCAGCCTACCCTCCTGGTAGCTAGACATGGCTTCCCCCAACGCGCCACTTGGGGCCGCGTGACGCGCCCACTCGACGCAGTCCACAGCCGTCCGAAGGGTTGTTCCCCGGCGGATGTTCCACCGTGGAACATACACCTCATTCGAATCCGACACTGCAAAAACAAAAAGCAGTTAGGAAAAGATGATAAAAATATAAAAAGGCCAAAATAACCCTACGCACCTGTAGGGTCGACAACAGGCCGGTAGCCGCCAAACCCATCACCCGAACCTAACGGATAACCATCCAAGAGGTCAGGCAGATGGGAAGGAGGCAGAGCTTGGCTAGAAGCCCCGAACATACCTGCTGAACCGGCCGGGGACGAGGTAGTCGCCGGTGTCGGAGGCACGGTTGAAGCCGCCGCGATAGAGACCATCGGATGTGAACTCACTGGAGGTGAACTCACAACCGTGGCCGCCGCTGCGGAGGAGCCCGCGGAAACAATCACCGCCGGCTCAGTGAAGGATTCCGTGAAGATCGCACTGACAGCCGGCGGGGATGATGTTACAGTTGGAACAGTTGCCTCAACAGGATGAGCAACTGAACCAATACTGCAAACAGGCGTAGCCGCCTGGGTCATCGCCTCGGGTAGGTTGACCAAACCTACCGTCATGGGTCCAGAACTGCTCCTCCCCGCATCACTTTGGAATGCAGTAGCATCCACGCCTGCATGAAGACAAGATATTAAAAACAATGGCGGAAAGAATTGCGGGTAAGATTAATTTACACTTACGAGTTTTCTTGAGCTTGAAGGTTCTGACAGGCGGGGACGAACCCGATGGAGCCGGCCTCTTCACGCCGGTCACCGTCGTCGCACTGGGCTGCCCGGAGGTGATAGCTGTCTCAACCTCCGGAACAGTGGTCTTACCACCACCAGGGTTCCCCGCCGCCTCCTCGCTCTCGGTCTCCGAGTCAGACCGGTTGCCCTGATCGGCGGAGGCAACCTTCGCCTTGCCTTTCCCGCCAGCAGCCTTCTTCTTCCTCGCGAAGAAAGGACCATCTGCGGATTCCTCATCAGAAGACAAAATTAGAGGAATTCCAGCAGAGGTTTGAGCATTGAGTGGGTGAGGGTTAAATAATCCCTTACCTGGCCGCCTGGCGTTCAGAATCTCGTGGCCCGGCGGGTAGACCTCCACAAACCGATCCGCCGTTTGCTCCAAGATGGGCAACTCGTTCTCGTCGAGAGCACGAGTACCCAGCCGAGCGGGACCACCGCTCTCACGCGGTTGCGGAAGCGACTGCAAATTGTTCCCCTCTGAAAATAAACAGAAAAGCAGTTAGAAGAAAAACCCTAAATCAGCAAAAAGATATGAAGCATACCGTACGGGATAGAGTTCAAACCGTATTCGAGGACGATGGGAATCTGTGGCTCCTCCGCCCAAGCATCCTTCCATACCCGGCTCATCCCAAGCATCACCATCCCAGACTCCGGAAAGCGGTAAACCGGAGTCTGGATCTGGGAGATCTTGGCGAACCATTCCGCCTCTTGGTAATTGGAGGCGTGAAGGCTAGGGAGCGCCCTCCCGTTCTTGAACGTCATCGCAATAGGGACGACGCGAGCGGAGACATAGAAAAACTCCCGCTTCCAAGAACGAAGACTGCGCTCGGTAGCGCAGATCTTCAAACCCTTGATCCGATTGACCAAGGTATACCAGCCCTGGATGCACCTCCAGGAGTAGAAGGTCATCAGGCGGTCGACGCGGGGCTCAACGCCCAGAATATGGCACACCCATTCAAAATGGCGAACCTTTGCGATCGCCATCGGGTGCACCTCCGTTAGGTGTACACCGTGTCTCTCCAAAACACGGTACACAAACTTCGTCAGTGGGAACCTGAGATTTCTAGAGATGAAGAATGCAGCATACACCCCTATCTTGCTCTTGGGGGCATCGTACACCGTCTGGTGAGGCTCAGGAAACTCGGGCTCGAAGGGCTCGAGCATGAACTTCCTGACGATGTACTGATAAACGTCGACGGAAAGAGCACACTGGCACTCCCCAACAGTACTCTTATCGTCCTTGTTAGACGTCGGGTTCTCGATGTACACGTCGGACTCCTCGGCAATAGCCTCAGGATCACGAATGGAAGACATGTTTTGGAAGATGGAAAGAAGGAACGATTTCAGGAGAATGCTCGACAAAAGTTAGAGTATTCGCCGGAAATCGCTTAGAAGAAGAAGTGAAACTGTGAATTGAGATGCATCCTCTCCTCCCTTTATATACTCATCGCAATGAATGCGATGAATTTAATGCGGGAGAGACGGAAAAGCGCAGGTGCAATGAAACTATGACACGTGGAAAAAGCAAGCTGACAACAGCTGTCGACAGGACGTGCGCCGTAAACTTCGCGGCCACGCGCCCGAAAACTCACGCCCACGCGCCTGAAAAAGCGTCTGGAATGACCATATACTGTCACGTCGCCATAACTTCATGCACGTCCTGAAACTGTCAGAAGAAACCGTCAGACCACGCTGACGTCCCTTCAACAGTTGGACTGTTCTTATCCTTTCACCAACTCTTCGAATTTCAAAAAGATTCAAAAATATTCAAAAGTAAGCGGGACTATGCCCCTTACCTTGGGAACCAAGTAACTATAAGACAGGTGCGGGTACAGTGTCAAGGCAAAACCCTTCACATACTTAGCACCTGCAGGGAATTGAAGCCAAGAATACCTCGGCAACCAAGTAACTATAAGACGGGTGCGAGTACAGTGTCAAGGCAAAACCCTTCACATACTTAGCACCTGCAGGGAATTGACGCCAGGAATACCTTGGAAGTAAAGTAACTATAAGACGAGTGCGGGTACAGTGTCAAGGCAAAACCCTTCACATACTTAGCACTCCGCAGGGAATTGAAACCAAGAAGGATCTTCTGGGCCATGCTTGCGGAAACGGAAATAACATCCCCGCATAGCGGGAACGTTGAGAACTAGATTGTTTGAAGCTCCAAGATGGAATTGGTTGTTTAACATAATTGATCACTATGTTTAAAACTACCAAAACCTCAAGGAGAATCTACACAAGTGAAACTCAACGCTCCTGACTTGCGAGGAGGTTACAGACCTACCCGCATCATACCCAAAGATCAAGCAGAAAAGTCGGGAATTTCTGCACGTGACATTAGGACTTCCGTGGGAAGAATCCCCATGGAAAACCTTAAAACTAAACCCTTTTCAAAACCCCTTGCTTAAGTCCAAAAGTTCACCTCACTTATTAACATTTCATGAGAAGAACATTGGACTGGGGGGACTTGAAGAGGTAGGTCCCAGCAGAGCCCAGTTGGACCCGCAAGACTCACCTTGAACAGGGACGTCTGCGCGGTTGGACCCGCAAGACTCACCTTAAACAGGGACGTCTGCGCAGTTGGACCCGCAAGACTCACCTCGAAGAGACGTCTGCGCAGTTGAACTCGCAAGACTCCTGAGGGACGTCTGCGCAAAGACCAACTGGATCCGCAGGACCCACCATGCTTAGAGACGCGACGTCCTTACGCGCAGTACGCAAGCTGTTCCCGCAGGAAAAGCCTCCCAATGGTGACGTACTCCGCCTGTTCCCGCAGCTACGGATACTAGCCATCAGGGAAGGCTACCCGCGCAGCAAGGCTACACGCACAAGACACTAACTCAAATAATTCAGTAATGTCACCTGAAGAGGGAATGAGCAAGCCGGGAATACTCCCGCCCAAAGCCGGGAATTCTCCCGCCCAAATGAGCCAGTCCGTACGATACTGGAGGATCTTTTGTACTGTACCTGCCAAGGTATGGACAAAAGAACTGACCAAAGCTGCGACAGCTCACTGACAACAGTACGACGGGCAGCACGCTCTAGTACTTAAAGTCACTATTGTGACATCTGACCCGATCCGACCCAACCCAGGTACCCGTTTCTCCGATCCGATCTCTTTCTTTTATGATTTAATATTTATTTATACTTATACTTTACTTTTAATAATAATAATATATTTTCCTTCCTTTTTCTTCTCTCTTTTCCTTCCCGCCGTCCCGTCCCTCTTCTTCTCTCTTTCCGCCTTCTTTTCCCTCTTGTTGCCATCCCGCCTCTTTCTCTCTCTTGTCGTTGTTCCGCCCTTAAACCTTGAACCCCTAACTGTCCTTTGTTCCTTCCCGCCTAAGGTTGTCTGCGCAGCTCCACGCGCCAGACTCCTTACAAGGAAGCCTGCGCGAAGACCAGTTGTTCCTGCGATACGCGAGGCGAACTGTTCTCGCAGCGCGCTAAGAATGGTAGTTCTTCTCGCAGCGCGCTAAGAACGGTAGTTCTTCCCGCGACGCGCTAAGGATTCTAGTTCTTCCCGCGGCGCGCTGTGGACTGTTCTCTGTCTGCCTTCGCCCTCGCGCGTGCGCTCGATGCCTTCTCGCGCTAAACCCTTTGAGTTTTCTTCTGTTTAATCTAGCCGTTTGCTTTTGTGATGTCTTATCTTCTGTGTTGTTGACCTGACCTATCTTATGTCTGAAAAGTTACTTTCGGCGCAGCATGCGCACCAACCCCATTGGTTGGCAGAAAAAGTGACTGACATTATCTTTTGAGATCTGCTTTTCCATGCTTGACCAGTACCTTTATCTGACCCTCCCATGCCTGTTTACTGTTACCTGTCAGCTTTTCCTTATCCCCTGCAGCTACCATATCTTTTGACATCTTTTGCTTTTGGATTCTTATGCTTTTTGATATCTTTTGCTTGATTTGTTTAGATCTTTTTCTCTTTTCTAGGGATTGTGTTCCCTAGGGTTTCCCTATAAATAATAATGTTAATTTCCTAACACTACACACACAAAACACTTAAACTCTCCTGTTCTCTCTTCCTTTGCTCCTTGCCGTTGTTCTTCCTCTGCCGTCTCCTCCCTCTCTGCCTCTGTCTTCCTCCCTGTTCTGCCCTGCTTTTCCGGTAATATATATTATATATAATAATTTACTTATTAATTATGCTAACTTATAATCAAGACTTAAAACCAATCATTAAAACAATAATATTTAATTATAGGTTAACTTGTGCTTGTTTAAAGTTGGTTCTTGCTTTATCTTTCACCGCACCGTTTATCAAGTGAGTAATCTCGTACCTAATCCCTTTTTATTTTAATGTTTTGGGATGTTCATGTGTTCATACAAACTTAGAGTCTTAAACTTGTTTATGAACTTTAGTCGCGCCGTATCCCATGTGTTGAGGACGTTTACTTGGCTGTTTATTTGTATGTGTGTATCATTAACCGCTTTGTTCGGCCTATTCCGAAGTTTTCATGGATCCATTGGATGAACACGGGAGACCTATCGTTTACGGTTTTCTTTGTTTTACACTTGCACAGATGTTTTCTCGTTTTTGTGCTCATTTGGGAGCACGGATTGAACTATGAACTATGATCTATTTAGGCTTGATCACAATCTGATTACACCCTTGTTAAACACCAGACATACACGTGTTGCGCGCAGATTTATTGTTATCTATGTATTGTATTAAACTTGATTTCTCACCAACACGCAAGTGTTTGACGTTTTATTTTAACACATGTTCAGGTTTGCTGTAGCTACATTGGAGCTTGTGGACACGTAGGACGTTTTTACTTTTGGACCTAGATTAAAATGTAACAAGACAAGTTATTATTGTTCGAATATTTTGTCTTATAATATATTGATTTATGTTGATTTATGTTATCTTGTGTTTACGCTGCGCGTGCGTGAATGAATATATTTATTAAATATTGACACCCAATAGTGTCACGAGTATTGAAACAATATGTGGCGCCCCGATGTATAATCCGCCTTTGGTCGGGGTGTTACAGATTGGTATCAGAGCTCGTTGACCTTAGGATAGGTGGTTAGACGTAACGGCCTAGAATACCTAAGAGTCCCTTCTCGCGCATGAGAAAAATCTCATGTTTGCGCGCTTATTGTTAATTACTCGTTATTTATAAATATGTTTGCGCAGACGCAGTATATGATTTTATGATTTATTTCGCGATATTTCGGTTTTTGCTGAATTTCGATTTTTATTGATTTTACTTACATATTCGTTTGTTGGGATTGAAAATCCGAAAAGTCATGGTGATACATGAATAGTTGATTTTCAATTTCCATTTACGATTATGTTCTGAGGTTGGAGACTTGAAAAGTCATGGTGATACATGAATTGTCAACCTCCAATACTCATTTTCTTGTATATTTTATATTGAGGATTGAAAAGTCATGGTGATACATGAATCGTCAATCTCCAATACTCGTTTACTAGTCATTTTAAATTGAGAATTCGGAAAGTCATGGTGATACATGAATTGTCGATTCTCGATTCGAATTTGTTATCTGTATTAAGTTTGCATTCAAATTCATGTTTTACTTTAACTGTTGATGGTATCTAACCCCGCGAAACCAAGCTTTATAAGATTAAACTTTGCGCTAAGATATTAACGAAAACTAAAACTTTTATAGAATGCCTCCACTATCTCGCGTCATCAGAGGAGAGAAGCCTCGCGCAGGCGTAGACAGCAACGTTCCCAGGAAATGGCCGCCGCAATAGCCCAAGCCTTGAGCCAAAACAATACCTCCGGTTATAACATTAAGTCCTTTAACGCGGGTAACCCTCCAAAGTTCACAGGTCTTGAAGGAGCCACCGTGATGCTCCAGTGGCTTGAGAAAATAGAAAACACTTTCCTCCATACCCAATGCCCTCTTGACAGACGAACCCTATATGCTTCCAGTGTCCTGGAATCTAGAGCGCTTACATGGTGGAATGGAGTAACTCATGCGCATGGCGCAGAAGCTGCTTCTAGCATGACATGGGAGGAATTTAAGGATCTCTTGACGCGAGAATTCTGCCCTCCCAACGAAGTTAAGCGCCTGGAGGAGGAATTTTGGAACTTGAAGCAATACAGTGGCGAAGCGCGCGAGTACGCGACGCGTTTCCATGAACTAAGCCTGCTTGTCCCTCACCTTGTTACCCCTTCCCGCCGAGCCATAGAAAAATTCCTTGGGGGTCTCCCCATGGAAATTCAAGATTCTGTATGGGCCAGGAACCCACTAACCCTCTCTGACGCCATCGAGTTGGCCGCTGTGCTCAGCGACAACCATGTCAGAGCAGGAACCTTGTTCCTGCGGGGAACTGAGAAGACCAAACCCACCAAGACTGCCCCTGAACCAACAGAAACCAAACCAGAACCCTCAAACCGTAACAACCTCAAGCGCAGGCGCAAAGCCTATGCGCTTACCAACCCGCCCATTGTCCAGCAACCCACCTACCAACCTCCAGTTTACGCGCCTAACCCACTGTCGACCTACCCAACACCCCCTATAGTCCACAACTATGCCTTAACCAATCCCGCACTCCCTGCCCCGCCAACTAAGAAACCTTACACAGGCAACCAACCCTTTTGCCCAACCTGTAGATTTCACCACCCAACCCAAACCCCGTGTCGACAATGTAGCCGATGTGGCCGCATTGGTCACTCTGCCGAGTTCTGTAGAGTCCCTTCCGCCAACCCAATCGCGCCAACACCACCAGTCTACCCGCAGAACCCACAACCAACCTACCAAAACCCACGACCCAGATCGTGCTTTAACTGCGGTGATCCCAGTCATTTCCGGAACGCGTGCCCAAGGCTACAAGTTCAGATTACGCAAGCGAATCCGGTGAACCAGATTTCGAACCAAGTGACGCGCGGACGAGCTTTTAACATAACCGCGCACCAAGCGCAAGCGAATAATGACGTAGTTAATGGTACATTTTTGCTTAACGGATTTTATGCTTCTGTACTTTTTGATACTGGCGCCGATCGAAGTTTTATTTCTCGCGCGTTTGAGCAGAAACTTGCGCGACCGCGCAACGACTTAAAAGAAAATTTTTCAGTTGAATTGGCTAATGGCGAAACTGTTTTAATTAACTCAGTGATTAAAAATTGCACGCTTAACCTTAACGAAAACGATTTTCTAATCGACCTCATCCCCATGCCTCTTGGAAGCTTTGATGTTATTATTGGTATGGACTGGCTCTCGAAGAATCGCGCCGAAGTTATTTGCGCCAAGAAGTTGATTCGCATTCCTCGAGAAAACGGTGATCTTCACATCTATGGCGAGAAACCCTCCAGTGGTCTTAAGCTTATGTCTTGCGCCGAAGCCCGAAGGCTCTTGCCGAAGAAGTGTATTGCATTTTTAGCCCATGTGGTTAAACCCGATGAAGGAAAGAAGAAGCTTCGCGATATCCCTGTTGTGCGTGATTTCCCTGAAGTTTTTCCTGATGATCTTCCTGGTATCCCTCCCGCTCGTGAAGTCGAGTTCCGTATTGATCTTGTCCCTGGTGCTTCCCCCGTAGCTAAATCTCCTTACCGTCTTGCGCCCGCTGAGATGCAAGAATTGGCAAGTCAACTTCAAGAGTTGACCGCTAAAGGATTCATTCGCCCTAGCTCTTCGCCCTGGGGTGCTCCGGTGTTGTTCGTTAAAAAGAAAGATGGTACGTTTCGCATGTGTATTGATTACCGTGAGTTGAACAAACTCACCATTAAGAACCGGTATCCCTTACCGCGTATTGACGACCTCTTTGATCAACTCCAAGGTGCCTCTTGTTTCTCCAAGATTGATCTCCGCTCTGGCTATCACCAGTTGCGCATCCGCGATGAAGATGTTCCGAAGACTGCTTTTCGAACTCGTTATGGCTATTTTGAATTCTTGGTCATGTCCTTCGGTTTAACCAACGCACCCGCCGTTTTCATGGATCTAATGAATCGGGTGTGTAGGCCTTTCTTGGATAAATTCGTGATTGTGTTTATCGATGACGTTCTGATTTATTCTAAGACCAAGGCCGAGCATGAGCAACATCTTCGATTGGTATTGCAAAAGCTTAGAGCCGAGCAGCTCTTTGCCAAGCTCTCCAAGTGTGAATTCTGGTCTGATGAAGTACAGTTTCTTGGCCATGCTGTAAACAAGATGGGGATTCATGTCGACCCATCCAAGATTGAAGCAATCAAGAACTGGATTACGCCGACCACTCCTACCGAAATCCGTTCCTTTCTGGGCTTAGCTGGTTACTACCGGCGATTTATTTCGAACTTCTCAAAGATCGCATTGCCTTTAACAGCTCTAACGCACAAAGGTAAACCGTATATTTGGGGCTCGAAGCAAGAAGAAGCCTTTCTGACGCTCAAGCGTTTGTTGTGTGAAGCTCCTGTTCTTGCGCTACCTGAGGGTAATGAAGATTTTGTCGTGTATTGCGATGCATCCAACCAAGGTCTCGGTTGTGTTCTTATGCAACGAGGCAAGGTTATCGCTTACGCATCAAGGCAACTCAAGGTTCATGAAAAGAATTATACAACTCACGACCTCGAACTAGGCGCAGTGGTATTTGCCTTGAAGATCTGGAGACACTACCTTTATGGTACTAAGTGTATCCTCTACACAGACCATAAAAGCCTTCAGCATATCTTTGATCAAAAGGAACTCAACATGAGACAACGCCGATGGAACGAACTCATCAGCGATTACGATTGTGAGATCCGGTATCATCCTGGTAAGGCTAATGTGGTAGCTGATGCGCTCAGCCGAAAACTCTGCCAGCTTAACTGTATTTTGCCGCGCACGCAGCTTCACTTTGCGCCGATTCAGAGCAATCTTGAATCACGCATTCGCGACGCGCAGCGCGCATCCATCAGTAATGGTAACCTTCGCGCCGAGTTAGCGTGTGGCGCGGAAGCTCACTTTGTCCCTAATCTGAGTGGAATTCTCTGCTATCTCAATCGCATCTGGATTCCCTTTGATGAGAATCTTCGCGCTGATATCCTGAGTGAAGCGCATAAATCTCGGTATTCTATTCATCCCGGCGCTGATAAGATGTACAAGGATTTGCGCATTACTTATTGGTGGCCCGGTATGAAAAAGGATATTGCTGTGTTCGTAGCTAAATGCCTGACTTGTTCTAAGGTAAAAGCTGAACATCAACGCCCATCTGGTTTGCTCGAACAACCAGAAATTCCTACGTGGAAATGGGAATGTATAGCGATGGACTTTATTACCAAGTTACCTTTGACAGCAAGCAAACATGATAGCATTTGGGTAATAGTGGATCGATTGACTAAGTCTGCTCACTTTCTGCCCATTCGTGAAAACTACCGTGTTGAGCAACTCGCGCAGCTTTATGTCAAGGAAATTGTCTGCCGCCATGGTACTCCTTTGAGCATCATATCCGATCGCGATGGCCGTTTTATATCTCGCTTTTGGAAATCTCTCCAATCTGCGCTAGGAACTCGCTTGGACATGAGTACTGCATATCATCCTCAGACTGACGGACAGTCTGAGCGAACTATTCAAACTCTTGAGGATATGCTCCGATCTTGTGTTCTTGATTTTGGAGGTAATTGGGATTCGCACCTGCCTTTGATCGAGTTCTCTTATAATAACAGCTATCATTCCAGTATTGGTATGGCCCCATTTGAAGCACTTTACAGTCGTAAGTGCCGCTCTCCGATTTGTTGGAGCGAAGTGGGTGAAGCTCAAATCACAGGACCCGAACTTGTTCAAGAAACAACCGATAAAATCGCCAAGATCCGTGATCATCTGCTGACTGCCAGAAGCCGACAGAAGAGTTACGCAGATCGCAGGCGAAAGCCTCTCGAATTTCAAGTTGGTGATCTTGTTCTCCTCAAAGTATCGCCCTGGAAGGGTGTTGTCCGCTTTGGGAAGAAAGGTAAGCTTGCTCCTCGATATGTTGGACCATTCAAGATTCTCGCGCGCGTGGGAAAAGTTGCCTACAGACTTGACCTGCCGCCCGCGCTCAGCAATGTACATCCAACGTTCCATGTTTCCAATCTCAAGAAGTGTTTAGCCGACGAGAACCTTCACATTCCACTTGATGAAGTTCAAGTTGATGAATCTATGCATTTCGTTGAGAAGCCTGTTGAGATTATGGATCGCGAGGTTAAGCAAACCAAGCGCAGTCGTATCCCTATCGTGAAAGTTCGCTGCGAGTCCAAGCGCGGAGCCGAGTTTACATGGGAAAGGGAAGATCAAATGAAGATCAAGTACCCGCACCTGTTCTCTGCACAACCTACTTCGAGATAAATTTCGGGACGAAATTTCTTAAAGTAGGGGAGACTGTGACATCTGACCCGATCCGACCCAACCCAGGTACCCGTTTCTCCGATCCGATCTCTTTCTTTTATGATTTAATATTTATTTATACTTATACTTTACTTTTAATAATAATAATATATTTTCCTTCCTTTTTCTTCTCTCTTTTCCTTCCCGCCGTCCCGTCCCTCTTCTTCTCTCTTTCCGCCTTCTTTTCCCTCTTGTTGCCATCCCGCCTCTTTCTCTCTCTTGTCGTTGTTCCGCCCTTAAACCTTGAACCCCTAACTGTCCTTTGTTCCTTTCCGCCTAAGGTTGTCTGCGCAGCTCCACGCGCCAGACTCCTTACAAGGAAGCCTGCGCGAAGACCAGTTGTTCCTGCGATACGCGAGGCGAACTGTTCTCGCAGCGCGCTAAGAATGGTAGTTCTTCTCGCAACGCGCTAAGAACGGTAGTTCTTCCCGCGACGCGCTAAGGATTCTAGTTCTTCCCGCGGCGCGCTGTGGACTGTTCTCTGTCTGCCTTCGCCCTCGCGCGTGCGCTCGATGCCTTCTCGCGCTAAACCCTTTGAGTTTTCTTCTGTTTAATCTAGCCGTTTGCTTTTGTGATGTCTTATCTTCTGTGTTGTTGACCTGACCTATCTTATGTCTGAAAAGTTACTTTCGGCGCAGCATGCGCACCAACCCCATTGGTTGGCAGAAAAAGTGACTGGCATTATCTTTTGAGATCTGCTTTTCCATGCTTGACCAGTACCTTTGTCTGACCCTCCCATGCCTGTTTACTGTTACCTGTCAGCTTTTCCTTATCCCCTGCAGCTACCATATCTTTTGACATCTTTTGCTTTTGGATTCTTATGCTTTTTGATATCTTTTGCTTGATTTGTTTAGATCTTTTTCTCTTTTCTAGGGATTGTGTTCCCTAGGGTTTCCCTATAAATAATAATGTTAATTTCCTAACACTACACACACAAAACACTTAAACTCTCCTGTTCTCTCTTCCTTTGCTCCTTGCCGTTGTTCTTCCTCTGCCGTCTCCTCCCTCTCTGCCTCTGTCTTCCTCCCTGTTCTGCCCTGCTTTTCCGGTAATATATATTATATATAATAATTTACTTATTAATTATGCTAACTTATAATCAAGACTTAAAACCAATCATTAAAACAATAATCTTTAATTATAGGTTAACTTGTGCTTGTTTAAAGTTGGTTCTTGCTTTATCTTTCACCGCACCGTTTATCAAGTGAGTAATCTCGTACCTAATCCCTTTTTATTTTAATGTTTTGGGATGTTCATGTGTTCATACAAACTTAGAGTCTTAAACTTGTTTATGAACTTTAGTCGCGCAGTATCCCATGTGTTGAGGACGTTTACTTGGCTGTTTATTTGTATGTGTGTATCATTAACCGCTTTGTTCGGCCTATTCCGAAGTTTTCATGGATCCATTGGATGAACACGGGAGACCTATCGTTTACGGTTTTCTTTGTTTTACACTTGCACAGATGTTTTCTCGTTTTTGTGCTCATTTGGGAGCACGGATTGAACTATGAACTATGATCTATTTAGGCTTGATCACAATCTGATTACACCCTTGTTAAACACCAGACATACACGTGTTGCGCGCAGATTTATTGTTATCTATGTATTGTATTAAACTTGATTTCTCACCAACACGCAAGTGTTTGACGTTTTATTTTAACACATGTTCAGGTTTGCTGTAGCTACATTGGAGCTTGTGGACACGTAGGACGTTTTTACTTTTGGACCTAGATTAAAATGTAACAAGACAAGTTATTATTGTTCGAATATTTTGTCTTATAATATATTGATTTATGTTGATTTATGTTATCTTGTGTTTACGCTGCACGTGCGTGAATGAATATATTTATTAAATATTGACACCCAATAGTGTCACGAGTATTGAAACAATATGTGGCGCCCCGATGTATAATCCGCCTTTGGTCGGGGTGTTACAACTATCAGCCGCCGCCTACTCACCAACCCCTGTCGGGGCACGTCCATAGCCTGCAGTTGGTGGAAAAGGAATAGTACACAGCCGGCCCGGTCACTATCAGCCGCTGCCTACCCACCAACCATCAGCATGGCACGTGCGTAGCCCACAGTTGGTAGAACAGGAATACTATTCAGCCGGCTGTACCTGCTTGGAAACCTACCTTCGGCTATAAATACTCCAACACCTTGGAACGGTATCATCATCTTCTCTAGCTATTTCTCTTAATATACACTTATATTCAAGAGCAATCTAGTTTGATTCTCACGCCGGAGGGTGGTCACAAGGAGGTACCCCCCCTTCTCAGTGACGAGCTCACGGTGTCTGTTTTGCAGGTCATCAGAAGAACAACCATCTTTGCCGGAACTAACCCTCGTGGGAAACATCTATTTAACCCCTAGATTATCCGTAATCTGCCCGGGGTCGATTAGTGTTTCTTCACTGATCTAAACAGCTTTAGAAGTCTTCTTAGCTAATTTTAATGTGTCTAAACTACATTATTGATTTTTGATGAGTTATAAACCCAACTCTAAACTAATTTTGAGTTCCCGAAAACTACTTTTGAATTACTTTTGATGTCATCATAACTGTATCCGATATTCGATGTGTTTACCGTTACTCACCGACATTGATCCCAAATTTCCCGCTACCAGTTTTCTTAAAAATTTGGTACCGGTACTATGGGTACAAGTTTGATAATACCGATACTGTACCGATCCTAAAACATCAAATAGTTGGTACCGAATTGGTATCAACGGTCTCGGTACATTCGCTCATCCATAATTTGAAGTACCTATAAAACATGTCTTATGTGTTTAAAGAACATCATAAGTGGTTTAAACTAAGTATAAAGTTATATTAAGTAATAAAATCAAAACTGGTTAGAAAATCCTGATAGGAGAAAACAAACATTACATGTTAAGTAACGAGTTTTTGAGTCATGCTAACCAATTCAATTGAAAGTTAAAATTTTAGAAGACAAACATAAAAATGAAACCACAAAAATCGAATCAAATATAGTTTCTTGGCGTCATTGTGTTAGCCAAAAATAACTCATCCCAAGTTCTTCAAATAATCCACCAAACAGGGGGCGAAGGATTACAGGGACCCTGGGTGTTTCCGGTCACCCCGTTTATTCGCCTTGCAGTGTAAATTTTTGCAATTTATTTCAAAACTTTTTACGGATATTGAGTTCGGTCACCCTTAAATATTTATTTTCTCAACTTCGGCCATCCCATTGGTTATGCCCAAACTTCGCCATTGCCAATGCCACCAAGTAGTAAAAATAATCGCTTTAGGGCTTAAATACATTTTTTTTCTATTTCTCCCATTTAGACGAATCCAACCAATCTAAAAGTGTTTTTGTTTTTGACCAACAACTAATAGCATTCTAAATCTTTGAAGCAAACCAAGTTCGGACATACCGTGCAAAAGGATGATCTTTAATCTTATACTTAAAAAATTAAAGGAAAAAGATATTAACATCCTCTTCGTCCTCTTACCTTTTTTTTTCTTAATTTTCCAAAGTATAAAAGTAAAAATCATTATTTCATATGAATTTAACAGATATTTCACGTCGTTAGAGTTTGTCAAACAGAGATGACAACAATCCTTCCAATGATCTTTAATACAAAGAAGAACTCCAACATCCCATGATCATAAATCATCACAAATTTCCACATTTCATCAAACATCAAACATATGACACAAGTGGGCCCGAATAATATTTTGGAGCTAGAAACCGTGATCAAAATACCAAGTGGGCCCTAATAATATTTTGGGCCGAATTTAGTACCAATGTTGTCCAACCGCCCGAGGAGAATCTTGTGATCATACTCTGAACAGGGTAAATTTCTTGAAGCAACCCGGAATCTGGAAATGTAGATTCTTGAATCTTAGGTAACACATAATCATAAGTTTTGTTTCATAATAAAATCTCTTTTAATCGCTTCACTTGTTGTTTCCTTCTCATTTTCTTTGTATAATCAACTATCGTTATCTTATCATGATCATTTTCCTTGTATAAATCGCGTTTAAGATAGTGAAAGTTTCCATCCTTCTAAATTTCTTGATCATTTTCTTCCATGTTAACTGCCACTCATACTGATCAACACTGAATTATCCAAATCATTGTATGTGTGTTTAACCAATTTTTCAGGATCTTTACACTTCTTTGAAAGCCTCGTGACAACTTTTGACACGCGGTCTAAAATTACGTAGCATTTTGACACATATTTAATCGACTTATATGTAATCATTATCTTCTGAATTGAGCTTTTTATATGGCCTGACCAGATTGAAACCGAAAATTCAAATATCGATTCAAGAGAAATTGGAGCACCGAAACTTATAGAGTAAAACTTTTAGGGGAGTGACTATCTTACCACATACGTATGAAATTATTGTTTTTATATTTTAAAATTAAATACGATGGGATAGTGTACATTCAAGATTTGACCCTGTCTACATGTATCATCAGAGCAACAGAAATTATGGAGGGAAATCACACACACATGACACACTGTTTGTGTGTATTTTGTTACAATAAGTCAAGAGAGACAAACAGACAGCTTCTGGTATAAGCTATCAGATTCAGACCCCTCAACTCACACTGTTTCACGTAGTCATAATCATTCAGTCATTTCATAACGTAATAAATACCTAAAATTATACTTATATATCTGTGGGGAAAAATTATCAAAATAGCTCTATAACTATGGGAGATTTATATATAAAATAGTAAACTATGAGAGATTTCAAATTTGTCTTCCCAAATCATTGTTCCAAATTTGTCTATTTTAAACGAATCGCCGTCGATGTGTTAGGTAGTCTTGCCGGCAAGTTAGCCAACACATAGTCAACGATGTGTTAGGCCTCTAAACACATGATCAACGATGTGTTGGCTTCCAAACATATGGTCAAAGATATGAAATATGAGTTAGACATCCAAACACACGTTCAAATATGTATTTAGCCTCTTGCTTTTTTAAATATTATATTATCATAATTAATTTTACTTATATTTAGTTTTCTTTTATAACTTAATATATAAAGTTTTATATAATTTCGAATATACCGTTGAGACGTGTTTTTTGTATTTATATGTTGACATAAAATTTTTAAAAACCATGCCGGGTCAAATTTCATTGAATATTTCGATATTAATTTAACGCAGGTCGGTTTTAAGTAAAGTTTAAGTCGGTTTGTAGATAAAACACGTCTCAGTGATATTTTAAACTTTATATACAAAATGTTATAAAGAAAAACCAAATATAAGTAAAATTAGTTATAATAATATAATATTAAAAAAACAAACAAAAGGCTAAACACATATTTGACTTTGTATTTGGATGTCTAACACATTTTTAACCATGTGTTTGAAGACCTAACACATAGTTGGGGATGCGTTAGAAGAGGGACAAATCTGAAAAAACAATTTTTGAGTGACAAATTGGGAACCTCTCAACATTACCAGACTATTTTGGGAATTTTCCCTATATATATTCTAAGTCATGTTCACGTGAATAAAAATGCTAAAATGTGTAAATCAAAGCTAATTTAGACTTTTGTTTCGTATTCATATTGTTTTTCATACAAAATAACTTAGAGCCTCTTAATGATTCTATTAATATGCTACATCTGAATCAATCAGCATTAAGTGTTTTTGTTTTACCAAAATGACATATATGAATCTATAAGCAAATTTCTTACCCATTAAATTTTAAAATAACGTTGTTTGAAAATTTTACCCCTTTACCCATTCACATATATTTATCACTACTTCGAAACAAAAGAATGACAAATATGGCATAACAGATTAGCTCATCTAAACTTTTAAAACAATTAATCAACTAACTAGCAAGTAATTGGTATGAGGTCTACCTACTATACATACAAGAAAGATAAACATTGTGTTGCTTGTAGCGAGGGGAATATTTAAAAGATCTCCCCACAAACCAAAATCCGAATTCTCAAGTTCATAACCAGAACATATACATATGACCAATAAGAACATAGTCTAACTGGAAAAAGATATATTATGTAGATACAAGATGATTTATTAATACATACTTGGGTTAAGTTCTTAGAGCACCCACAAGAGGGTGCAATGCCCTAGGATTTTCTGAGATGACACGAGAGGGTGATAAGGGTGAGCTCACTTTATTGTTGTGGCAACAAAGTTTGCGTGATGGGTTTGTTTCCGCATACCAGAAGCAAACAAGGGGTGGTGGGGCCATTTTCCTACGCATATATACATATATATTATACTAGTTTGAGTTCATTGTTTGACGGGAGTTTATTTAGGTTTTCTTATTAATTGTTTAGATATTTTATATCTTGTAATGATTTGTTTTATTTTTTAACGTAGTTCTATTTTGATTTAATAGTTTCTTTCATTTATTATATTTTTAGCGTTTGGATTCTTTCAATTGAGATATGTAGATTTTATGGATATTTAACGAACGGATATAAACGGACCCGAACATGTTGATTTTTTTAAACGAACAACCATGAACACAAATATTTGTCTTATGAAAAAGGGGCGAATTGTGTAGGTGACGATGTTGGTTGATGCATGACAAGAGAGTTTGACGATAGTGAGTGGCAATCGAAAGTTAACCGTTGATTAAGATGATAGACCGTCGACGAAGAATATGTAGAGTAAAGAAATTAAATTAGGGTTTTATGATGAAAGTGGTTTACAAATAAATGAGATGTTATAACCCGTTTAAGGGTTATTCGAGTTTGGTGAGATTCATGACTCGTGAAAAATATTGTTTGATGATTAAGGAATTATTTCACATATAAATGAAATGCTTTAACCTGTTTAAGGGCTATATGGGTTTGGTAAGACCCATGACCCGCAAAAACTAGTGTTTGATTATGAATGAGTTTCATAAATAAATACTTCGTAAGATGTTAAACACATTTAAGGGTTATCCGGGTTTGGTTTTGACCATACCCGCGAATTCGGGTCAAACACATGAGAAGCCTCAAATCATAAATCAAGCAATCCGGTGGTTTGAAAGAGGCCAGAGAGCAACCAGAAAGTCACATATAGAATTTTTTGATTGACGTTTATATAGATAAATAGATAGATATATAGTTTTAATAATATTTTAATATTGTTTGTAAAGGTTTATTATTATGAAAGAGAGTTGTAGTTTATGAGAAAAGTTTGGAACCAAGTATGGAAAAAGGTGTCCCGTTGAGCAGAGGATGCAAAAGGGGCTTAGTAGATTGCTACCCCAAGTTTAGCGATCCACTACGTGGTAAAAAAGACAAAAATGTGGGGCTAACATGTATAACATGACTCATCATAGGTAGCAGCCAGCTACCAATTCCTCAATGATTTGGTAAGCCGCAAAAACCTACACGTGTTTGAAAATCAACACATGTTCCATGACTAGTCGTTGACAAGCGATGTTGGATCGATACTGATCCCTTAATTATTCGCTCAGGATTTGAAAATAGCCTATAAATAGAGCGTTTATGGGGTTCATTTGAAACATCACTAAATATCAATTCTCTCTATACATACGCCCATTCTCGAGCTCTATTTTGTGTTTTTCTTCGCTGTCAAGAAAGCTTTGATCTCGTGAAACATTGATCAACTCATTTGAGGATGTTCTGATTAATTGTTTATCCATCTCAGATTCGCTAGAAGCCGATAACCTTTTTTTTAGACATCAATACTCATAGATTACTCAAAGATAAATACAATCAAGTTGTTCTTTAACACACGAGAAAATTGAAATAATACAAACTTTACATCCGGGGTATGAATCTAGAAGATTAGTCGCTCATGGTCATCTTATGATCTTCAATTCCTGATTCTGGATGGTGAAACATGGATTTTGGAGTGATCTTCAATTACTGATTTTGTAGTGTTATGGAGCTCCCAAAATGGCCAAAGTTCGTCCCAAAAATGGTTGGAATGAGATCCTTTACGCTTTAGGGTTTTATCCGCTATATAGCAGCTAGGGCCATGCTTAAAATTTGAATTTCGCGTATCAACGTAAGCTACTCTAACCCCTGGCGTAGCTTACTCTCGGTGGAAATCCCTTACTCTGAATCTGACTGCCTTACTCTGAATCTGATTGTCTTACTCTGAGTTAATTTGACATCCAGCGTAGGTTACTCTGATCCCGGAGTAGCTTACTCTGGGGGTTGAATTTCAACCAATTTGTTTCTTTTCATTTCCAGCACTTGTGTAGTGGCTCCGATCTTTCTGAGACTTCAAATCATGCTCGTAAATACCTTCAAATAGTATCTTGAACTCTCACAAGCCTATAAATCAAAAGCATACTTTGAGTACCATTGTTCTAACGAAAAACTAATTAAAAACTACAAAATTAAAGAACTATTATACAATATTTATACCCGACCATCAGCTACTAAGTAAATAAAGCATGGTTAAGTTATGTTTTGTACGTAAATCTAAGCTTTGATCTTATATATGCATTATCTAATTTTGTTATGAGATGCTTAAACTATCCAAAATAGTTTTATAAAGTTTTTAATCAAACCCTCTCGTGCACACGCATGACCGAAGTTAATCTAATCAAAAGTTAGCGGAGTTAGGGTAAAAGGACAGCGTCTAATAAAAATTAGTGGTTGGTGTTGTGTTTTTGACTTAATCTGTTAGTAGATACATGCATCAGCTTTATAAATGCGAACATGTGATATAATTGATGTTAGATACAAATAATCATGTGTTTGTTATTTATTATCGTAATTTCATAAACAAAACATTGTACGAGAAGGGCAAAACAAATTTTTGCACAAAATAAGGTATTATATTCGATGCATAAAAGCTTCACGAACTATTGGATCTTTTGGTGGGTCGACTTTCAGTCTTTTGTAACCGGTCCGCTCAAAAACGAACCAAGTTGTCCATTGTCGATGCATTGGCCTACCATAGCATAGATCGTCCAAAGATTATCCAATGGTCAAATAAATTAAGATGCCAATGGTAGTTTCTGATTATTACTAGGAGAAACCCTAGTAACTAATTCTGTAACAAACTAGATAGATAACCCTAAATATTATCATTTTCTCATCGTTCAAGTTTATCTCTAGTAACACTATTATACAAGTTCATATTATATCTTATATATCTGTATTACGAATTGTATATATATAATCTCTAGACTTTTAAATTATCATTTTAACGAGAAGGGATCGATTTGAAGACGTGATCAAAGGTTTTATGAATCAAAAACTTAAGAGACACTTGTGAAGCAAATAAATTATCTGCTAGTATATTTACAGGTAATAATATTCCGCTTATATATCACACATCTTTTAAATGTCTAGGGGAACATAAGAATATATTATTATTCATCTTTTAGGAAATATGCGAGCATATGATTATTCGTATATCTTGTAAGAGATATTCATGAGACATAAGATAGACAAACTATAATCTAAAAGACTAAAAGTAGCATGAAGGGATTGTTAATGATCTTATGCGAGATTAAAATCATTGTATGAAAGTTTAGACGTGATTTGAGTGGTCCACATCCACCCACAACATACTATAGTACAATAAGATGGGTCACCCGTAAGATATGATAGCTCTTGACTTTATGTAATAATAATTACCATTTTCTTTTTCTACTTTTGCTTTTCATGATCTTGTTTTATGAAAATTTCGTTATCTACTAATATTCGTCTTTACATTTCTCACGTTGGAAATCAGGCCAAAGGTGTATATAAAATTTGATCTCAACTAAAATTGATTTTTTTTTATTATAAATTCTTGACACGAAAAGACCACACATTACATTATCCTTGATAGAACAAAAATCTATTATTTATACATTAAAACCCTCTATTTATACAACCCTAACCCTCTATTTATATATACAAGAAAACTTGATAGAACAAAAATGTTATCCTACTATGACTCTTTAAATATAAATCTATTATTTTAATTCACACTCAAATACATTATTTAGAAGAAACTAAACTTGTCACTCTAATACTTTCAACTTTCTTTTAACTTATATCAGTATTAACTTTCAATATATCACAACCTAAAATCATAGAATGAAAGTCATACAAACAAGAGAAAGTAAAATATATTTGGATGTATATATACATCACTGGCAATACAACACAAGACTTATATATGTAGTTTCAAAGTAGATGACACTATTTTACTTATCTATTAATTATACGTAATGTATTATTATATATATATATCTTAAAATGTGCAAGTATATAGTCATTCAAATTTATATGTGAAATTCTTGTTGTGTAATTTAAATTTAAAAATGTTTAAATACAAAGACTTATTATCATACATGAAGAAACGTGGATCGACTCACTGGTAGACGATCTACTTTCCTCGGGTGTGATTATGCTATTTCACCGATGGTTCTCTGGGATCTGGGTTCTTCCACCTACAAAATGAACAGCACCGTAAACTTACCCCTCAGAAAGGGACAGAGTGGTCCTCTTTGGGGTAACCCTCCGGTGTGAGAATAAGTGTTTGTAGGAGAAGATAATAATATGAGAGTAAGGAAATTGGAGTGTATTGCTTAATATAGCTGAATACTGTGTGATTGAGAGTCTTCTCCTTGTGGAGTTGATGTGGTATTTATAGTGCTAGGGTTTCCCATGATTGGGCTCAGACCTAATTAGGGCCTTGTTGGCCTCCTCCAATTGCTTTGCGCCACGTGTCCTTGGGACACCTGGTGCTTTTTCATTGGTTATAATCACGTGGTAGCACATGGGTTTTGCTGAGTTGTCCACCTTTCATTGGCAGCTGTCAACATCAGCATATTCTTATTCCTTAAAAAGATACCTTCTGGAAGGTTTTCTGACGTGCACAATCAAGGTTGCCCTAATCCTGATTTGGATAAGGACGAGGTTGATTATGTGCATGTGTGATATGCGCCTATCCTGAGGATGCGCGAGGTCTTCTCTTTATTCTCACGCGCAGATGTTTCATGCGCAAATGTGATATGCACGAGCATGTGATATGCGCCACGCGCGGATGCGCCACGCGCATATGTGATATGCGTGAGCATGTGTGATGCGTGAGCATATGTGATGCCTGAGCATCTGTGGTGCCTGAGCATGTGATGCCTGAGCATGTGATGCATGAGCATATGTGATATGCGTGAGCATATGTGATATGCGTGAGCATATGTGATATGCGCCATGCGCATAGGTTTTGGCTTTGTGCCTTCATAATGTCTTGATTTCAAGCCTCTTGTCTATATCTTGTGGGTTGACCCGCCTCGCTCGGTGTTGAGGCGGGTACATACCTCTTCAAGCCCCCCCAGTCTAATGTGTGTCTTGTCTCGCGCGAGCGAGGTAAGATAGATATTAGACTTAATAGTTTGCTCTTTTAGTAGGGGTTTGTCTTTTTCTTCTTATTATTCATCGTTGCGCGAAATTCTATCCTTTTGGTTGAAAACGAATCGTCCCTGTACGTGGTTGGTTGTTGCTGACATGCGTCAGTGATGGAGACGTGTCAGACCTTTCGTGTGCTCGAGGTGCTACAGTTGCCTTTCGTGTCCCCTCACATAGTGTCAGGGACACGTGTCGCGCTCGCGTTGGTCCGTTCATGCGAGTGGTGGCGCGTGAACTCTGGCAGCACCTGTATCGTTTCTTTTCGTGTCCCCTCACACAGTGTCAGGGACACGTGTCGCGCTCGCGTTGGCTTACACCTGCGAGTGGGGGCGCGTGAAGTTCGATTAGTACCAAATTTTCTCTCTCCTGGGCCTATAAAAGCAAGCCCTTAGAGTTTTTATTCTTCATCTTCTTTGTTGTTTATTCGAAGCTTTCCTTTCTTTCATTCTATTCCGATTAGCTGTCTTCTGCTTCCTGATCTCTGTTCTTCAGATCATCCTTTGTCCGTTTTTACAGTTGTATGTCTGATAGCTCAGACAACACTATCTCCCCTATCCATTGCCGTGTTAAATCGCTAGTAATGTCTACGTTGAAGAAGACCGGCAAGGGGAAGAGGGCTGCTGAGGCCTCATCGGAGGAGGTAGGGAGGACCAAGGCAGTGAAGAAGTGGGATGAGATCCCCTGTAAGCTGAGGCAGTCCGATTTTGATAGCCTTATCGCCTCTCAGGGTTTTCTCCCTAAGTTTGGCTGCATGTTGCCTGGGGCCGGGCAAACGGCGGCGGACCCGCCCACCGGCTATATATCCCTTTACTGCCATTTTTTCACCCACTGCAACCTTCGTCTCCCGATGACAAGGTTTGTGGGTGCGCTGCTTAAGTTTTATGGGATTCATATATCCCAAGTCCATCCGTTTGGACTCGTGCGCATGACTCACTTTGAGTTCATGTGCAAATCTCAGCGCGAGGAGCCCACCCCTCGTCGCTTTCAATTTTTTTATAAGCCCAAGATCCAAGATTCTTGGTTCTCATTTATTCCTCGCAGTCAGAAGGTCAAGTGCTGCACTGTTTCATTCAAGAGCCTTCATGACTGGTCTGAGAGGTTTTTTTATAACAGGGCTGGTGTGATCCCCATCCGCATGACCATGCGCGCGATATCTTCTGCGCCTGCGGATGTGGGCGTCTTCAAGAACCCAACTGGCGCCTGGGTTAAAAAGTTGACTGCCGAACCATCCCCCGCCAAGAACATTTGCGAGGAGGCGCTAGTGGGGGTTGGTATGAGCAGGAGGTGGGCCGACAGCGCGACTGAGCCCGTTATCCAAGTTGACGGCTTGTGTAAGTTATTCTCATTTCCTTACTTCTGCGCGAATATAATTCGTTTTGCTGATATCATTTGACTTGTTTTGTGCAGTCAGCAAGGAGTATGTCCACGCCGCCTATGATGAGCATATGGAGGGTGGCTCCGTCGCGCTGGGCGCTGGGGAGGTTGGCTTCCCCGATCGCTTTGATGACATGTTCATCCCTGTTGATCTGGGATTTCTCTTTGACAGCGATGCGCCTGGTAAGCCTTTGTACTTATGCTTATTCCTTTATAATACCAGATTTGGCTAACCTTTCTGTTGCGTGTAATGTAGACGCGCTTGAGAACTACGAGCTGGAGCTCGCGGAAGAGGAGGAGGAAGAGGAGGCGCCCCAACTAAAGCGTAAAGCTAAAGGGAAAACTGGCGCAGGGGCCAGTAAGAAACAGAAGAAAGATGATGCCCCTGTTGTTCAGAATCCTCCTACTCAGGCGAAGGGACTTGAGAAGACCCAGGTGTTTACCACCAAGTTTTCCTTGTCTTCCCTGCCTCAAAAAGTGGGCAGACCTCCTGTCCATACGAGGTATGGTGCCGCTACCTCCTCCCTTCGCGCGGCGGAAAAGGGAAGCGGCGTTGCGCCTGCCGTTTCCTCTCCGACAGGTATACTTTGCTTATCCTTTGGTTATCTTTTATGGTTCTATGAGCGCGATTCTGATAGAATTACTAATGAATCTTTGCTCACTCAAATGTTTGTAGAGCCGGCGACCTTGGTGGATCAACCTCAAGCGCAACAAGATGCCGAGGCTGCGCCGGAGGTCGCTTCGAAGTCCCCTGTTTTACCCTCGAAAAAGGGTAGAATGGACTTCATGGCGATGTTTGCCTCGCGAACGGAGTTGCGCCAAGGTACGTATTGTGCTTTTATTTTCAGACTTTTTTCTTTTAGATCAAGTCATGAACCATTTCTTTTTGTTGATTTTTTCATAGGAGTTATAGCTGGCGTACAAGCTGCTGGCGGCACTCCTGGCGCCGGTGCCAGCGCCGTTGGTTCTGCTCCTGCTCCTGCAAGCGCTGAATCTCCCCTCATCGGGATTACTAAGGAGCAGGAGGCCGTTTTACGCGCCGACCTGGCGGCGTCGAGACCTCCCTCACCTCCTCCTGCGCACAGCCCTCCTCGCGAGACTGATTTTGGTTCTAGGTCGCAGGAGAAAAGGCCTGTTTCAGAGGAGGATGAGGAGTTTGAAGTTGAAGACTCCGACGGCGGCCGCGCCAGCCCTGCAGCGCCACGAGATTTTCCGGCGCAGCCTTCTCGTGGGGCTGGCGCTGACTTTTCTGCTTCATCCCCGCAGGTATAGGTTTGTTTTTGCTCCGCTGCGCGGACTTCCATATTAGTGTTTTGATGACTTAGATCATTACTTTGTGTTTGCAGGAAGCCGATCACATTTACCGCCCGAGATGGAACATTACTGAGGACAGCTCATTTCAGTCCATGGGTGTGTGTGAGGACTTCTGGGCTCATTCTGTGCCTCCAGCTGAAAGGAGGTTTCAGGAGGGCCGCGCTCGCGATGACTTGCTCAAAGATCATCTGTTTGCTGGGTCGGCTTTCTTTGCTGCCTCCCAAGAGCTTCGCTATGATTACGTAAAGGTACGTGATGCTCTTGCGGAAGCCAAGCAAGAGGCTAAAGTGTCTGCTTGGCATCTTTCTGATGCTCGAGAGAGAGCTGAGAAGCTCCAAGCAGAGCTCAGTGAGAACAGAGCAAGTGCCAACACCGCGTTCGTGAAGCGCGGGCATGAGCTACAGGCTGCGCGGGAGAAGCTACAGGCGGCCGAGGCGGACGCGGCCAAGTACGCGCGTAGAGTGCGCGACTTGGAGATTGATGCGGAGGCGCGTGACCAAGCTCTCGTCCAGTCTATAACTGACAAATCATCACTGGAGAGTGAGGTTGCGCGCCTGAAGAAGGAGCTGGCGGCCGCGCAGGCCGAGAAAGATGAAGCCTTGGCGACGGCAGCGTCTAGCCAGGAAGCACTCGAGCTTGCGCGAGCGGAAAAGGAAGAAGCCCTGGCGGCATCAGCGTCCGACAAAGAGGAGCTGAAACAGACTAAGGAAACTGTTGAGTTGTTAAACTCTCAGATTCCTGCTCTTGAGACGTCTGTTGCTTCCCTCGCGCAGGATCGCCAATGGCTAATCTCACAGGGTGTGACTCGTTGCGCCTACGCGATGAAATACTCAGACGAGTTTCAGGCCCTGGTGATGGATTGCAACGCTGCCGCACGCTTGGTGGGTCGAGCTGAAGGGTTTAAGGATGGCTATGAATATGGCATGCTGAAGAAGAACCCATCCGACTACCCTTATCAGATCGACGTTGCCTGCGCAGACATGGCCCAGATGGGGGAGAAGTATTTGAATACTCCCATTCCCATCCTTGCGCAGGTATTTTAACCTTAATGAGATTACCTTGACTTATTTTCCAAGTCTTTTTGTACTCATATTTTTCCTTATGATTTGCAGATATCCGCGCTTGCTGACCAGCCCGATCTCGGCGCGCTAAAGAAATTACTTGACGAGTGCGAAAGGGCTGGTGGCGGCGATGATGGCGCGGGGCATGCTGCCCCTGCTAGCGGCTCTGGCGTGGCCAAAGGATCCGCTCCTGACACTATTGTGATAGAAGAATCCATTCAGGACGAACAACTTGACTATGGTCAGTTTGGAGATGACGAGGAGCGGGCTGCGCCAGATGCTGAGGGCGGTGATGAGGACTATGAAGAGGCTGACGTCGACGTGGAGACTTGAGAAGCCCTTCATGTTTTTTATTTTTATTTGTAGTTTGTATCTCATCATCTTGTAAACTTGTAAATTTCAATGCTTTGGAATGAAATTTTGTTTTTCCCTTCTTCGCATCTTGCGCATTCCCCATTCATCTCTTTATATTGCATGTTTGCTTGTTGAATATAAGATATGCTTGCACGTTGAAATAAGAACAAGGTTGTAAGGAAATTTTTATACTTAATCCTTGTCATATTGTAAGTGATTTTGCCATATCTTGATTATGTTGACACGTGCCTTGGCGTTTTCATTATTCCTCTTTTGCGCGACGTTATCGCGCATTTATTATATGGAATTATGAGTTTTTTAGCCTTTACGTATCAATATGTGTTGCTCAGATATCCATTACAATTGCATGCGCGACCTCGACCTGAGACCTTAACAACTATGTTTTGGCATTTGTTTTGCCTTAGTTGTGTTTAGGTATTTTTATGGTCAGGCTGCGCAGTATGTAGGATGGATGTTGTGAGTGATTTGAGCTAAGGCTCACATTATTGGGCTAAGGCCCTGAGCTAAGGCTCACATTATTGGGCTAAGGCCCTGACGTTTTAGAGTTAAGACTCGTTAACGCGTTTGAGCTTGAAGCTCGCGCATGTATGTTTTACTTCGTTTTATTTCATTTTGATGTCAATACAATGTTGTCATATTGCTCAAAATTAATAAAGGGAAGTGTGAAACATGTATGCAAAAGGTAATAGAATTGGGCTAAGGCCCTGACGTTTTAGAGTTAAGACTCGTTAACGCGTTTGAGCTTGAAGCTCGCGCATGTATGTTTTACTTCGTTTTTATTTCGTTTTGATGTCAATACAATGTTGTCATATTGCTCAAAATTAATAAAGGGAAGTGTGAAACATGTATGCAAAAGGTAATAGAATCCACATTAAGAGAAGATAGCGCGTATCATTATTCATAATGGCTTAAAAAGCCTTGATTACAAACTTGACATTTTTTACATGAAACATTTTCTAAGCTGTGCCGCGTTCCATGCGCGCGGGATCTTCTTTCCATTCAAATCTTTTAAAGTGTATGCGCCTTTTCCCAATTCTTCCGAGACTTGATAAGGTCCCTCCCAATTGGGGGACATTTTTCCCGGGGGTATCGCGCGGCTAGCTTCATTGTTTCGAAGGACAAAATCATTTTTCTTGAAGTGGCATTCTTTCACACGCTGGTTGTAATATTTTTCCAGTTTTTTCTTGTATTTGGCTTCACTGATGATAGCCGCCTCTCTGCGCCCTTCAAGTAAGTTGAGATCCAACCTTCTTTCGCGCTCGTTATCAATCTTGCTCATCATGAGCACTCTATGGGATGGGCATCCAATTTCTGCTGGAATCATTGCCTCCGTTCCATAGGTTAGGCTGAACGGGGATTCGCCATTGCTGGTTTTGCTTAATGTCCTGTGCGCCCACAGGACATTAGGTAGCTCGTCAACCCAAGAATGGGATTCTCCCTCTAACCTTTTCTTCAGCCCATTCAGCAAGCTTTGGTTCGCGCGCTCCACTTGGCCATTCCCCTGAGGGTGGTATACTGAAGTGAAAATTTGGTTTATGCGCAATTCCTTGAGCCAGCTGGATATCTTCTTGTCAGTGAATTGTTTGCCATTATCGCTCACAATTTCCATGGGCAAGCCAAAACGGCATATGATGTGGCTCCAGATAAACTGCTTCATCGCTTCGGCTGTGATTTTTGCTAGTGGCTTGGCTTCAACCCATTTTGTGAAATAGTCTACTGCCACTACCAAAAATTTTACTCGCCCTTGCGCTTGCGGTAGGGGACCCACAATATCGATTGCCCATTTGTGGAAAGGCCATGCGGAGGTCACCGGAATCAAGTTGTTCTTTGGCCGCATGGTGTTTGGCGCATAGCTCTGACATGCTTTACATTTTTAGATCTCTTTTAAAGCGTCCAAGTACATGCCTGGCCAATAGTAACCTGCGCTCATTGCCTTGGCAACCACCATGCGCGGGCCAGCATGTATTCCACAGATTCCTTCGTGTATCTCTCTGATCACATAGCTTGCTTCCTCAGCATCTAGGCATTTCATGAGCGGTCCAAGGTAAGAGCGTCGATATAATGTACCATCAAGCAGTTCATAGTTCTGCGACTTGTGTCTTATCTTCCTCGCCTGTGCGCGATCGTCCGGTACTTTTCCCTCCTTCAAGAATTCCATTACTGGAGTTATCCATGATGAAGGGGTTGTATGAGTTACAAGGACAGACTTCGCTCCCACCGACGGGTTGCTCATTACTTCTACCCTGACATCTTTGCCAAAGTGATCGAAGCTGGTTGATGCTATCTTGCTCAGCGCGTCAGCAGATTTGTTTTCACTGCGCGGAATATGAATGATTCTGAAGCAGTCAAATTGCTCGATGAGCTTTTTCGCCTGCTCTAGATACAGAGGCATGGTGTTCTCCTTAGCATCATAAAGGCCATTGACCTGTGCTGCTACCAAGTATGAATCAACATGGGCCTCTAGCTTTTTAACTCCGAATTTGTGCGCGATGCGCAGGCCAGCCACCAGGGCTTCATACTCAGCTTCATTGTTGGTGCTCTTGAAGTCCAACCTGATGGCGTAAGTATATTCCTGATTCTCTGGATCCACCAGCTTGAGGCCTGCGCCGGATCCTTCATTGTTTGAAGCTCCGTCGGTGAATAATCTCCACACATTTTCTTCATCATTGGCTCGCGGAGGGTCTACCTCGCGCTGAGCCTCTTCAATTTTTCCTTCGGGGACTTCTGCAATGAAATCAGCCAAGACTTGTCCCTTTATTGCTGGACGGGGCTTATAGGCGATCGTGTGCTCTCCTAATTCCAGCGCCCATTTTGTTAGCCTTCCCGAGAGCGCGGGGCGCCGCAAGACTTGCTGGATGTTGTAACCAGTCAGAACTTCAATGGGATGACCATTGAAATATCTATGAAGCTTGCGCGAAGCGTGTGTTAGTGATAAAACTAACTTTTCCATGATGGAGTAGCGCGTCTCAGGATCTGTCAGCACCCGACTCACATAGTATATTGGCGTTTGGATTCCCTTGCGATCCACCAACAATACTGCGCCGATGGCGCGCTCTCCTGCTGATAGGTACAATGTCAAAGTTTCACCAGGAAGTGGAGCTGTGAGCGCGGGCAAATTTATCAAACATTCTTTTATCTCACTGAAAGCTTGCTCGGCCTCAGGAGTCCATTTGAATTGGCTTTTCTTTAAGCAATTCCTCAATGTGTTGACAAATGGGGTAGATTTGCTTGCATGGTTCGCTAGGAACCTGTTGATTGAAACCAATCTACCATTCAGCTTCCGGACTTCTTTCATGGTGGATGGCGAGGGCATGTCAAGGATGGCCTCCACCTTCTCAGGGTTCACCTTGAAACCATCCTTGGTGACCATTACACCTAGAAATTTTCCCTCTTGTACGCCGAAAGTGCATTTGCTCGGATTGAGCTTCATGTTAACTTCCTTTAGGCGCCCAAGGGTTTCTTCGATGTCTTTGAGCATTTGTTTTTCCTCCCTGCTTTTGATCACCAAATCATCCACATAGACTTCTAGGTTTCTTCCAATCTGCTCGCTGAAAACGGCATCCATAAGTCTTTGGTAGGTGGCTCCCGCATTCTTCAAACCAAAGGGCATTTTTGTGTAACAAAAAACACCCTTGTCGGTTCTGAAGGCGGTCTTGTCCTCGTCTTGTGGTGTCATTTGAATCTGGTGATAGCCCTTGTAGGCATCCAGGAAACATTTGAGCTTGAATGGCGCCACGGAGTCCACCTTTGCGTCGATGTTTGGGAGGGGGTAACAATCTTTTGGGCATGCTTTGTTGAGGTCCTTGAAGTCAATGCACATCCTCCATGACCCGTTACTTTTCTTTACCATCACAGGATTGGCTACCCATGTCTGGTATCGTATCGGGCGGATGATGTTTGCGCGCAATAGATCCTCAACCTGCTCATTCATGGCCCTCGCCTTCTCATCCCCCATGACTCTCTTCTTTTGAGCAATTGGCTCTACAGACTTGAACGTGTTGAGAGAATGTTGCGCCAGGTCTAGCGGAACCCCAGTCATATCAGAGTGTTGCCACGCGAAGACCGACATATATGCTGTGAGCAATCTTTTCATTCTCAACCTCGTGTCGTCTGATATCGTAGCGCCAATTGTGATTGTCTGCTCCGGGAATTTTGGGTTGAGAATCAATTCCTCTGGCGCGTTGTCTGCCATTGGAAGTTTCACTCTCCCTTCCCGCGGAGTACTTGTCACTGCACACAAATGATCTCGGTATACAAAAGTTACACCTGTTGGTGTTGGGAACCCCAATGCGCCGTGCGCTGGCGACGGTATGGCGTTGAATTGGGCAATCGTTCCCCTACCCAAGATCATATTGTGGCAAGAAGTGGTGGGCAAGACCAAGAAGTTGACAACTTCGGCTCGCTTGTGTTTCTCATCCCCCATGGTTAGTTCAAATTGTATTTGACCTAGGGGATGAATGATTTCATTTGAAACACCAGAGATCGGTGCATTCACAATCTCAAGCCTTGCTTGGTCTGCCGGATCCAGTTTCCTGAAACATTGCTCATACATGATGTCTGATTCGCTGCCAGTGTCCACCAGGACTTTTGACACTTCATAATGAGCAATGTGTGTAGTGATGACAAGAGGACTGCTGATGGAAGGGCC
Organism: Bidens hawaiensis; assembly: GCF_021521415.1. Taxonomy (NCBI): domain Eukaryota; kingdom Viridiplantae; phylum Streptophyta; class Magnoliopsida; order Asterales; family Asteraceae; genus Bidens; species Bidens hawaiensis. The sequence goes on from NW_027493845.1 coordinate 213,538, forward strand.
TCCCCTGATTCTTGGGAAGATGACTTCTCTTTCTTGATATTTGCCCTTGCCTTCCTCCCTCGGCTACACAGATTCTTTTGTACTTTTTGCTGGCTGAGGCTCCTTCTGATTGTTCATTTTCTGGTCTTGAGTTTTTTACCAGGTGAGCCAGCTTGCCTGATTTCACATCTTTTTCAATTGCATCCTTCAAGTGGTGGCATGCATCAGTGTTGTGTCCTGTAGACTTGTGAAACTCACAGTACTTGCCACTGTCTGATGGTCCCTTGTAGTGTAGTGGCTTGAGGCTTTTGAACTGGACATTCTCAGTGCTTAACACCTGTGAAGGCGTTTTAGTGAGGGGAGTCCATATTCTTGGCAGAGGTCTGCTAGGATCTCTGCCGCCTTCCCTCTTGTCACCCTCCCCGCGATTACGAACGTCTTTTTGGGGCTGGGGTGAGCTTGGTTGCGCCTGCTTTTCTGCGGAAGAAAAACTGGTTGGTTGCAACCTGGACCATACAGAGTTCTGTTTGCCCCTCCTTTCGTTGCTGCGCGGTGTCTCAGCTTGATGCGCTCTTTCTCTTGCCCTATCTTGGGCAATTTGTTTTTCATTTCTCGCGAAGACTCGCGATGCTTCCATTAGTTTGGCCCAAGTGGTTGGCATGCCATCTCTGCTTACGAGAGCTCGGCGGAGTTGATCACTGCGCGCGCCTTGTATAAAGGCCACGCGCAAGAGTTGCTCAGTGATACCTCCGATTGCCAGAGACTCCTGATTGAAACGAGTTATGTAGTCTTCAATCGTTTCATCATTCCTGCGCACGCAGTGCATGATGTCATCAGGGTCGCGCGTGTGTCTGCGCTGCTGTACGAAGTGGGCTTGGAACTTTTCCAATAGTTCCTCGAACCCATCGATTTGCCCAGTCGGCAAGCTCTCGAACCAGACACGCGCCGCGCCTGTGAGGCAGCGAGCAAACATGTGACACCATGTTGGCATCGTCCAGCTTTCTAGGTTTCCAGTGTTGTAAAAACCTTGTAAGAAATCGTCTGGATCTGTTGTGCCGTCATATTTGCCCAAACCACTTGGCATCTTGGTTTTGTGCTGAATGGGGGCCTTCGCGATGCGCTCAGTGAACTTTGAATGTTTCACCAAGATGGCTGGCCTGTACGGTGTGGTTACGTCCACTTGCCCTCTAACTGGTGGGCTGTACGGTATGTGCAGATCCAGATCTGCTTTGGCTCCAGGCGCCGTGTTCACGTGCGCGCGGAGCTGTGAGCCTCCTGCATGAGTATCTCGCGTCTTCCTCATGCTGTGCACTTCTTCATCACTAAACTCAGTGTGTGCAGTGTGAACAGAATGACCATCTTCCGGCGCGCGCGCCCTTTTTGTTCCATGAACGTTTTGCTTGTCAAACGCTAGCCTTTGTGTTAAGTCGGCTGACTTTTTGTGTTTGACCAGCTCATTGTACTTGTCCATTAGACGTCGTTGCTCGTTTATGAGCCATTCTTTGGGGTCATTGGTTTCATCTTCTGGACCCATTGGTCCTTTTTGTTTCGCGCCGATAAGATTTTGTAACGTGAGATCGTCTGGAGGAGTTTCAGTCTGGCCATGAGGAGTTGTGATGAAGGGACGGTTACTGGTGGCGCGCGTAGAATCACGCGGCACCCTCAGAAACTGCTGTCCCTCATTAACATCCTCACGTTCAATATCCTCCAGAACTTGATCAACGTTACGAACGCCAGAAACCATGGTGAAAATTTGTTTCTTTTTTAGAGATCTGATGAGATCTTGTTGCCGTTGTAACAGGTGATGGCGCCAATGAAGAAACGTGGATCGACTCACTGGTAGACGATCTACTTTCCTCGGGTGTGATTATGCTATTTCACCGATGGTTCTCTGGGATCTGGGTTCTTCCACCTACAAAATGAACAGCACCGTAAACTTACCCCTCAGAAAGGGACAGAGGGGTCCTCTTTGGGGTAACCCTCCGGTGTGAGAATAAGTGTTTGTAGGAGAAGATAATAATATGAGAGTAAGGAAATTGGAGTGTATTGCTTAATATAGCTGAATACTGTGTGATTGAGAGTCTTCTCCTTGTGGAGTTGATGTGGTATTTATAGTGCTAGGGTTTCCCATGATTGGGCTCAGACCTAATTAGGGCCTTGTTGGCCTCCTCCAATTGCTTTGCGCCACGTGTCCTTGGGACACCTGGTGCTTTTTCATTGGTTATAATCACGTGGTAGCACATGGGTTTTGCTGAGTTGTCCACCTTTCATTGGCAGCTGTCAACATCAGCATATTCTTATTCCTTAAAAAGATACCTTCTGGAAGGTTGTCTGACGTGCACAATCAAGGTTGCCCTAATCCTGATTTGGATAAGGACGAGGTTGATTATGTGCATGTGTGATATGCGCCTATCCTGAGGATGCGCGAGGTCTTCTCTTTATTCTCACGCGCAGATGTTTCATGCGCAAATGTGATATGCACGAGCATGTGATATGCGCCACGCGCGGATGCGCCACGCGCATATGTGATATGCGTGAGCATGTGTGATGCGTGAGCATATGTGATGCCTGAGCATCTGTGGTGCCTGAGCATGTGATGCGTGAGCATATGTGATATGCGCCATGCGCATAGGTTTTGGCTTTGTGCCTTCATAATGTCTTGATTTCAAGCCTCTTGTCTATATCTTGTGGGTTGACCCGCCTCGCTCGGTGTTGAGGCGGGTACATATCTCTTCAATACAAAATGTAAGTATGATTTTGAACCTTTAGTTTAACAAATCAATAGAATAGCTAAAGTATGAATGTCATATCAACATCTTTCAAACGTGAAAAGACGAGTAAAATTAGTATGGAGTATGGACTACTATTGTTGACTTTTTAATTAAAGGTTCTTTCATTTTTTTTTTAAATGTTCGTAACTTTTTATGCAACAAATTTTTTTTTAAATATCACACTACAAATTCGAGTATTTTGTAATTTTTAATCTGAATACCCGATTGCTATACTTTTTAAATAAATATTTTTTAAATGTAGATGTGTTATGTGTATAATATGCATGATTATTAAAATAAGTAACGTAATTATCATTCAAGTTGCGTAACTATTTCATGCATGGTCACATATTATGCATGCGTTAATTATACTTATGATAATAAAGATATAAATGCTCACAAACTACACAATGAAGTTGTCTGATGGATATATATGGAGTTGTGCTGAAAACATCTTGCAGGCATGATGTACTTTGTTGGTTTTCTCTAATTATTATACACATATATATATACACATTGTGTTTATATAGATTCATAGTGCAAATACTGATCAACCTAAAATTGTCCCGCTCACATTATACATTTTATAATACACGTATTTAAATTTTTGTTTCTGATGTACACTATGAATACATTAGTGTTGGATGTTTTATACCCATATACGTACCATGTTGATTCTCGGGTAATTACCAATATACGTACCATGTTGATTCTCAGGTAATTACCAAGATAGAAAACTAGTAGGCTATATGCGATTTGGTTGAGAGAAGTACTAAAAAGAGAGAAATTAAAGGAAATTTGTGTTTATTTTCCTTCATTCCAAATCTTTTTAAATTGGAGATATTTGGAAGAAAATGATTTGTAATATATAAAATCTTTACTTTTTTTGGTAATTTCTTTCGAACTTGAGAATTACGTGGAAGCTAACTAAAATCTTTCTATTCCACACCCTCTTTCCTTTCGTTGATTCTTTTTCCCTTCTTTTGTTTCGTTTATTAAACCCGGGAACACAACCTAATTAAGAGTAGGTAGATCCTCAACTAACTTACATCTCTAAGTACATGAATTAGTGAAGAATTAATTAAGATAATCAACCCACAATCCATCTTTTACACATGTTTTTTCACTTTACTACTTTACAATGCATAATGATTATCATATTATATATCGATGACCTAAATATTCAAGTTTTTCCAGAAATAAAATTTCCACAGAACTTTTCCTATATATATTGATGTCCTAAAGTATGCTATTTTATATCGATGACTTTGTCCAAAGAGTAATTGATATACAGTATGGCTGTACTTGGGTTGAGCTAATGAAAATATACAAAAGCATGCAACTTTCTACTTTTATGTATAAATATGTAACGTAAAACTTCTTCTGAACAATATTAATTATTTAATGCATTTTGAACATAATAATTAAACATTAAATACATATATTTGGTGATACATCACCATAACGGTTTAATGGGTATCATGTGTGATTTTATGTTTGAAACTCGAAAGGGAGAATATATATAATGAATGGACGGGTGCGGGACTACCGGATCGTGTCTGTTTCCAAAAAGTTGTTTAAAGTATTCCCCTTTAATTTATATCAAATCATTTCAAATATTGCCAAAAGGATGTCGGTAAGTTAGTGACATGCAATTCGTTGAAAACATCTAACAGTTTAAAATAATCTAGCAAGGCTTATAATGATATTTAAAGCCAGTTTGAAGTACCTAAATTTAAAAATCTGATACACACTTGTATATTTTGTTCAAACAATAATATATTTATTATGTATCTGTCTATTCAACTCGCTATCTTTCTTTCATCAAATTAATAAAACATTTCAAACAATATTATACCGTTCTCACACTTTTTTTTATACTCCATCCGTTTCATTAAAAATGTGTATGTTTTCTTTTTTAACTGTCTTATTATAAATATCCATTTTCAAAATTTATTAGCCAATTTTCAAGTTTACACTTAAGCATACTCAACTAGCATTAATAAACAATATTGATGGATCCAATTTCTAAGGGTGACAATTATTGTCATTTGGTAAGCAAAAAAAGTAATCATTTAATCTACTTTTAACTTTGTGTTTTTCAAATCATGATACTTAAAGATGGACGAATAGAGTATAAATTTATTTATGTATAATATATTTCTCTTTTCAATTTAGAGCTGAAAACTTGAGTGACTTAATAAAATTAGAATTATCATATTCGAACAACTAAAGTTGATCATGACTATATGTAACATTATCATGTCCATTTTGGTGTAATTAGATTACTTAATTACAAAAGAAATGAGTTTGTTAACAACTATTAATAGTAACTAAGATAGTACCAATGAAGTTTAAGCTAAAATGAATTACAATGAATGCTTTAAACATGACCAACTAATATACTATTACGCAAATAGTTGCAAACTTTCAACAAAACGTTATAATTGTTTTGTACATTCTATGGTAGGTCTTTAATCAGTGTATCTGGTACATGTTTTAAAAAAAAGTACTTCTTTACTCGTTCTTGTTTTATTAAAACGTATTAATTAATTAATTACAAAATTTGAATAACCACTTATAAAAGTTAATTCAATTTGTTAGTGACAAGTAAACAAATACATATAAGATAAATATTTAAGTATTATCAACCTATAAAATCTAGCATTAAAATGACTAATGTTTTTATATCACTACTATCAACCAACCCAAAAGTTAAAAATATCAATTTTAAAAATATATAGCTTCAAAATACCAAAATATATATTTAAATCCTAAACAATTTAATAATCAAGCATACATGTTTTATTTGTTTAAAGTAATCCAAAACATTAATTCTCACAAAACAATGTACCTCCAACAGTGTAAGTACAACACATTAATGCGTCATCATTGATATTATATATACACAATCTAAATTATTACTGTATAAAAAGGGTTCACACGTTATACAACCCTTTTATCCAACCCTATTTCACGAAACACCAAATTACACCACCATCGAACATGGACCATGACCGCCCGGCGTTCACCTCCGGCGACCCAAGACTCCACTTCCACTCTTCAGTACCCTCACTAGTCTCCGACGTACCCTTTTACATGCACCAAGTAGCACTAAACCCTAACACACCACCGTCTCATATTAATTTTAATCTTGACAACACCACCATCACAACCACCGTATCTCCTCCGCCACCGCCGACATACTCACCTCAAACCGGATGGAACCTGAACCAACAAGGTACATGCGGTTATGCACAAAGTACTACTGTCAGATGGCCTAGACAAGAAACACTTACACTTCTTGAAATCAGATCTCGACTTGACCCTTGTTTTAAAGAAGCCACTTCTTCTAACCATAAAGCCCCTTTGTGGGATGAAATCTCAAGGTATTTGTATTTATAACATCTTATTAGATTTGAGTGATATGTACGATAAAATAAAAAAACAGTAGAGAACTGTGAGAACCGTATAAACCGTATAAATGTATTTTAATATTTGAATTACACAACTTATTAGTTAGTTGTTATTGGATTGTATTATTAGACTACGGTTTATTAGTATGAGCCTACGGAGTCAGATAGGTTTCTAAGGTTTTGAATATTGTAACTTTACCATTTAGTAAACGATTACGATATATAGAGGAAAATTAGATCCGCCGAAACCTAACTGAGCCTGTAGGCTCATACTAATAAACCTTAGACACAATCCAAACGGATTTGAGTCTTGTAAAGTAGGAAAGAAAATGAGTCTTTATCTTTGTATAATCTTTTTTTTTTTTTTCTCATGATGTAGGATAATGAAGGAGGAATATGGGTACCAAAGAAGTGGAAGAAAATGCAAAGAAAAGTTTGAGAATTTATACAAGTATTACAAGAAGACTAAAGAGGGGAAAGTTGGCAAATCCGACGGTAAACATTATCGGTTTTTCCGGCAACTTGAGGCGCTTGTGGGAAACCAACATGATCCCGGAAGTATTAATATGAATACGAATACAAATACGAATACCTTGGTCTATCCAAGCAGCCAATCTAATCATTCTTCAGGAAACAACACACCGAATGATTATCATGAGTTTAAAAAGAAAGAAATGATAGCCGCAATTGAGGAGTCAGTTGAGTCCCACTTCATGAAGCTAATGGTTAAACTAGAACAATGGTGTGAGAAGATATTGTGTACAATTGAGCAAAAGGAGCAAGAGCGGGTGTTGATTGAGAACGAATGGCGAAAGCACGAAGAGGCGCGGTTGGATCAAGAATATGAGGCTTGGGCTAGCCATGTTGCTCACATCAAGACTCGTGATGAGTCTTTACTTGAAGCATTGCAAACCCTAATAAAGGTTAGATCAGTCGGGTCAAGTCGTGGAGACATGGACCCGATGGCGAATTCGAGTGATGAAAACAAATGTAAAGATTGGATCGAACCCGAGATCTCTAGCTTGATTCATATAAGATCAAACAAAGAATGCAAGTTTCAAGAACATGGAGATAAACTTTGGGAGGAAGTTGCTTATGAATTGTCTCTTTTGGGATACAATAGAAGTGAAAAGGTTTGTAAAGAAACATGGGACAAGATTTGTGTCGATTTTAACAAAAGGAAGATGGAATGTGAGGTTTCTTCAGGAACAAGCAACCCGATGAACATCGGACGTTCGTGGGAAACTATGTAATCCAGGCGGGTTCTTCTTTCTTGACTATTCCTAACTAGCTAGCTAGAGAATCCATAGGATTATTGTTTGTAAAACAATGTAGAATAAGAATTGAGGTTTGACAAGAAATTATGATTAATTAATAAGATTAGAATGACAAATTCATGAGTTTAATTTGTATTTTGGTCTTGGTTGAACAAATTTTTTATGTGTATACATGCATGCTAATTAGGATAAGTAACAAATTACTAATTAGTCTGTGCTTGGTTTGGATAAGTAGACGAGTTAACTAGACTCGAATAAACTGATACTTTAAATAGATGATCACGCATGACATATGTTTTGGAACGAATACTAAATCTCCCTAATCATATAAGATTAATTACGAACACACGGCATTTATATATCATTGATATTTATAAGAATTTAGCATAACTCTTAACTTAGTGATTATGAAATTTTAAAAACCGGACTAGATTAATTAGTATTCTTGTATAAATTCGTAAGTGTTATTAAGTTGATCATTACATGCATGTTCACCTGATGTTCACTTAAACACTAACGTTGCATTTTCAATTTTCATTTAGGCCACCTTTGCTTTTAATATAACGATCTTAAAACAACGTTATGAAATTATAACAATCTTACCAAAAGGTAATTTAGATATTTAAGGTTTTTTTTTAATATAACGATCTTACATACAACGTTATGAAAATATAAGCTTGTTATATATAAATATAGTAAAAAGTAAGCAAATTTGTATACAATATACAAATACAAAAGATTTTCAAAAGTTTTATGTAGTTAACGTTTTTTTTAGTATATATATATGGGCCAATAAGGGAAATTATGGGTGGAATTGTATATCAAATATCACCAAGTACTAGGAACATTTTCATAAACTACAAAAATCATCCTTTGATTGTATACTTCCATCTCTATGAAAGTCTACATTTTTCAGCAAAAACATAAATGTTTTCTTTTCTAACCTCGTCTACCTCTCTCGATCAACTGATCCACTTCGTTAGATACTATGCATTTATTTTTATTCTCTTCCTAGATCCGTGCTAAGATAAGATAATATTTAGTTATAAACGTACTCTACGTAAAACATATCAATATTCAAGTTGATTGATACTACAAATTAATAACTACCAACAAGAGTGCATTATATATGGGTTCAAGTAGGAGCAGTCGTATGCCATAAATGTGTTTTATAAATTTAGTTTGACTGGAATTGCTTTACAACATTTTGTCTATGACATGCGACTTATACTAGAACTAGCTATAACAAATTATCGACTATATATTCTTGATTTTTCTAATATGGATGATTCGATCGTGCTAATGAGTTGGTGGTGGAGTGATAAGTGAGAGACTTGGTGTTCCATGTGATCCATGTTAGATTCTAGCCCCCCATCATATGATGGGAGATTAGAAGAGTGCGTGACGTTCACTAGTTTGATCCTTATAAACTGAATGGATTTTACCTCACCGCACCACCGTGCCTTTAAGCGAGTGTTCACGGGTGTTGGCATTAGGTGATGGTTTTTCCCGAATCCTAAGCCGAGTATAACCCGATATAATGAATTTAGCCAGTAGCCAATTTAAGAGATTCATTTGTTGTTCAAAAAAATGGATGATTCGTATTCAAATAAATGGATTATTCATAATCAATTTATAAAATTTATCACGCATAGAGAACAACTTTAGAACATGACCAATGCATGATAAGTTTGCAGGTATACCGGCAGTTCAATATTTTAAAAATCGGTTTTTAACTCGTATCGGAATGGTTTACCCTATGATTCCATATGAATACAATTTCAACTCAAAAAATAACCTAAAAGTACATTAATAAACATCATACTCAATTACAAAATATGTAAATAAACCAACCTTGAATTTGAAGGATGCAAAATGGTTGATTAACGAATCGTCGTTTACAGTGTTTACTCGTTTTAAATTTATACACTAGATTAAAAGTCATTTTTTAACAAATATGAACTGCAAAAAATATCGAAAATCATTTGGGTTTAAATCCGGTTTGCTAGTTTAAACCGGTATTTAAAAAAAAAAGGCGGTATGGTGTTCTAGCAACCTGTCCAAAAATTCCGGAAACTATATACCGATTAATTTACCAAAATTAGGTATAATCGACTAGTACGTACCAATTTTTAAAACATTGATACCGTCACTTAATTTTTTTAAATAATAAACTACAAAATGAATAATAAATAAAAGTTGAAAAAAAAAACAAAAATAGTAGAATTGAAAAATTAAATACAAAGAATTGGAAGATGATAAAGATGAGGCACATTTCACATGGTTTTCTTAAAATATTGAAACATGGTTTTCTGAAAATATATTTCGCGATCTTTAAAAACATCGTTATTTCTCAGAGTACAATAACAAGTTGTACCCTTAGAATCGACCAACGAGTCTAAATTAAATCTTCAAATGTATGCTAAAATGTTGCTAGAATATTAGTGCGTTTTGAGTATTTTTGTGAGCACACAAAATCTCTCAACTTCAAGTACGTCTAAAAGTTTTCCAATTAAGGCACAACTTCTGGATTTTAATCCTTTTGTTAAACAGCTGCAGGATATACTAATTTTTTGTATCCAACTTAAGAATTGTAGTTCATATGATCCTCCAATTCTCAGAGATCTTATCGCTCTAACATGAAACATGTGGACAACTTCTGAAGACCACAACCGAACTGGTTTAAAAGTCTCTAGATCGATCATACCCACTTCATCAGTGTTTAAGCCTCAAATATACCTTCAAAAAAATATAATGTCGGCTTGTAGTGACGTGAGGGCGCGCGCAGAATGCAAAGTGCACCTTCAAAGCACTGTAGTGTGCCATCGCCACACCACATGTGTACGTTTGCAAGTGCGACTTAGTGTGCTTTGTGTCACACTGGGATTTTTGGACCCCGGGCGGAAGACTAACAATTGGTAGACTATGTATTGTTGTATATGTATTTTTAAGATTTATTTGACGCACTTCCCGTTTTAAATTTATAAATAAAATTAATTGTATGTTAAGTACACATATCATTGGCAACTTGATGTAGTATATATAGTATTGTTAAGAATCAAGTATCCATTGAATGTCACAGCTACTTTAACTTCCAAACTCTCGTTCATGTCCAGTTAAATTAAAGATTGAAAGCTTTATAAAATGTAAAAGATATGACCTAATTAAAAATAAAACAAACATAAAATAAAGGTGAGAGATAATCAATTGATGACCGTCGTTTGAGTCAATCAAAAACCTAATTATTCTAAATAGTTAGAGCAAGTAGGGTATCGTATCACAAGGAGTATGTGGTTAATGTATTCGTGTAACAGATTTCTAATTATGAAGTAACTGAATTTTAGTGCTGATCACACAAGCAATTTTAGTAAAAGTGGAGAATTAAGCAACGAATAAATAAACGAGTTGTAAGCAGTTAACAAAGCAAATCACACCTGGGAATTCAAGTAAGCAACCAACAGTATCTCATGCAACCTAACAGATTAATTATTAACGATTAACTGAAAACTGATCAATTAGACAAAACCTTAGACATCAACAATTACTTTACACACGACACTGGTTATCAAACAGTCATTGCCAGTGTGACTCAGTTAAGGGTAATTGTACGTTTTATCGTATTCAATCTAACTAGACAGTTATATGACTAATTAATTATCTAGCAACTGGTAACAGATCGTTCAGACCAACATAAACCTAAACCGACCGAACACTCAGAAATACCAAACATCAATAGTCATATATCAATCATCAATAATAACACAATAGTATTCTTAATCACATGAGAAAAACTGTAAAAGGTTACGAACTATACATCCCGGGTGCGATTCTAGGAGATTAGCCGAGCCTAGTCATCATTGAATCTTCGATATGGATGATAGGAATCATATATAGGCTCTTGACACGAGCTAGGATAGTGGAAATCGCTTTCTTGGACTGCTGGAATCGCCTCTTGGTCGTCAAAACGGAGTTAGGGTTATCCTTGATTAAAAAGTTGTTATAAACCTAAAATTCCCGTCTGCACACACGTCGCGGTACGTGACGGGGCCTTCTATGGGTCGATCGCGTACCGCGATTGACCAAAGTCAAAACTTAATTAATCTCCCATCGCGGTACGCGATGGGACCCTCAACACACCCTTCGCGTACCGCGATGGGTTCTGCTACAGCAAACTTCAATAAATGTCATCGTTTCGCGTGCTGGGCATCCCGGGTCTTCATTCCGTGTCACAACAGGTCCATAATGAGTATTTTAACGCCTGTGACCTAAAATCCAATAATACACGTATGAAGTATCGAAAGTTCTAAAATAAACAGTTAAAACTAAACAATAAACGAACTAAAACATATACAAATTAACCGACCATCATCAATCCAATTCAAAGAGGATATCATTTTTGAAATATTTCATAAGAGGATTATACGGTAGACTTCTAACGTGGAAACAACCCCTGATGAGTTCTATTATCACAAGCATGCGATTTTGGGGACACGGCTGTACTTTTCAAGAACGGCCGTGCTTTCACTAAATCGTGTCGGCCCAACCGTGCAATGGTGTCAGCCAATCCATGCAATTGCAAAGGAACAATCGTTATTTGTCATCTATCATGTCATCCTTGTCGTGCTCGCTTGGTTGGCAGGGTTGTGTTGGCTTGATTTCTTGTTGGTCCAACCATGCATAGTCATGGTCGTGCCACATGGTGTGAACCATATTTGTTTTGTATCTCGTTTTTGCTTCTTATCCACCAAGAGCTAATTACACCTGCAAATTCATAAAGAGTGATATTAAGTGTGTAGTCATGTGAAAGTGAAAAATATATAAATGGTTGATAGTGGGGGATATATTGTAATCAAATATATAACTTGTAGCATATCAGATTTCCCATACTTTATTTGCTTAGTAGATTTGTATTTAAGAAAAGAAAAACAAAGTTTATTTATAGTCCGAGTCTCGATTCTAGTAGCTTAGATTACCAATATTGTTCATCACATTAAAGGAGATCACAAAGTTGTTTGCTCTGTTTTGGTGCAATTCTAGCTTTGAAGAAAATACCTAAATTGGTTTATGAGCTTATCTATGCATAAACCTACACTCTTCACAAATGTAAACTCAGCACACGTGAAGAGGTAGGTCCCCGCAAAGCCCAGTTGGACCCGCAAGACACACCTTGAACGTCTGCGCAAAGACTAACTGGTCCCGCAGGACCCACCATGCTCAGAGAGATGAAGACCTTACATGCAGTAAGCCAGCTGTTCCCGCAGGAAAGCCTCCCTTGGTACAGTACCCTGCCTGTTCCCGCAGCTATGGGTACAAGCCAGGAAGGAAGGCTACCCGCACTAACAGTAAGGCTACACGCATAAGGCACTAGCTCTTACACTTCAGCAATGTCACCTGAGGAAGGAATGAGCAAGGCGGGAATATTCCCGCCCAAATGAGCCAGTCCGTACGCTTCTGGAAGATCTTTGTACTATACCTGCCAAGGTATGGACAAAATAGACAAGATCTGACCAAAGCAGCCCATGAATCAATCACAGGGTGACAGCTTACCGACAATAGTACGAGGAGGAGCACGCTCCAGTACAAAATGTCACTATCAGCCGCTGCCTACCCACCAACCCCCATCGTGGCACGTACATAGCCCGTAGTTGGTGGAAAAGGAATATTATACAGCTGGCCGTACCTGCTTGGAAACCTACCTACGGCTATAAATACTCCAACACCTTGGAACGGTATCATCATCTCATATAATCTTATCTTTAGCTATTTCTCTCTATATACACTTATATTCAGAGCAATCTAGTCTGATTCTCACGCCGGAGGGTGGTCACAAGGAGGAACCCCCCCCCCCCTTCTCAGTGACGAGCTCACGGTGTCTGTTTTGCAGGTCAAGAAGAATAACCATCTTTGCCGGACCTAACCCTCGTGGGAAACATCTACTTAACCCTAAGATTATCCATAATCTGCCGGGGTCACTTAGTGTTTCTTCATTGGCGCCATCCGTGCATAAAAGCTAGAACTAATTCAGTTTTTTCAAAACCTCTGGAAAGATGGTTAAGGTTACTCCGATGCCAAGGCCAACGGGTGACCAAGAAACTCCGGTAACCACAACCCCAGCTACTGGGGGGAACACCGGCGAGTACACGATTTTTACGAACACTACCCCGGTTACTCAAGCCGGGGCAAGTGCAGTAAACAATCCTCCCCTGGGATTCATTGATACCCAGTTGGAGAAACAACAGATGAGGCTCCCCCGCCAAACACTTGATCAAGTTAAAGCTTGGACGGAAGCACGTCAAAAAGAATTCCAAGCTGAGTTGGATGAACGTTTACGTTCACTCCAACAGGCTAATGACGAACTCGGAAGCACTCGACAACAGCTCAACATGAGCAATGATTGCGAGTATTCGGATGATGAGTGGGAAGAATCTGACAGTGACGCAAACCCTCGTCATAAGACGAAAGGGAAGCGTAAAGAAACGGACCTCCAGCCGAGAAGAAATTTTGGAGAAACCTTCAAACCAAGGAACGCGGGGGGAAACCCACGTGACTTCTCCAAAACTTTCAGACCAACTATTGCAAATGCGAGAACGTCCAAGTTTGCAAAGGACATTGCTGAACCAATCGCCCCGAAGAGTGCCAAACAGATGTCCAACATCGGCACTTATGATGGCATATCCGACCCAGACGATCACTTGAACAGATTCATAGCGGGGGCAACCGTCAGCAACTGGACGAAACCCACGTGGTGTTATATGTTCCAGATGACGATGGTCGGAGCGGCCATGGCGTGGTTTGATCGTCTACCGGTCCACCACATCTATGATTGGGCGGACTTCCAGCACAAGTTCAGCCAGCACTTCAGTCAACAGAGAAAATATACTGAAGAGCAGTGGACGATCCTCAAATGCGTTAGAGAGGAGGATGAATCTTTGCTAGACTTCATCACTCGCTTCAACTCAAAGAAGCTGAGTCTGGGCACCATAAGTGAAGATCTCGTTCGCGCCGCTTTCATCCAGGGCGCCGAATACCCAGAGCTTATCCGCACATTGACGGGTAAAGATGGCATGCCATCCGCATGGGATGCCATCATGACGGCAGCTAAACGCTTTGCCGAAACGGAGAAGCAACTGGGTAGAAATCTTCCCCAGAGTACAAACCTCTACACGCAAAGGACCAGAGAGAATGATGTCCGCACCGCCCAGCAAAACAAGAAGAGGAAGCTAGGTATTTGGCAGTCAAGGGTAAAGTTTGACATCTCATCCAGCTCTCGCCCTCTATTAGGCGGAAGGGATAACACGCACCCACCAAACCGAAACCCCCGATGGACGCCACTCACCAAAAGCGTCACGGAGATATTTGCCACCGAGAAACTCCCATGGCCAAAAGCTCCAATGATCCGGCAGCGTCATAACGCGGATCAGAGCAAATCCTATGACTTCCACGGGACAAAGGGCCACACCACCGAGGAGTGTACATCTTTGAAGGATGTTGTCGAAACATTCGTCAAAGATGGAAAACTTACACACCTTGTGGCATCAATCAAGAATGGAGGGAGGAACGATAATCGGTACAAGGGCAACGGACGAAAGCCTGTTGACATCAGCATCCACATGGTTCATGGTAACGTCAGAGGAAGAAAACGACGAACGACAGAACCATGTGCGTGGAAGGAAGCTGAAGTGCGCTTCCCGCGAGTGCCAGGAGGGCCCAACAAAGAAGACCCTATAGTCATCAAAAGCCAGCTGGGGCACTACATCACTTCCCGCACTCTTGCTAATAACGGCGCTTCGTCAACGGTCGTGTACAGGCAGTTCTTCGACAAGCTAGACGACGAAGACAAAGAACGCCTGGAAACGGTTTACGCCTCGATGGAAGGGTTCGATGGCAGCACAAACACCCCCACACCCCCTGGGTATCCTATCTTTCCCCGTCACTCTCACGGACGGGAAACACTCCCGCACAGAAGACGTGGACTTCGTCGTAATGAGGAAGCCACACCACACATACGACATTCTCTTCGGGAGAAACGGGAGTTAACAAGGGATGCGAGTAGATTTGTTTTCAAAATGGGGCTTTATTTATGGCGAAAATAAGCAGCATTGTTTATTTTCTAACTTATTCTTGACCTCTTTGGGGTCTTTTATCCAACGCGGAAGTCCTTTTAGAGCAACATATAGTCGGTGAAAGAAACGTCGATTTCTAACTAAAAAAGGTTAGAAATAAAAAAGAAAAAGAGGATTGTCATATTTGGGGACATGGTTTTTGGTGAAGGCCGGGAATAAAAGAAAATGCTAAAAACAAAACGCATTAATCTTAATGCCTACGTCATTTTTATGCATTCAAGTTTATGGTACTTTTGATATGTATATGTATTAGGCAAGTGAAACAATCAATTTTGGCAAAATCTCAAAATCCAAATGAATGAGCATATGGAAATGGCAGGGTTAGTGCAAGTTTGTGTTGTATTTTTAGCTTACGAAAACCTTAATTTTGAAATTTCATATATTACAATAAACAAGCGGATATTACAATAAACAAGCGAAGGGTAAAGGAACTAAGATTCCATGAACCAAATTCTTGTGAAAGTGTGTGGGCGATACCCGCAACCGTATAAAGCACTTGTTATCTGATTTATTGTCCGCTTGATAATGTTTATTCTAAGACATAAAAGTAGAAAAAAAAGGGCCAAAAGGTTTGTTCGTGTAATTTGTTGACACGTGAAAAACACAGTGGTACTAGTAATATGCAAAATCGTGCTTCGTTGGTCAATAATTGAACAAACCGATTGATAAGATAAATCATTAGAAAATAAGAAAGTTAAAAATAGATCTAGTTTTTTTATTGCTTACATTTCTTTATTTCATGCATTGTCTTTAAACTTAATTTGTATGTTCGTTTGAGAAATACGACCGTTTGAAAATTATCCCAAATGTTGATTTTCTTCTTTATCTTGTGATTGGAGTTTAACCCGCTCTAAGGAACTAGCACAAACACAACATCGATGTTAAGATTGCTTTTATCTTCGAAGCTCCTTAGTTCATTTATGTTTAACTCATGTTGCAGCGCAAAAATCACGAAAAATTGACACATCGAATATTTATTTAATAAAATCGAGATCTTACAAAAACCTACCCTTAGAGTTCGGCAAGCGCGTTAATTCGTGAAAAATATTTGACACTCTAATATGCGTACAACTTTTACGGCGTGTACTGTATATTATTACTTGCAACTCCGTTTTAAGTGAAGCTTACATCGAAACGTAGATAATAATAATAATAATAATAATAATAATAATAATAATAATAATAATAATAATTACGTCATCACGATATATTTTGAATTTAACAAAACATCATGTCTTAAAAGTTACGAGCATAAAACAAAAATATGCTTTTCATTTTTGTAAGTTATAACACATGAACAAGCGATTAACAGTGACCATTGAATAAGTTTCTTTAGCTTGAGTTGGGTTAAAAGC
Source organism: Bidens hawaiensis (assembly GCF_021521415.1). NCBI lineage: Eukaryota > Viridiplantae > Streptophyta > Magnoliopsida > Asterales > Asteraceae > Bidens > Bidens hawaiensis. Next base: position 230,459 of record NW_027493845.1, read on the forward strand.
ACGGAATGTATTTGCGCCATCACCATCTTCAAATAAAGTATTTTCTACGGTAGCACCATGAATAGCGCATAGCAAAGCAGCGCCCAATATACCGGCAACTCCCATCATATGAAATGGGTTTAATGTCCAGTTATGAAATCCTTAAAAAAAGAGGATACATCGAAATATAGCTACTACACCAAAACTAGGCGCAAAGAACCAACCAGACCAACCTAGTGGATAAATCAGGAATACAAAAACAAAAACGACAATTGGATCTGAGAATGCGATTGCATTATAAGAATATTGTGAGACCAAATTTTTTTGCTAAATAAAGGCACACTTGGTATTCTATTTGTTACACTTACGAGCTAGCAAGCTCCCTAGCACACCGCCCCGTCCTAGGCGACTAGGTATTCCACACTATGTTTCCAAGTAATAGAACTTGGGGTGGGTTGAAGCAGTATAGACATTTTTACCGGTCAGCTTATCGTTTTAGAATTTAAAAAAATAATAATCCCTCATATTTTATTAGGGCATCCCCAATAAAGAGACATAAAAACACCAAAAAACATATCTTGTCAAATGCGAGATCAAAAATGCATTATTCTTTAAAAACACTCAAAACTTATCAAATAAAAAATCTTAAAACACCCAAAAACATTAGCATATGATCAACACCTTTTACACTCTATATTTTCCATGATTCTTTAACAAACATTTTTTTTAATTCAACACTTAACTGCCCATTGCCCCACCGCCTAAAAAACCTTAGTTTTATCTAATTATTGTAGAATAACTTACTTAGAAAAATAGACTAAAAAATACAAATGCAAAAACACAATAGACAATAATGGATAAGGTAAATGCAAAACTTACTTTTGATAAATTCGAGAGGCTTCTCGACTTTATCAATTGACAAAAAAAAAATATTAACCTGTTCAATTTTGTGAATGTTTTGTTTCACTAGAGCATAATTTTGCACGATATGTTTCACATACAACATTCTGATTACTATTAAAGGAAAAGTTAATGTTGACACATGTGTTTCTAATTTGATAAAAGTTAGAAACATTGATAGGACTGCAAGTTGCTTGTCGGAAGTGTTTTTTTCCTTAAGTTTTAATAGTAATGGGAAAAATACTCAATGTGTAAAATCCCAAATTTTCAGACTATTTTCAAAAATGTCATTAATTCGAAACCCAATCACATTTAAGATTCTACCTTTAATTTGTTTTACATTTTTAAGTCAAAACTTTGAACCCGTAACAAGTTTTACGATAAATCTATTTGCATTCTCAAGCTGTTTAAAATTTCCGATTACCCATTTTTCACCCGTAACAAATTTGAGCCAAATGTAATTACTTTGTAACAAATGATATGTTTACCAATTTTTAACCCGTAACAATCAAATCTAAGTTTCATAAAAAACTCGAAACAAATCCTTGATAAAATAAAAAACCCAAGAAACTAAATATGATAAACTTTATTATATTTAAAAGTGATTACTATCATTACAATTTAGCACACATATGTATAGTTTACTAAATTAACCAAAAAAACAAATAAATAGATTTAAATCATATATTTATAATTTATATTTATATGACAATACAAAAGAACCAATAGATAAATGGAATTATTTTTTAAAAAATGGATAAAATTTTAAGCATATATGTATAACTAGTTTTTATCCCCCCGTATTACGGGGGTTGTGTTTCATTTTTAGTGTCTAATATTTATATATTTTTTTTGGATTTAATTTTATTTATTGTAATAATAATATACTTAGGGTTTGATGATGAAAGGGTTTCACAAATGAATGAGATATTATAACTCGTTTAAAAGCTATGGGTTTGGTGAGACCCATGACCCGTATATTATTTTTTTACTATAAAATTGTATCTTAATATAAATAAGATTTTTTTTCGTGAAAAATTAGATATTAATTTTTAGTATATCTTTATATTATAACATTTTCATATCAAATATTTGGTGAGATTAATTTTTTAATGTAATGAGATGTTATAACCCGTTTAAGGTTATATGGTCTGGGGAGACCCATACCCGTTAATTCGGGCCAAATGCATGAGAAGTCTATATTCACAAATAAAACAATCTGGTAGCTTGAGAGAATGTAGAAAGCAACCAGAGAGCTTTTAAAGGTTTTACGAGTTTGTTTTATCTTATTCGTTTCTAATGTTTATATATTTTTTAGGATTTTAGTTTATTTATTATAAGAAAGTCAATGATATACTTAGGATTTAATGATGAAAGGGTTTTATAAATAACTAAGATGCTATAATCCGATTTAAAAGCTATCTGGGTTTTGTGAGACCCATAACCCGCATTTTTTTACTATAAAATTGTTTATTAATTATAAATAATATTTTAAAAAAGACGAATATTAATTTTTAGCATATCCCTATTTCATAGGTTTCATATCAAATATTTTATGAATTTTTTCAATATAATGATATTTTATAACCCGTTTAAGAGCTATCTGGGTTTGGTGAGGCTCATACCCGTGAATTCGGTTCAAATACATGAGAAGTCTTCATCTACAAATAAAACAATTTGGTAGCTTTAGAGAATTTAGGAATGCTTCGTTTATATATATTTAAGATACAATGATTAAATAAATTACTTAGTAAATTGAAAGCATATTAAAGTTTTTTTTTGTTATTTACAATCTTCAACAATATATATGGTATAATATGTTAATAATAACATTTAAAATTATACTTTTTTCAATATTTAACAAATACGGATTGTTGTTGATATTTGAATTTCACAAAGTATGTTGTGAAATACATTTTAACAATGTATAGTAGTATAATATGTAAATATTTATTTTTATAAAAATGTATAAATATTGTAAATAGAGTTAAAGAAAAGTGAATAACCTAATTATGTTATAGATATAATATAAATAGAGTGTAAAATGAAAGTGAATAATTATTGATATATGAAATATATTAGTTTTGAAGGAAAAAAATTATTAGAATTAACCAAAAACCAATATGTGGCTACAATCTTTTTACTTTATTAAAATGAGTAGATGAGTTCAGGACCAACGAAGCCTACAACAAATAGTCTATGTGTTAATTTAGTGACATACTTTTATTGGTGGGTTTAGTGGGATGAAGTGCTGTTGAATTGAGTTAAAAGTAGGAGTGCCGCCTTGTAAATTGTTTTCTTTTAGTGTTTCAAAAATAATATAAGGTTATAATAATAAAATTAGTTAGAGATGGATTTGAGTATGACGTCGTTTTGCGTCTGAATACCATGACACAGACACGCAACAAAGACAATACCAAAGACACGATGTGGCATGTGGGCAACCAAAAGCGCATGACTTGTCGTTTCCATTTCTCTGTTACCTTTTTTCTATTTTCCCATACTCCCATCACTTTCTCATTTATCTTCCAACGTTTTTATTAAACAAGGTACCTAACGTTATACTTTCAGAAACTATAGTTCAACAGTTGAAGCCAATATTTAAACAATTGTGTTGTAACTACCCACGGCTAAAAAGCTATGATTCTAACATTATTTCTCTCCGGTGGTTTTTCCTTTCTTTCACTGTAGTAGTTGTAGGCCCAGAAGCTTTTTTATGGGAGTTGAAACTTTTGGGAGCGATTGTCTATCGTTAAATATTGAAAAAAGAAACCCGATCCAGCTAAGGTTGATTCAAATTGGACCACAAATAAATGAAAAAAAAAGATACATTTCAATAATCTAATACTCAATTTATCAATAAGTTTTGTTTTTCCTTTCCTCATCAACACTAACCTAATAGAGTACTAGTACTCCAAATGGGTACACCCTCTTTCACTATCCTAAGGCCAATGAGTATGGTTTCTCTCTCATTTGTCATATATGCGTCACATAAGTTGTCTCTTTCATTTTACTTCATCATTCAACTAGGGGTATAAATCATTCTCCTAATTCTTCATTTTCTATTTTTATTTATTTAATACAATTTATATATATTTTAATAATTAAACTACAACTAATATATAAAAATAATATAATGAAATAAACTAAAAATAAAAAAAAAATAGCTAGTCTTCGTTATAGGAAAGAGGTGATAGCGACCATATATGTTCGACCTAGTTCGAACGAAGCGCATCATGTGTATGAAGTTCATGTTGAAATTTGTGATTAAAGTGTTGCTGTTTTGGTTGAAATAGATTTGTTTTAAATGGTTTAGATATATGGATGTATTTATAATATCAATAACTTAATTTTTTGTAAAAAAACAGGAAAAGTGTAGTTGGCTCAAAACGGTCACAAGAATAAGAGAATGAGCCGCACGACCATACTCATTTTCCTCCGGTCATGCGTGAAATGAAAAGGGGGGGGGGGGGGGGGTCTTTCACGCGAGTGATGAGATGTTCACATAGGACCATTACCCCTCACTCCCTGATCCATACCCTCTTGTCTAAATAGGTGAGGGTGCTCCTCTCATTGTTTAAGAAGTACCCCCAAAAGAGTACCCCTAATGGTGCCTATTCCCCTTAATAAATCAAATGGTCTAATAAACTAACTAACAATCTAAACAAATCTTGATATAACCAAGTTATTAGGTCAAATTTAGTGGCAAAGGTTTAATAAAATTCATGAATGGTTGATAAACTTATGATCAATGATTGTTTAATGAGATTTTAAATTGTCGTTAATTTCATTGTTTAGTTTTGCGCTTCAAATGTCCAAATTGTTTGTTTAAAATGAGCTCGAATTATATATTTAAAATGGTCTTGATTTGTCCAAACTAATTGTTCATGAGGGCAATATAATTATTTGATTATTGCAATCGGAAGTAAATCGCATATATACTATTTAGATAAGAATAATTCATAAGGTATTCCCACATCTTATCTCAAATGAATAAGCTTGCCATTGATCGTAGTTTGACTAATTTTGTATAAAACAATGTGAAAGCTTAACGAAAGTTACTTAGACTTAAATAATGTTCTAAAATTAAAACCACGTATCCTAAACTCGCGACTTTTGAAAAGTAGACCACAAAAGGTGTGACCTCGGTCAAACCACATGTATAATTTGTATAATTAAATTATTATAATTAAATTATTTTCACCTATACCAAATCACAAGATGATCAATGTAAACTTCTTTTATTTAAGTTGAAAAATGACTTTTGAAAATAAAGTCGGGCTTGATAACTTAAATTACAAGCTAGTGGACCAGACACAAATGTACTATTAATTTAGCTAAGTGGCTATTTTGCTCCATAAAGTATTGGGCGATATAAAAGAATTGGCTTTCGATTGACTCTCTATACGGTCCAAGATTTCTATAAGGGAGTGGAGGTTGTGGTTTGGTTTTAACTATGACGGAATGATGTATTGGGTGTTTTGGTTTAGTTTTTTTGGCCCTCTTTGGTCTTGTTCCTCAGTTTCTTGCTGATTTAACGTTAACTTGTACTCTTGATTTATGTTTTATATAAGCCTTGCTGTTAAAAAAAAAACTAAGTGGATTTAACCAAATCATTGCAATGGCGGAGGAAAACCGATCAAAGGTGTCTTGACTTGCCGTGTCCATAACTAGGTCGACTAGTGTTGCTACAACAAAGATAAGACCAATGATAGTGAATGGACTGGTTAGGCTAACAAGCTTCAAGGGTTTAGGTTAACCTAACGCAGGTCGTGGTGTCCCTCTACGTTTGCAAAACGTAGAAGGAGGTTCACTAGTTAGTTGTTTGTTGTTATAGATCACCGAAGATCAAGAACCGTGATGTTTGGAATCGGTTTTAGGATGATGTTCTTGGTAAAGCTATGAAGTTATTGAAGTAAGAAAGAAATAAGCTAAGAACATATTTCTCAAGGAAGAAGAGAAGATTAGGGAGATGGTATTATCTGCCCAAATCTGTTGTGTTTATGTTTATGGCTAAGTCTCTCTTATATAGGAGAAGAGACTTAAGCCTTTCGTCCAATTGTAACTAATCTAGTTCCCCTCTAGTTTGCCTAGAGAGTTGACCTTTATGGGCAGGAAGCTTTGGACCACTGGTCCATAGTTAAAATAATATTACTTTATCTGAGCATGCCCTTTGTTCAGAGGGGACAAGATGTGAACAGTGATGTGACATCGTACTGTAGCACGTGGGTACTTGTTTACATAAGTTTGGGCGGGAAACGAAGCTTTTAACCTTTTAACCCTTTTAGCGTTAATGTGTTCCAGCCATTTTATTATTTCCTTGGGCTACCCCCGTCATCAGCCCCCAAGTCAGAGGTGTTTGAGGAGTATGCTCAAGGGCTTCTGACTTTTGCACACATTTTGTTTATTGCTTAAAGGCTTCAAGGCTTGTAGGCTTCGAAGCTTTGTTCAGTTTTGGTTGTTTTTTGAATTATTGATGTGACAGTTGATGTGACTGTAACTGTTAGATTACGGTTTCCAATAACTGTTTTTCATTAATAGTTATCAATGGGATAACTATTCACTTTCTTCCAGATTTGTTTAACAATTTCCACCATAAACACTTTCAAGTTTCATTCAATCCACTACCAGGTTAGTTTCGATCCTTCCTTCTTCTTCAAAATTATGGTTGCCAAAAAGGATCTTTCGATCAGTTTTCCCGATTAACCCAGGAAGATGTTGAATCGTTTTGTATTGAGTGGGGAATAGGGTTAAAGTATAAACCGATTGCTCCGCCGGTCGATTCTTCCATCGATCGTTGTCCGGCGGGTTTTATCGCTCTATATTGCCGTCATTTAGAATTTTCTAACCTCCGACACCCTTTTTCGGTTTTTGTTCTTAATGTTTTGGAGTATTATCGTATATCATTCGGCCAAATCCATCCGTTAGGGCTTGCTAGGGTTTTGCATTTTGAAGTTTTGTGTAGAGCCCTAGGTTATGACCCTTCGCTGTTGAATTTTCGTTGTTTCTTTCGCTTAGCGAAAAATGGTGATTGGTACACGTTCGAACATACCAAGGTTGATATATGTTTGGTTTCCTCGGCGGTTACAACCCTCGGTTCTTGGAAGGACCGGTTTTTCTGTGTTTCTGATTCTATCCTTCCGTTTAAACCCGTTTGGAGACAACCCGAAGCCGTTCTAAATGAACCAGAACCGGCCGAATCTGAGTTAAACGAAGCCTTTTTGAAATCAATTAGAACATGTCCTTCGCGTCTTCGCCCTCTCCCCGAACATCTTCTTGTTTTGTTAGGAATTAGCAAATTTGGGATAAGCCTAATCGGGATCCCGTGCTTATGAGGGATAATAAGGGTATGCATTTGTTTTTTCCGCTTTTGCTTTATTTTGTTGATATGTTTGCTAATGGGTTTCTTTTGTGTTTGCAATCATGTCGGCTTTGGACTTTTTAAAGAGCGATGATACTTCTGACGTTGGTTTTACTGATGCTGCGGCCGTTGTTGGGGAAGATTCAGTTGTTCGAGGGAAAGAGGGTCGATTTGAGGATGCTGAGTATGCTGGGGTTGAAAATGTTAAAGGGTTCACTAAGACCACTGTTCCAAAATCTTCCACTCGTCGTTCCACACGACGTTTGCTAAAGTCTGTTGCTACCTCATCCTCTCATGAGCCCGTTGAGGTTAGTGATGAAATTCAAGTCTCTGAAGACCAAGGTCCATGATGTGTTGAATAACACACTTATATTTCCTTACAATTTTATAATGTTTTAATGATTTAATATCAAATTTATGTGAGTTTAGGGGGTTAAGAGCAAAGTTTTACAAAGTTGAAATGTTTTGTGTAGGTTATGGAAAGATGTGGAAAAAAAGGCAAGGAAAAGAGAACTTGGAGGGTTTAAGTGTCAAAGTTTCAAAGTTTAATCAAGGCCCGACACAAGCCCACAAGTTAGGAGCCTTGTATAATATTATATTAAGTTAAAATAATTAGTTTCCAGCCATTAATCTCATCATAATCCCGAATTACACAAAAAACCAAAACAAAACCCTAGCTGCGATCGCGGCCACTGTAGCAGCCGGAAAAAGAAGAAAAAAAAAGGAAGAAAGGAGGCGGCTGAGGGGAAGGACGGCTGTGGAAGAAGAAGGAGTCTTGGGGCTGCTGCTAGGGACTTTATAAATCATCAATATCAGACAATTACTTAAGTAATCATCTATAAACTTTACTTTATGTTCGAGAACCCTAATTTAGTTGATTTGATCTTTTGATTGGCATTGTTTTGCAATTGATTGATTGTTTGTCTTGTGATTGATTGTGTTTGGATCTTGAATGAGTTTTATAATGTTTAACATGATGTTTATGATGTTTTTCTTAAGTATGCATGGCTGTCCAAAATTAATATGTAGCTAAACTTGTTTGTTCTACCTAGGACAGATGATTGTTGAATGGTTTTAACTTGTTTAATGGATTGTTAATGTTCAAGACTTAAATTATTGATGTAAAGTTTAACTAAACCATAAATTAGATTGTGTGTGATGGCTGTGTTTTATTTATTATTACTTATAATCCTCTTGCATTAGTTAATTGAATCGGTTTTGATTAATTGATTGTTTGTTAAGCTCTTTACTTGGTGTTTTGGGTTTATTTGCGGGAAGTACAACCGTAGGGATAAGTGGGTAATATAATCATCTAAAATCAGTTAAAATACACATTCTTTGAGACCGAGAGGTGATAAGAAGTAATATTGTCTCATTGCTTTTACTTGTTAGAATTAAGACCGCGCGAGAGCGGGTTTTTGTCTTGTCAAGTTTGAGTGTTTATGTGCAATTAGTTGGTTTAATTTGGTTAAGTTAAATTGTTCCTCTATCCTTGGATGCGTAGTATTCGTCTCCATTAGGATAGTGTGTCGAGGAGACCGAGAGGAGAGTCGATATTTGAACACGTTAATAATTGTTTTTCCGGTTTGTTCTTTAAAAATCAACTAAAATAAGTTAAAGTTTGTTAGAGAGACTGAAAGGTAATTTGACTTTCTTAAACAAGTTTTGGTTGTGTCATCTTTTATAACCGGTGTCTTGAATATTTTTAATCCGTTGTCTTGTTATTTCTGTCAACATGATTCATTCCTAGGTAGACGTTTTTACATATTGAATTTAAATCAAAGTTTTCTAAAAGTGTTTTGTCAAACGTTTTCGTTTAGTTAAATTAATTTAAGTAGTTAAATAAAATCTTAAAAATTAAATAAATATTATTTTGGTAAGTCTTGGTTAGAGTTTTCTTAATCATAAACGTTTTCACGTGTCCTTGAGTTCGACATCCGGACTTCCTTGATGCTATACTATTTATGATCGGTACACTTGCCGGTTTTGTGTGGTTTCTATAGGATTTTCGTTTTTATAAATTTAAAGCTTAATTGTGATTCGTTCTTTATTTATATTATACATTTTCACACATCAGTCCAACTATGGAGGTTGAGAAGGAACAGGGGTTGGTGGTTTCTAAGAAGAAGAAGTCGACTGGCAAGAAGGTTGAGATGCCAGTCGTTCAAGGGTTGGATGGGAATGCAGTTTATGTGCCAGAATGGAGTGTTAGGGTTGGGGATAGTTTCAAGGATCCTGAAGTTTGTGCTGATGCTTTAGCCCATTTTGCTCTTCGGGGGTTCGTGATACTATCTCCAAGATGGAAGGTGATTTCTTGTTGTCCAGGTTGATCTTGAACTCTTGCAACGTTTCTGCCCTTTTGACAGAAGGTGTTACTCAGTTTCGAAAAAGGATGGAGGAGTATGAAGAGTTCATGAAGACGAAGGAGAAGATGAATGCCTCTATGGCGGCCATGAAGAAAGAAGTTGAAGGTTATATAGAGAAGGAGAAAGTGAATGTGAAAAAGATTGAAGAGTTGTCTCGTGGCCACGCGATTGAAATGGCAGGGTTGAAGAAAGCTATGGAAGCTGACAGGGCTAGGTTGGATGCTGACTATGAAGCCTTTGAGGTGCAGAGGAAAGCCTTCGAGATGGAGAAGGAAGGCTTGAAGGCTTCGGTTACCCAAACTTCTGATGACAACAAGTGGTTGATTGAGCATGGGTTTCAGCAGGTTGTATCTTACTTGCTTCATTCTAAAGAGTTTAACTCGGTGTTGGGCGATGTTTACACGAAGCTGCTAGGCCATGGGAAGCATTTAGGTTTTATTGCAGGCTTCCATCATCACGAAACCGGTCAGCCTATGGAGCAGTCTCCCTTGTTTAACCCTGAAGCCTACAAGCTTTTCACTGGTTCAGTTCATGCGATGGAAAGGCTCACTTACCCTTATGTGGGTGTCTTTTCGTCATGCTATGGTAAGCCTCTTTCAGTTTTGCAGGGCTTGAAACCAGCTGGCCTTGATGAGAAGGTTTCTAAAGAGGTGCTTGAGTCCTGGTCGAAAAAACGTTCCCGTTCCGGTGATAGTGAGGAGACTTTATCTGGGGGAAGCGACGGATCTCATGTGGCAAGCCTCGAAGGCTCGGCTGTTGCTGATGTTGTCCCACAAGTCAAGAAGTCCAAGAAGGCTAAGGGTGGTAAGGCTAGTACCTCAAAGCCTGTTTATGATGTTTAAGTACCTGATTCGTAGCTTTCTTAGCACTTTTAAAAGAATGTTATGTAATCTTAAACAATGTAGGTTTGACATGGAACTCTTAAAGTTTCTTCCTTGTGGTTGTGTTTGGCCTTTACGGCCTTTTGAACATTTTCTTGGGAATCCTTTTGATTTCCTTGTTTTAGCCTTAATTGGCTTATTATGTATGAATTCTATTTAGCTATGGCCTTGGAATGGCCTTGTTTATGAACTATGATGTTCTATGTATTTGTGTGTTGGTTGCTTGTCTTGTTAATTTGATGTGATTTTAGCTAACTTTCCTTAAGAAGTTTTAGTGCTGCAGTCACTTTTAGCTTCAAGGCTTCATTAGGTAAAAAGCACATGTTGGCTATCCTTTATATCACTACTTAGTGTATGTTTTTTGTTTTCGTAAACTTTTGTAAGCTTAATGAACGAATTGGTGTAGGCTGTTCAGACCTGTCTATGAGACAAGTTTTAGTTGAAAAAATTTTCTAAGTCTCATGGAGTTGGATTGACATAGGAACTCACCCCTTATATAGGTCCATTCAACCCTTGAACCTATTGAGCGATGTGGCCTGGGAGCTCATCCCCTTACATGGCCCTTGCCATGGAGTTCTTGCTAGGTTCTCAACCTGATTATAGGATAGTAAAGACAAGTTATGACAAAAAGTTTATCATTCATTCAAGAGGTTGTTGTTTCACAAAAAGGAGAATTGTACATCTCTTGAAATACATTTTTACATTTTGACTAGGCATGGAACCTTTTAAGGGTTTTGTCGTTCTAGTGTCTTGGAAGTTTTTTGCCTTCTGCGTCGGCCAGCTTGTAGGATCCACCCTTGTGGGCTTCGAGGATTGTGTATGGTCCTTCCCACTTTTGGCCAAGCTTTCCTTGATTTTCTTTCTTGTTGGCCTCGTTGTTTCGGAGTACAAAGTCTCCAGGCTTGAAGCGTTCATGCTTCACTCTTGCATTTTAATAAGCTTCCATTTTTTGCTTGTATTTAGCCTCTTGAATTGCTGCTTGATCACGAATTTCTTCAAGGAGTTGCAAATTCAACATGGTCTCTTTGTTGTTTGATTCGAGGTCCATGTTAAGTGTTCTTTGAGTCACAACTCCGACTTCGGCTGGGATTACAGCTTCCGATCCGAACACTAGGCTGTAAGGCGTTCGTTTGTGGCTTATCTTCTCGGTTGTTCTTATTTCCCATAGAACGTTTGGGAGTTCTTCAAGCCAATTGTTGTTGTGCCTTCCCAACCTTGTTTTGATTCCTTTAACAATGGTTCTGTTTGTTCTTTCAACTTGGCCGTTGGATTGTGGGTATGCGACTGAGCTGAACACTTGAGTGATCCTGAATTCTTTGCACCATGTGCTAAAAGGCTTCTCAGCAAATTGTTTCCCATTATCCGTGACCAACACTCCTGGCAGCCCATAACGGCAAATGATGGTTTCCCATACGAAGTCGATGACTTGTTTGCCCGTTATTTTTGTAAGTGGTTTGACTTCAGGCCACTTGGTAAAGTAGTCAACAGCTACTAGCAAGAATTTTACCCCATCCTTGGCTGGTGGGAATGGACCAACAATATCCATCCCCCACTTGTGGAAGGGCCAAGCCGAGGAGATGGGGACTAGATCGTGTTTAGGGCTTTTGGGAACCGGTGCATGAATTTGACAAGCTTCACACTTTTGAGTTGTTCCGTTGCATCTCGGTGCATGGTAGGCCAGAAGTATCTGAGGTTCATCAATTTTGCAACCACCGTTCTCGGCCCAAAATGAGCTCCACATATCCCCTCATGAACCTCTTTGATCAGATATTGACTTTGTTCGGGGCCCACACATCTTAGTAGTGGTGCAAGGTAGGCCTTTTTATAAAGGATCTCTCCTTGCAACACATACTGTCTGGATTTGATTCAAACCCTTTCAGCCTCTGTCTGGTCCAAAGGTAACTCACCATTTTTGAGGAACTTTTCTATGGGAGTCATCCAATTGGGACCTTCTTCGGTGATTACGTCTTGAACCTCCAGTTCTTGAATTGAAGGAGTTTTCAACACTTCCACCAATACTTTCTTGGTGAGGTGTGCAAATGTGAGAGACACTAGTTTGCTTAGGGCATCGGCTCTTTTGTTTTGTGATCTTGGGACTTGTTTGATGGTACATTCTTGAAATGTGGTCATCAACCCTTTTGCCTTTTCACGGTATTTCTTAATGTTGGGCTCTTTGGCTACATAGCTGTCATTGACCTTACTTGAAACAAGTAACGGGTCTGTGAAGACTTGTAGCTTGTGGATCTTCATATCTTTGGCAATCTTCAGACCAGCGATCAATGCTTCGTATTCAGCCTCGTTGTTGGTGGTCTGAAATTCAAGTCGAAGAGCATATGTAAATTCTATCCCTTTGGGGTTGATTAAGACGAGCCCAGCTCTTGACCCTTCGATGCTGGAAGCTCCGTCGGTAAAAAGCTTCCAGGCTTCGGGGTCAGAAGGTTCAGTGGCAGTTGTATGTATTTCAGGAATGACTTGCTTTGGAATTTCTACAATAAAGTCCGCCAAGACTTGGGCTTTGATAGCTTTTCTTGGGACATAGGTGATGTTATGCTCACCTAGTTCCACAACCCATTTGGCCAATCGGCCTGAGTTCTCTGGTTTTTCAAGCACACTTTTGATGGGTTGGTCAGTGACCACTTGTATAGGGTGTGCTTAAAAGTACATTCGAAGCCTTCTGGCGTTTGAATTAAGGCTAGGGAAAGTTTTTCCAAAGGAGGATATTTGACCTCTGCCAGTTTAGTGTTTTGCTAAAGAAATAAACGGGTACCTGAACTTTGTCTCGTTCGATGGTTAGAACCGCGCTTAATGCTTCTTCAGCAACTGAGAGATAGACAGAGATCAATTCTCCCGTTTCAGGGGCTGCAATAGCTGGAAGTGAAGCCAAGTGTTGCTTCATTTGGTTGAAGGCTTCTTTCATCCATCTGAAATCTTTCTTGTTGGTGCAACCCTTTAGTGTTTTGAAAAAGTGTAGGAACTTCTCAACAAGCTTGGAGGTAAAACGCTTCAAGGCTGCAAGCCTTCCATTCAGGCTCTCCACTTCTTTTTTGCTTTGTGGGGATTTGGTTCCGAGAACAGCCCTGACTTTGTTGGGATTAGCTTTTATGCTTTGTTTTCCCACAATGTGCCCAAAAAACTTGCCTTCTTCGAACCCGAATGAGCATTTTCCCGGGTTAAGCTTCATGTTGATCTTTCTCAAGCTTTGGAAGGTTTCTTGTATGTCTTCAAGCATTTGATGCTCGGTTTTTCTCTTGATTACCAGATCATCGACATAAGCTTCCAAGTTTATGCTAATTTGGCTAGCAAATGCTTTGTCGATCAAATGTTGGTAGGTTGCACCGGCGTTTCGTAGGCCAAAGGGCATCTTTTGGTAACAGAAAATACCCTTGTCATTGTGGAAAGCGGTTTTTTCTTCATTTTCCACTTTCATGAGAATCTGATGGTAACCCATGTAAGCGTCGAGAAAACACTTAAAGGGATGGCCGGTTAGAGAGTCAACCTTGAGGTCCATCTCGGGTAAGGGATAGCAATCCTTTGGACATGCTTTGTTTAAGTCTTTGAAGTCGATGCACATCCTCCAAGACTTGTCAGGCTTTCGAACCATGACTGGATTAGCTACCCAAGATTGATACTTGACCTCACGTAGAATCCCAGCTTGTACAAGCTTTTCTACCTCTTGGCATGCTGCCAAGCTTCTTTCAGGAGCTAGGCTCCGTTTCTTTTGGACGACAGGCTTGACATCGGGAGGTATCTTGAGTTCATGCTCTGCAATGCTTCGAGGGATGTCTGTCATGTCTTCCGGGCACCAAGCAAAAACATCACTGTAGTTCATCAACAACTTTTCAAGGTGTGAAAGTGTTTCTTTGAAGAAGCTTGTGTTTACCTGTACCTTTTGTTCAGGGTACTTGGGGTTTATGATTAAGCTTTGCTCTTCGCCTTTGCTTTTTGAGCTTTCCCCTTCAACCGTGTAAACCTCTTGGGTAGGTTGAAGGGTTGCAATTTCCATGTCGGTGGGAAACTTCACAGCACCTTGACCAACCGAGACAGCCATGTTGAATACACATTGTCCAGACTTTCCTATGATTACATCATAGCTGGAAGGTGTGTTGATAACCACGAAAGTGAGTGGTTTGGTTTTCTTCATTTTGCCTTCACTAAAACAGACATTAAGGGTTAGTTGGCCTAAAGGCTTCAAGGGTACGTCGGCGATACCTTTTATAGATGACTCGGAGGGTTGAAGCCTTTAACGATCTTCCTTGCTCAGCCGGTTGAAGAATCTTTCATACATGATCTCTGTGGCCGCCCCTGTGTAAATGTAGGCTTTGTTTGTTTGGAGCGTTCCCACGTTCGCTTCCATTGTTAGAGGGTTTGAGAGTAAGTTACCTTGAGGCGGTGGGAAGCAGATGCATTGAAGCTCCCAAGCCTCCAAGCGTTGTCATTTGTGGGGAACACCTTGGTTTATATTCACCATATTCACTTGTTTGCCTTTTCTTTCAGCCATATTGTCTTTGACCCCTTTTACCAAATGAGTCAATTCTCCAGACTTGACGGCTTCCTCAATTCTTCTCTTGATTTGAAAGCAATCGTTTGTGTGGTGACCTTTTTCTTCGTGGAACTCACAGAACTGGGTGGAACTTTCGTTTTTCTTGCTCTTGGGCAAGGGTCAAGGAGGTCGGAAGTTGTGCTTCACTTCTTCTGTGGCAACGATTTCCTGAGGGGTTTTGGTTAAGGCTGTGAAGTTTACAGTCTTTTCCCTGCTTGGAGGGTTCCGGCCTTCAGGCCTTCGTTGATCTGAACTCCGGGGATACTTGTCATAAGGATTGTAATTCCCTCTCTTTCGGTTGGGGCTGTTGCCTCGCCAACTGGGAGCTCTTTTTCGCTGCTCTTTGAAATCAACGGCCTCCTCGCCTCGAATATGAGCCTCAGCTCGTTCAAGAGCTTCTTTAAGGGTTTTAGGCAGGCACTTGTTAAAGTCCCTCGTGAGGTGTTTGGAGGTGATGGCGTTCATGAAGCCTGCCACCCTCATTTTTTCGTCAGCCCCCACATATTGTAACCCTTCTTTTTTGTACCTTTCGATGAAGTCTCGAAAGTTCTCATCATCTTTTTGTTTTATCTGAAAAATGACCGTGGTGTCCTTGACGTACCTTCTTTATTGTGAGAAGTGGGCCAAGAAACCTTTGCTCAGATCGTCGAAGCTCCGAACGCTTTGAGCAGGAAGGTCATTGAACCATATCCTGGCTGACCCAACTAACGTTTGCATGAACATCAAACAACATTCAGCATGTGACCATTTTTCAATTCTGGCCGCCCCGGTGAAGACCTAGAGGTGGTCTTCGGGATCTTCAGTCCCATCATACGTTCTTATATGGGGTGACATCTTGATTTTTGTTTGAAAGTCATAATCGGTGATTTGTTGAGAGAAACAAGATAGGTTACCGAGATTGTAAGGTTTTGCCAAATCTTCATCTAGCCTTACAGCAGGATTATGACTTGTTATTCCTTGGTGAGTACCCAGTGCTTGGTTGATGAGCTGGGTTCAAGGGAAGTGTGCCATCATTTGAGCCATCATCTGTGGCATGAGGTTAAATCCTTGAAGGCTTTCAGGGGTTGCTGCTGTTTGATTTGTTCCCATGGGAGTGCTCATCACAACACTTCGAGCCAAAGGTAAGACCGACATGGCCTGCTCCCATGTGGTGGCTGTGGGAGGAGCACTTGAAGCTGGTGACTGCCATATTTGGTCGAGAGTGGTCTCGTGTCCAAGGGGTTGTGAAGTGAACAAAGGGAAAGCCGTTGGGCTTGGTCTCCTATAGGTGTAGGGAGATGGGTTAAAGGGTTGACAGGTTACACTTTGACCAGCTTCAAAAAGAGAAGCAGCCGGTCGTGAGCTGGTTGGAGGAGAAGGTGGACGTCCGAGCGACAATAAGGGCTCCGATTCGTCATAATCTAGCCTTATTCTTATCCCCTTTTCTCTTTCTAGGCTCACGTGTTGGTTAAGAATATGTCTTAGTTGCAAGAAATTTTGTGATACCCCTTTCAGCATCAAGTCGACGCGTTCCGGGGTGTTCGTGACTCCTGCATGGGGAGAAGGAACTTCGGATCGTGAAGGGGTTGGAGTCCGAAAAGGTGAAAACTCGAGGAACAAGGGTCCCGTCGAAGTTCCTCCTGGAGTGGAAAAAATCTAGGTCGTCTCCGGAGTTTCTTGGCCGGCACTTGATGTTGGTGTTCTTGACACTTGGTTGACTTCTCCGGGAGATCCACCTTCTAACATGGTGATGGAGCTACACTACTGGTCTTTATGATAAAGTAAGCGGCGTAGCCCCACGGTGGGCGCCAACTTGTTGCTACAACAAAGATAAGACCAATGATAGTGAATGGACTGGTTAGGCTAATAAGCTTCAAGGGTTCAGGTTAACCTAACGCAGGTCGTGGTGTCCCTCTACGTTTGCAAAACGTAGAAGGAGGTTCACTAGTTAGTTGTTTGTTGTTATAGATCACCGAAGATCAAGAACCGTGATGTTTGGAATCGGTTTTAGGATGATGTTCTTGCTGAAGCTATGAAGTTATTGAAGTAAGAAAGAAATAAGCTAAGAACATATTTCTAAAGGAAGAAAAGAAGATTAGGGAGATGGTGTTATTTGTCCAAATCTGTTGTGTTTATGTTTATGGCTAAGTCTCTCTCATATAGGAGAATAGACTTAAGCCTTTCGTCCAATTGTAACTAATCTAGTTCCCCTCCATTTTGCCTAGAGAGTTGACCTTTATGGGCGGGAAGCTTTGGACCGCTGGTCCATAGTTAAAATAATATTACTTTATCTGAGCATGTCCTTTGTTCAGAGGGGACAAGGATGTGAACAGTGATGTGACATCGTACTGTAGCACGTGGGTACTTGTTTACATAAGTTTGGGCGGGAAACGAAGTTTTTAACCTTTTAACCCTTTTAGCGTTAATGTGTTCCAGCCATTTTATTATTTCCTTGGGCTACCCCCGTCATCAACTAGTTTTTAAGACGCAAAAGACCAGTTAAAACCAGTACACGTAATTTGGTTATTGGTTTAGTCTGGTTTTAAAAATATTTAGAAAAATAACAAAAATTGAAAATACAAAGATGATCACGTTATATTTAACGGTAAGTAAACGGAGTTGGGTGTCTGCAAACGTGATTTGATGGCAATGACTTGACAGTCCGTGGCGGAAACATTTTTATTTCCTCATGCGCATTTAAAGCGTGACCCCACCACAAATACCTTTAACCGTTCTTCGTCAACTCAATTATTCATTTCTTTATTTTATTTTCTATAAACAAAACAACTATAAGCTAGGACCACACAAAGATTTTTTATATAAAAAAATAATGTATGTTTGAATTGAATTTCAATAAAGTCAGGCTTACTTAGCATATCTACTGGGTGGGCTTTTTAGCATACGGGATTACGGGTCACGCGGAATAGATCTTAAAATATTATAGCCCGCCTCGGACCTCACTAGTCTAACTCTAACATCTGGACGTAAGGCCCAAATCATAAAGAGGCATGTCTAACTTCGGCCCATACTACAAAATGATATGGCTATATGGGTCCTCCTTGGGGATGTTTTCGGTTTGATTGTCGTTAGGTATTCACAATCAAAGTCTACCCTAATGGGTTTTTACATCGCCTAAAAGCCCGGTTGGTGTGATAAGACTTGTACACAGATTGACACAATGCCACATGTGATCATTTGTATTGTGCTCAACACTATTAATTATAGATGTTGAAATGCATGCATACTTCCAATTCATTATCAAACATACATACGAATTTGTTAGTTAACTTGTTTTTTTTTAATGTTCCGTGTTATACGTTGTGAATTGATGGATATGGGCCGTCTATTCAACTGTGGGCTAAAAGGGCTACTGTTGATTGGTCTTAAGTTGGGTTAGCACTCATCGTCTGTTAAATGGGTTCGTCGTGTCTCATATATACAAGAGAAAGAGAAACGTTATACTTGAGGAGCATCATCTTCTCTATTTTTCAGTCACTTATTCTTAGCGATTAATGGTTACAATTCCCTTCATTCTGAACGGATTGTGTATTAAGTTCTTGGTCTTCATTAGATTGGTATGATGTTAGTCTTTGTTTGAATCGTTATATGTTGTTATTTTGGTTGGTATTTTGTATTTCTTTGATTAAATCAATTCTTGTTTTGTTGTATTTGGATTTGTAAAATTAGAATTGAAACTATGGTTTTGTAAAAAAAAAATCTATACAAACTCTTTTACGCAACATGAAACTTTACTAATTATAAGAAAAAATCTATACAAACTCTTTTACACAACATGAAACTTAACATGTCACCACCACTACCGGGTAGCAACATGAAATGTACGTATTAGATTTCATATAATCATCAAGGAAACGGTTTTGACCTGGGATGTCACCACCACTACTACCGGGTAGCATTCGGTATCCACTAGATACAGCCATACAGGTACTCAATCACCCACAAACAGGGAATCCATTTCCACATTTGGGCCAAAGATAGACTGCCATACAGGCCTACACGCAATCTTGGGTCAACAGCAGTCTGAACCAAACCCAATTGTTGGTCACAAGTAAACAGGCCCACACCCAATCATGCGGCCCATATCTACGCCCAGTTTCGAATAAAGGTCAGAAGAGGGTGGTATTGGAAATTTGGAATCTCGGGCAAGGTTTCTTGCTTGGTACAGGAAGGCGGGAACAATGTGAAACCGGTAAATAAAAGAAGCCGATATAGAAAATGATGGTCTAAACGGGTCGTTAGTACGTAGGGTAATTAGTCAAACTTAATCTAGGATCATAACTTCTAGAGTTAGCTTGGATCATTGTTGTTCCTTCACATGTATTCATAATCACTTGGTAATTTAAAAAAGGCCAGCGGGGCTATTGTTTAATGTACTAGTATGATAAATCATAAAATTTCCGACAATATTCCAAAAATATTACATTTCTGGCGGCTTCCGACCAAGAAAATTACATTTTGTTGTTTTAGTTTTTAACTTGTACCTTATAACTATTAGACAATGATTCATTACTTAGGTTACAACATATAGAGTAACCCTCAAAACCTAACAAAGCCCATGGGCTCAACATAAACTCTAAATACTATTCCAATAATTAACGACATACCAAGATGGACAATCATAGGGGCAGGGTAGGCTCGGAGAGTGTGCGAGCCGCACCATCAGCCGGGGCACGTATTTTTTTATACGTATTACATATATATGTTTTTTGTGTTAAAAATAAGGTTATTTGCAATGATTTATAAAATATGTACATGCTCATAATGGTTTTTACTTATAATAAACCGGTCGATAAAATTTTTTTTCTCTCTTTCATTCACGATCACTCCACGTCGGTTTCAAAATCAAAAGGCAAAAACAGAAGTGTACCCTTTCGCAGAAGTTTATAGCCAGCTTTTGTAAAATTTGAGAGAAGATATCAAAAACTACACATTTAATAGTGACCCTTTGTTTTCCTTTTATTTTGTCCTTCATTTTTCCCAGTTAGCAAAAGTATTCACATTTGGGTCCAACATCGTTGTCAATATGACCCAATTTGGTTTTAATAAGTACCAAAATGTATTAATAAAACGTGTACGCGTCTTCTGCCGTCGCTATAAATTCATTTAATTGACTTAAATATTAATGTCTGCTTTGTCACGTCCTTGCAATTTGCAATGTCAGATTGTCAATTAATTGCGTGCTAAAATTTGACATTGTATTTCAAATACTTGTGAATTCTTGATAGAACTTTTCAAAAAGCTCGAGACTCGAAGCTTGTGGCTCGCTCGATAAAAGCTTGAATAAAAATAAAACTAACTAAGAAAACTTGATTTGAAACATCCCGAGGCTCATTTTTGTAACCGAGCCAAGATCAACCTAGGCTCGGCTCATTGGCTCGATCATAATCTTATTTAACTTCAAGATCAAGCTAGATACTTAGCTAAGTTTCCTCGTTTAATTTCAAGCCCGAGCTCGAAACCACCTTGGCTCGACTCGTGAACAACCCTAATTCTTGATAACTTAAGCCATTTTTATCTAGTAACAAGTTTTCTAACTATCGTAATAAAAATATTCTCTATGAGTGATAGTTTTAAGTCGAGTCTTATTTCCTTATTTATGAACTTAAAAACCTATAATATTTCTTTTAAGTTTTTTTGAACGGCCAACTAAGTAACGCCGGGTACCCCGTACGCGGCCCCTATTGGCTAAAGGTAGCCCGAGCCGGCCATTAGTCCGGACGGACGGAGCCCCTAGCGGTCCACCTGTTGAGGGATTCACCGGATAAAACCCGACCCCCACGACAGCGAGGAGCCGGTAAAACCGGGTGAGATCAGGACTCGAACCCTGGCAGGCCAAGGTCATTCCCTCATATCTCTCATATAAGTTGATGGTAGTGAGGGTTGATCCCCCTACCTCTCACTTGTAAAGTGAGCACTCTACCATTGAGCCACAACCAACTTATAATATTTATTTCTTTTAAGTAATGATTTAAGTAACACGACAAATAATTAATAACTAAAATAATTATTTTTTATGGTTACAGAGGTGATGATCATGGTATCACGCTTCATGTGATGGAAGAGAAGTAATGAGGTCATACAACATCCCATCAATAAAAAGAATTTAAGTACGATCCTTTTCTTTTAACGCCATTTAAGTACGATCTGTGAGTTCAAATTTTCTTCTCTTGGTTTCTAATTTTCTTTAAGATTAAATGGTAAATTACTTTTAGTATTTTCTTTTATACACGTTAGGATACACATCATTTAGGACAACATCATAAATGAATGATAATTTCTTTGGTTATAAAGATAGAGGTAACAAAAGATATATATGTTATTTTTGAACGTTTGTAGTTGGTTAACGCCCCAAGTGAGGTCATCAGTTCTAGGGACACCAAGGACGTTAAACATTATTGTGTTACGGTGTCAATAGAGTTAAGGGAAATCCCATGTGTTAACGCAGTTTATTGAAGCCAAGTGGAATAGATGTGTAATGGTTACCAAAATGGCAAACGTTATTTGGTCGATGTAATATGGTGGTCGTAAGTTCTAACCCGATCATGATAAGATGGGAAGAAAACACACATAATAGTTAGATGATCGACTTTTTATTTCTAGAATATATACAGCCCGTTGAATAAAATTATAACTATAAAAATGATCGGAATACATTTGTTAATAGTTTGCTACTTTGCTTGTATATAATATAGCCAACACTTGGGAACTACCCTAAGCAATACCCACATGAAAAAAGTCAGAAGTTGACTATTAATTATATTATTAATTTCGTTGAATTGAAAGATTAACATATTTACTTACTCTTTTAAATCTTAATAAGGGAATTAATATAAACCGACGGGTATTCTTCGTGCAATGAGTTGGAAATTCAACTTCGATCGGTATCAGTTCGATTCATTTCATTACAGTACCGGTAAAGTACTAATCCTCGGCATAGGCGTATACCAAAGGAAAGTGAAAAAAAAGGTATAGATGTTAACTTATTTACAATTACTTAATACGTTCTAATTCCAACTACAAAGCCGGCGTTTAAAATGGTGAAGTATGAATGGCCACGAGCGATGAACGTGGTTTTGGCAACCTCAGTGGTGGTTGACAACCATGATTATTAATGAACTAATGATTTAAGTTTATAATAACATTGACAAAAGTAAGAATGTGTATCGTTGATTCATAGCAATAATTTGAATGCTTTATTAACAACACAAATGTGGTGGAGATTTAATTTGTAACATGGAAGAAGTGGTGGAGATCAATTTTGATATGTAACCTGTTTGTTTGGTTGATGTTTCATTTGTTGTGTTTTTTGGTGGTTGTTGATCTAGCTTCTTGCTAGGCTCATTTCATTATAAAATTCTTCGTAGGTCGTTCGAAAAAAATAAGTTTCATATCCGTTTCATAGATAACAAAGCCTTTCTTATATAAGTGGAAATCTTTTTATCGGGATGTGTTTTGTCTAAACAAGTAATCTGTTGGGTAAAACAAAACCGTGAGTTTTTTCATGTAACCCATCAGGGACAAAGCAAACGATATCTTGCACAATTTACTTGAGTTGTTAAAAATTATATAAGGGCCACAAGTCGGGCCAATGCCAATGCTGAGATCCATAAGGGGAGTAGAGATGTAAGTCATACGTCAGTTGAGGTGGAAAACGAAGTACTTTTTATAAGGGGTATGGAAACCATCTCTACCATGACGTGTTTTGCCCGAATGAGAAATTTATCAAGTAAAAACAAAACCGTGACTTCCTAGATGAGCAACCCATGCGGTTGTTACCATGACCATGTATTTATAGGGATATGCTACAACTAGTGGACCTAAATTAAAGTCCCTTTTAATATTTGTGATCAATACTATGGCCCTTAATTTGACCACAAGCGAGGCGAGACAGTGTTGAAATTCGTTAAAAATAAATATATATAAACAACGTCCCTTTTAATATTTGTGTTTGATCAAATGTCTAAGATAGTAATTTTCCCTTCATTTGTAAACATGTGGTGCAATAATGACTTTACTAACATATTTCATGCCCGGATTCTTTGTTAATAGCTTCACTCGTATAATAATTTGATGTTGCCTCAAGCTTAATCGCCAATAGCAATACCAATTAGACTATATGCAGGCCTAGGCTTAATCCCCACTAGCAAATCCAAATTTGAGTAAATCGTCAATATCAAATCCAATTCCACATATTTTTGTTAATCGCCAATAGCACCACAATTACTTATATTTTCTACCAACCCTTCTTACATTCTCTGATAAAGGTCTTACACACCTACATATTCTTCTTATTCGCCACTACTAAATGCGAAAAAAACCCCATTTGTGATTAAGATAAAAAGTAACCCCCCATGTGATCAAAACCTCCCAAAATGCCCTCGTTATAAAAAAAATTCTATTAATTTATCCTCAAAATACAAAATCTATAAAATATACATATCCTAATACGTCCCCTCAGTTGAAGTGGTAGCAGGTTGGACACTCAAATTGTACATGGAAGCCTTAAATAAAGGTCTATGGGATCATTTGGTGAAGATATTTAGCACACTGGAATGAGGACGATATGTGAAGCACTCATATATGACTAATTTGAACTCCTTGGATGATGAAATGATTGTTTATCTTCACATGTTTCGTTCGTTGATGTTGGACCGAATTTTAGCTAGGATAGACACTAGAATGTTATCCCAATAAATAACGGTAGCTTTACAAGACGAAATATGGAGTTCTAGAAGTAAGTTTTGAAGCCAACTTCCTTCGGTCACGATATAAGCCACGTGCACCCTCATGTGGCACGTGACCGATATATTGTGTTTTGGTCGTTTAGATGACCAGGATATCAAGTTATCACCTAAGAAAATACAATATATGAGTGTCGATCTTCAAGAATCTTGGCATCCCCAAGTCGATGTCTGAATACGTGTGAGGACGTGACTAGGAGAAGCTGATAGACAAAGGCCAAAGTTGATTGGGCTCTGTGTATATCACAAAAACCTCCTCACACACTAGATATGGGGATTATATGGAGCATGCATGAGAAGGCAAACCAGCTAGACGACATAAAATATATTGATCTAAGGAAAGTTGTGTATTGTAAATTTGTAATGCACTGGCTAGGCTTCTATACTGGGAGTCATTGGAAAGGGGTGCACCATCCGTTGTGCTTAGATTTGAAGATGTATCAATGGTTTTGTGACACAACTTGCAATTTGACGTCGATGCGCAAACCAAAATCTTTTTTGCATGCTGTGATTGAGATCTATTACTATGAATTCCCTGGACAAAGTAGCTATGATATTGTAAGTAAGCCCGAATCAGAAACGTCACAGCAATATCATCATCATACAATAGCAAATTCGTTATGTGTGGTCCGTGATGGTATTTAAAAAGTGATGTGTCACAAATCCTATCGAGAAAACCACACGAGAGAATAAATGAAGAAAAACGATTACACCATGTCATGGTACATGTTTTAAACCATAACGGGATTCACGTAAGCGACATACATGATGAGGGGTATATTCTAGTAGAAAAACCAACCGATTAATGCATATATATTGTCTCATGAAATCACTGTATACGAAGGTGTTTTTCACACTATTGTTTCGAATGGTTCTTTCCAATTTTGTTCGGTATGATGGTGGGTTTGCTTGGTTTCATCCTCGTCACTAATCAATTCAAACCATCAAATCTGACCTTATTGTTTGGAATGGTTCTTTTCATCCTACATGCTATCTTCTTCTTCTTTCACAAGCGAGTGTCGCAGACAAGTTCAATGAAGATTTGAAATGTATATTGTTTGGTTTGATTTTGTGGTCTTTAACTTGAAACCATTTGTGAAAACCAAACAAGCCATTTAGCATTTCTTATCTATTTTTTTCATCAAGTATTTACAGTAGTTATGTTTATGAACCATTCTATTCTAATTTTATTTTTAAACAAAACAGGAATAGCAATAAATCAAGCTACATCTGAATAATGGGTAAGCGAGCAACAAGTTGCACCGCTATCCCCTTTTTAATCGCAAAGCTTATTCTACTAAATATCAATCATTGGTTCCTCGGGCTCTGCGAGTCACTGTGGACCACCTTCTGCATCCTCTCCAAAAAGCGAACTGCCTCGGGAGTTAGGAATCCAAATGTGTCAAAGGCTAATGGAATAAACACGTGTTGATTCTCCAAACACGTTGCCCCATGCTTAGCAACGTTCTTAGATTCCGCTCACAAAACCGCTTGTCCTGGAACGAAGCCACTGCTTCTCAGCATCACCAATGGGGACACCTAGTGAGGTCGACACATGCATATTTACCCCCTGTCAAGTCAAACACAAGAACGTCTGCATGACGCAAAGTAGATCTTCTCTCGCGGATCAGTCAGAAAGTTAACAAGTGTCTCTTTCTTGGTTGAGATCCCGGCACGCCTAAACACATCACATAAGACATCTATCTCTAACTCAGTCGTGACGATACTTGAATTTCGGCAATTCCTTATAAAATTATCATTTTGAAGATAAAAAATGGTTCAAATATCAAACCGTTAAAAACTTAAAATCG
The DNA here is from genome assembly GCF_021521415.1 of Bidens hawaiensis. Taxonomy (NCBI): domain Eukaryota; kingdom Viridiplantae; phylum Streptophyta; class Magnoliopsida; order Asterales; family Asteraceae; genus Bidens; species Bidens hawaiensis. The sequence goes on from NW_027493845.1 coordinate 256,038, forward strand.
TTTGAAGATAAAAAATGGTTTGTACAAACAAATCGGACGCTTTTATTATTTTCTTGAAAAATATAATTAAGATTAGGGTTTAAGATTTGTGGTGACCTTTTATCAATGAAGATAGAAGTGAGTCGTGAACACCTGAATAAAAAACCATAGGATACCATTTTAGTTGCACATTATTTATTTATTTATTTATTTACTCAAACAGAAATGTCAAATGTCATACTGTACATAAATAAATCAATAATGTACCTTACGCAATAAATGAGACGGCAGGAATCGTTGAAAGGTCGCTACGTAAAGAACACTACACTATACAATTATACTTTATGATTGAAAAAAACAAGTGATTTTTTATCTCTATTTAAGTGTAAGATGAAGTGTTATTCCAAGTGTAGAGTTCAAATCTAATTGTTCACAATAGTGTAGAATTAGGGACAGATTTAGAGTATATCTAGCCTGTCTAAACTAATTTTGTAAGTATATTATTTTATCTACTTTCTATCGAAATCATAAAAGTTTAGGAATCGTCAAAGGACATTTATGTTATGCTAGTGCGTTATAAGGGCTCACTTCTTTAGGAGAAGATTAGATTATCATTAAAAAAATACTTAATGAGTAAAATGAAATAAAAAGCATAATTAATAGAATGATATGAAGATGTGGTTTGTGATGGTAGAAATTTAAAATTGTATGGCTTTAACAACTAAGTTTTAAATTAAAAAATATAAAAAAAAAACATTAAATTATATTATGAAATTGATGGTAGGAGTTTAGAATCATGGAATCCAGTGGTGTAGCTAGGGTTTTTTTTCCTACGGGTTTGGAAATTTTCGAAGAACAAACGACAGATTGTCTATTAGTTTCGTCTGGCCCGGTTAAGCGGTTTATGTAATTGAGTCACATAATAAAAATAGCAAAAGTTAAATTGTATTAAATTGAAATGTGGGTTAAGGTTCGTTGTCAAGGTTCCCAATGGTTCGAATTAGACGTTTCAACGGATTCGATGTCGAGATTTCTACGGGTGCGATGTAAAAATAGAAGAATATATAAACAACTTCAAAATAAATTTGTGCAGATTCGACCGGACACGTTCTTCAAAAGCTGCTCACCTGTAACATTTAAGCTGTGTTCATGAGTTCATTTATGAAAAGAAAGGCAAGGATATAAAATGTTTTATTCTCTTATCTTTTCTTTTGATATCTAATCTTTCTCTTCAATTTATTTTCCTTTCAAATCTTTCCAAAACATATAAATTTTGTTATTTTACTCGTAATTTTTTCGGGTTGTGTAACTATTGTCATTTTTTCTCTTCCCTCCCTCCTTTTCTTTCTTTTAATGAAACTCTGAAACACCCCTTTTAACTTTTTTCTTTTCTTTTCTTAATTGAAACTCAAGAACACAACATATTTTTTCCATCTCTAATTTTTCTTTCCTTTCCTCCTTAAATGAAACTCAGGAACACAGTGTTTGTTCCTGAATTTGATGATCGTTTTGGGTTTCATAGATATCAAGCATACAAGATCATTAGTATGCACCGGCTGATCTTCATTTAGGGTTCTATATAATTCGGTCTAGATTGGTCAAACCAAGACCAGATTGGGAGTTGTCGAAGCTTTGCATGTCCTCACATTAAAAGCATGGTATTTTTAAAAGAGAATATAATATGCAATGCTTTTTAAATGTTTCAATATGATAATGTTAGCTTATTGGTCTATATTCATTGAACGCCATATAAAACGAAGTGCAAGACCTAAAATCGGGAACGAGTAAAAAAACTGTCTTCTCTCTCACCTCCCACTCTTTTATTAAATAGGCATCTCCAATTGAACAAAAGATATATTAAAAAAATAATTATACTAATAAAAGTATAAAACATATTTATTTTATCCTTTCTTTTTAAGAAATTTTGAACTCCATGTAATTTATCTATTCAATCATATCGGAAATGAAAAGGCCTGGGCCTTTATGATGTGATGATAAAGTTGTTGATGTTAGTATTTAGCAAAAACTAGGGTTTAAACCTCACAAAATGTATAAAACATAAAAAAATAGTTGTTAAAAAAAAGAAATGAAAGTAAAATTACGTTAAATAGTAATTAATGCATATCGCAACCCGATTAAATATGAAATGTACATGTAATTTTGAAAATTTCTAAAATTGTTAGCATGTGAAATATAATTTTTTTCTACCTACAAGATATATATAAAAATATAAAAAATCTATATATTAATATTTTTCACCTTGCATAATACAACGATATTATATTGTATATATGTTAATAAGCTTTAGGTCAACTGAAATAGGAGAGCAAGTAAACACTTAGGCTAAATATTGCAGGATTTCAAGTTCGAATTCAATCTTAACGGGATTTTACTCCAGTGGCCATTTGGATGACAGAATTTCCCCTAAACATGAGATGTTTTTTTTACGATTACAAGCATCTTTTACCATTAAGTTACCCGGGTAAATAGACTATATTCATTGTCAATGATTAATATTAGAAAAAGTAAACTGTATATATTGAAAGGAGTCCAACCTAACTTTAAGTGCAGCAGGCCCGTTAGCGGGGACACGCGTTGATCTTTAATTGGATTAATTAATTCAAAAACGTTATACACGGCAATGAACCTTGATAGTGCCGCAAAATTCAAATTAAAAATACAAGAAGTCAAGAAGTAGCCCCACCACTAATTAAACCAAATTTAACAACGTTCATTTTTTAGATTATCTTAAAATCAATATTTTATCAGCTAGTAACTGATAATGTCATAATACTAACACAGAATGATTATTAATTGTAAGTGCGTTTGTTTTTTTTATAATAAAAGTTTACCAGTAAAACTTAAAGTAAATGGACACAAATAAATTTTGTGAAGCGAATAAAATTTCACATACTAAGAAAAGTTGAAAAAAAGGTAACGAGATATTGTAAGGGGTGTTTGGTTTTACCTTCTTATAACATTTTATTAAGTTAATAAGTTACAATATTGTAACTTATTAAACTTTTTCTCTCACAATATAAGCAATCTCAAACACCTTATTACTTTAAAAAGTTAATAAGTTGGTAAATATAAGCAATCCCAAACACCCCCTAAAACTGTGTTGTAAGCTTACTAATAGGCACATAACGTCATTCTATATTACTATCACGCAAACACTGATTTTTAACTAACACACCGTTTAGTTATTACTTTGTGGCTTATCTTTTTTTCGAACGGCAACTTTCATTAAAAGAACCCAAGCAAGAAACTAGAGCCAAAGAACAACACAAAAATTAAAAAGAAAAATTACACCATTCTCTCCAATTTAAGCTAAGGAACGAAGATCTATTTTTAATCCATAAAAACGACAAGGATTTGATGTCCTCCAACAACTTTGAAACCGAATATGCTTTGTCTTCAAAAACTACATCATTTCTTGCTTTTCAAATACTCCAACACGCGGTCATGATAATGCCTTGAACAACTTTTTTTCTTTTTAGTACACAAAGAAGCAGTTTTGTGAATGGATAAAAGATCATGCATATGTATCTTGATGTACACGAAAATAAATCAACAAAACATTATTATGTCTACGAAATTTTAAATTACAATATACATGAAAATAAATTATTTCGTAGACGATGAATTCTCTGACAATTAAAATTTTAAACTTTATAGGACATTAAACTTACATATAATTTTTTCTATAATAGCTAAACTTTAAAAAGAAGTATTACGCTAAACTTCAAATGATCTGTCTTGATGCATAACGTACAAGATTGCTTAATACTTAATACGACTCTAATACATAAATTAACAAAAATTATTAAAATAAGTTATGCATACACCTCATCCTCAAATCCTCATTCCAAGTGCACACACACCACAAACACATCTAAACACACACTTTCTGTTTCAAGGTTTCTTCATATTTTCTCTTCAGATTTCTTTATTTTTTAATACCCCCTTCTTAATTCCCCGCTTCTATTGATCCCTTTCTGTAAATCATCGTCTTTCAACAGCAAAATATTAATCGATTTGGGTTTGTTTTTACATAATTTTCAAGTGAACAAAGCAAACTTGATTTGTTTTTGAGAGTCAGGTGTTTTCAGAATAGTGATCCAGTTTATTAATTTGGGTTCTATTTCTTTTCATTTTGTAAATCTTTTTCTTTTTAATTCAAAATCACACCTTTTTGGGTTTATTTTTGTACCCTGAGGTTGATTTAAATTGGGTTTAATTATTTATTAAAACCCTTGTTTTCCATATTTTCCTGGTTTTTCATTGGGAAAATCTTTTCTTTTAGTTTAAAAAAAAACTTGTGAATTTTATTATGGCTTCTGTGATGGAGTTTTGGAATATTAATGATATGCAACATATGAACGGTGGAGATCTAATGGATGCACTTAATCCTTTCTTCAAACCAGATTACCAAAATACCCCACTCCTCTTCCCCTTCCACTTCTGACCCATACCCTTCTTCGTCTTTTTCCTCTTCTTGTTCTCCCCCGCAAGAATCCGGGTTTTACCCGGATCTATACCATCAACCCGAACAACCCGTTTCATCGTTCGGGTTGAACCTGAACCTGAACCAGTTAACCCCATCTCAAATCCACCAGATCCAAACCCAAATCAACATGCCCGGATTCAACAACTACTTGGGTCCGAAACCGGTTGTTATGAAACGGGTCAAGGTGGATCCGAAACCCACAAAGCTTTATAGAGGCGTGAGACAAAGACACTGGGGCAAATGGGTTGCTGAGATCCGTTTACCCAAGAACCGTACCCGGCTTTGGCTGGGTACGTTTGACACAGCCGAAGAAGCCGCGCTGGCTTACGACATAGCCGCGTACAAGCTGCGAGGCGACTACGCGCGGCTCAATTTTCCTCACTTGCGCCACAACGGCTCTCACATCGGCGGCAAGTTCGGCGACTACAAGCCGCTTCACTCCTCCGTTGATGCCAAGCTACAAGAGATCTGCCAGAATCTCGCCGACGGGAAGAGTATTGACGCCGGTAAGAAGAAAAGTCAACGCGGTCAACGGCGGTGAAAACGACAGAAAAGTCAACGGCGGTGGTTGAGCAGACGGAGGTTGTGAAGGATGAGACGGAGACGTCGGAGAGTGGTGTCTCCGGCGTGACATCGCCGTCGTCGGATCTGACGTTCCCGGAGTTTACGGAGGACGACGGCGCGTGGTGCGCGTCGGACAGTTTATTGTTGGAGAAATATCCGTCGTATGAGATTTGATTGGGCAGCGATATAGTGTAGTCGGTATTTGTGTATGTTGTGTTACAACCACCACTGATATTTGGACACGTGGTGGTGTTAGGGTATGTTTGTAATTTTGTAGTGGTTTATGAGGGTATGTTTGTAAATTTAGATAGTGGGAGCGACTGCAATGGAGTTTTTGGCAACTGCAGGGCTTACTACTTTCGTTTAGTGGGTACTTTTGTCGTTATTGTTATTATTATTATGTAATTTTTATTTCTAGTTTAATATTGTGTTTTTCTATTTCGTGTCAATATTATTGTGTACTATAAAGGTTTAAAATTGGCGACCTAACTTTTGTTATAAGTTCAAGATAGAACAACATTTGTTTAATCTGTTGTGATAATCTATTTTAGATTTAAATTAAGTTAATTACATTGGTAGATTGTCTACGTGGCTAAGCCAAAACAACACATTCTGGGTCCACAACACCAAAGATTTTGAGTTTTAAGCGTAGGTTGTGGTTTTTATTTTGTGACAATTCAATTCAAGGTGCTAAGGTCCATGTCTATTATATGTATTCAAGGTACTCAACTAAACTCCATCTTCACTCCTATTGTGTAGACTTTTATACGTTGGAAACTCTAATCATAATCCAGAGAAATGGAGAGATAACATACGTAAGATTCATACGTGTATCTGTTGGTAGTGGATTTGATATAAATTACTTGGAAAACAAATTCAGGAATATCAGCAGAAGAATTTAGATTACAAATCGATCGGATAACTAATATCGCCTTTGTGTTCTTTGATTTCATCATCTACCCCTTGCTCTTATGGTAATTTTAAATCAATAGAACTCTATTAAATTTAACACTAGTTGTGCTCCGGGTATTAAAAAAACATCGCTCATGTGATGAATTTTTGAGTTTCACTACTGATAAAATGGTGTAAATTTAAAAATACGTTTATTGGTGTGTTAAAACACAACTTAAAACATCAAAACAAAAGAATACTCAAACCACTATCAAGTTTTATATCGTTACCAAAAGGAAGTACCATCCTTCGCCCATAAAAAACCAGAGGCCACCACTAGTGGACATGACATATATTTCGTTCATTGTTTTTTATTTTTATTTTTTTCTACCAAAACATATTCCAATTTCAACTTGTTCACACCACAAAGGGCCAAAAAGGTAGAGAAAAGAATCCTTACTTTAATTCGTCTTCTCATCTCATGATCACTCAAAAATTATATTTTAGTCAAATAAATGGTAAGAAGATAAGGCGTGAGTGGATTGATAACTTCTACCAAAGAGTAGGAATCATCCTGAATTGATGTTTAAATTTCTTTTAAGAAAACTATTGAACAATTGCTATTCTAACTCAATGACATATGAATGATTTGGGGTGGCAATGAAACTTGACTCGATGAAGAAACCTGAAACCTGACATAATTGGGACGGGTAATACTCGACCTATTAAGGTTTGAGATTGATTTTGAAATTTTTTCGTGGGTTTGAGACGGGTTTGGGATTTGTAATATACCCGACAACATTAACCTATTTACCCGATTATATACCAGACATAACTTTTTTTATGTTTATATATAGTATACTCTAAATATTTTAAATATATTATCCGTTAAAACTTGTTTATAACAATTATTTGTGACATTTTATTTTTACGGTAATCATTATTTGTGATCGATCAGTTATATTTTTTCAAAATCTGATAGAAATCCGATGGGTTTTAGGCCAGTATATTTTGACAAAACATAATGGGAAAACCCGAAACCCGATGGGTAATTACCCGATTAAAACCCGACGGGTTTGGGACGGGTCTGAGATGGACTTTCATAACTGGGTATGGGTTTGGGAATACCTAAACCCGACTTAAACTCGACCCATCGTCATCCATATAAATGATGGTTAAAGCTTGGAATTTTTAATATGTTTAAAATCTAACTTAAATGAGTTTTCTCATTGTGATGCTGTTTCTGAGTGAATCAGACCTAAAACGTCAAAATCAATAGTGACGATTGACATCTCGTCTCAAAAAATCATACTCGGATTTCAAGTGAATTTAAGAACCTGAGTAACTATATAAACATTTATACAATATTATACATAGAAGCCTCTTTTTTCATATGTTATTAATATACTTAAATCTCAAAAAAAAAAAAAAAAAAAAAAATTCAACTTATGACCTAGAAAATATGATACACAATGGTATGGATTTGAGAGTGAGAAGAAAATTTTCCTCAGGCCACCCTCTTCTGCTATCCTACATAGTTCACTGTATTTTGTTTACCCTAATACCACCCTATAAGGCCATCGAAGTAAACCTTGTAAAACAAAGGAATATTACCAAATTCCACGTTGATTATCGACAAAATTGCTAATACAATTTTTAGGGTGTGAAGGGCATGTTGTATAACAATATAGTATTGAACAAATGAATGTAGGCATTTATAAGGTTATCCCGTAAAAAACTTCATGTTTTTCATTCAACTATTGTATCAACTATGATATAGTACAAAAGTAATTTTTTGATATTACAAGATATACCATTATAAAAATTACGTGTTTTGCTTCGCTTTTTCACCTAAAAACTAAGTGTGAATATGGACTATCTCATTATAAATGTCGTGTAAACACAAATTTTGTTGGGATGTATTATCGTATCAAGTTGGTGAATTGATTCAACATGAACACAGGCCATTTTATTAATCATATATAAAATATCAACCTAACCCGTGCATGCTTAAAATCCTATAATTTGTACTTACCCATTCAATCATTTATAAAAACGTGTTAATCAGGATGACGGGTAATAATCAAGTTAATTTTAAGCGTGTTGGAAAATGGGTTAAATAGGTCTTAAATGGGTTAGTGAGTCGACATTTATAGCCAAACAGGTACACATGTCAAACCAAACACAACCCACTAAATTAAACAAATCAATCTAATCACATTCTATATGGTTAAATGGGTTAGATATGTTAACCTGATAATTTTAATTTTCATGTAGGGTTTGAAATTGTATGGAAAGTTGAAACACCTCATTAAATCTTTTCCGACCGGATTGGTGGGGTTGATTTGTGGTGGTATCCCCCTTCTTCAAAACCACGTGAATGACCTCAAATAGTTATCAAATCATTGATCTTATAAATGAGATATTTATGAGTTTGATTCAAGACAAACTGGAAAAAGCTAGTATAGTAAAATACAATTGTGGGTTCAAATAAAAAGTTTGATTTTTAAGGAAGATTAGGAATGAGAACGTTTTGGTCAAATACTTTAATTTCAAAAACTCACTCACATCTTCACTCATCTTCTACGGCCGTCACTCACCGCCACCACATCGCCGGATATCAGCTGAAAAAGCTGTCAGAGATTTCGCGCGAAGAAGTTGCCGGAAAAGTCGTCGGAAATTTTTTTATGGAAAACTGGTAGGAAAGTTGCCTGAAAATTTTGTAGGAGAATTTCCGGAAAATAGTCGTTGGAAATGGTTGTCGGAAAAATCACAATGGAAAACACTATTAAAAACACTATGAAAAAATATAATGGAAAAACACAAATTGATAAAACACAATTTGTAAAAAAAAAGCTAATTTTTTTTTTAAATTTTATATAGCAATATGATATACAAAATATAAAAAAAACGCTCTTAATTATGATGATTTTTTTTATATAAAACAAATATCATATAATAAAGTTATAAAAGTTTTAAAATAATGAGGGAATTAACATATATCTTGCTTGTGGGGATACAATGTCAACAAATGTGTTATTTCTATTATGTTTTTCCTCTTATTTAACTCTTGATTTGATCCATAAACTAATCTCAATCATTCATGTTCAAAATCAATGGTAAATTACTTCTTATCATTCATAAAAAAATTATACTTCCTATTATAACCTAACAATAGTAATATAATTCAAACATAAAAGTTTCTCTTTATATTAACAAATTTGAAATTTTTTAGCAGTTTTATTTAACGTAAATTTTTATTTTCTTAATTTCTAATATATAGTATTTGTTTCTATCTACATTTCGATATAAACATTATTGAAAAGTGAGTTGCCGCGACGCATAGTCAAAATCCACTTGTTATAGATAATCATGACTGTTTTAAAATCCCATATTTGAGTTCTTCCCACCCAAACACAATTGAAAGCTCTCCCCTCATATAGTGGTGGACAAAAGTTTTTTTATGGAGACGTTAGTTTTTGCGTACATATGACGCTAAAAAGGATAAATATAACCCCCTTCCCCCACCTTTCTAGTAAGCCCACTCCTTCTCTCATACATAACTAATTAATCTAAAACACGTTGATAATATTTGAGATGAGACATTTTTTTACAGTCTTAATATACTAACTTAAGACTATGTTGTGCGCATCAACCCCACAATGCCCCATATGCTACATCACCTTATAGCACCCAAAGCATAGGGGTTTGGAAGGGGCTTTAGCCCTTTGGGCTTGGGGTGGAATCGTGGATACACCATTTTGTGTGTGCAATAAAAAAAATCTGTCCCCTTTTACATAAGCCGCACAACACCCGTTGCAACTCTTCTACCAAGTCTGCTTGGTGGCTTGGCACCACATGACAGCCTTTCTTGAATCTTAAAACTCCTTTTAAAGCTTCCACAACACATAGCGTAATATGTATCTATTAGTGTAAATCTAAATTATTTAAAATGATTAACATGGATACCAATAATAATAATAGTTCATAATTTAACCGAATCGTCTTATTGTGACATATCGATTACTTTTTACAAGAAAGTTAAATATGTACATTTTGTCTATCTTAACAAACAATCATTATATTCGATGTTATTGTTTACCAATGGTGTGAATACAAAAAGAAGAACCTAAATAACTGCACATTTTAAGGAAAAGTTCATAGTTACTTTCAAAGTAATGGAAGTTGATTGAAGTTAAAGCAAAGTCGTTGTGGTAGGGCACACCAATCTAATCAACTTTTATTAATAACCCTTTACTATGTACCCAAAATTTCTGTTACTTTTTTCTTTTTTTAGTAGTGCTTAGGATCTGTATGTCAACTGTTTATACTGATTTTAATCCTTCAGATCTGACTCTTTCAAGAACATCAATAAGGGTGGAAAGCCGTCAATGTAAGAAAACCCTTGACGATTTAGAACCTCAGACTAAAGATTTCAAGCCTTAACTATCACCCATATATCATTGGATCAAAAGACTAATTAATAAAATTAGTGTTATTAATCGAGTAATCAGGGTGTATTTATGATAATTCTTCATAAAAAGAAATAATGTGGACGACAGAATGAAATCAGAACTTTGTGATGCTTTGTAGACAATAAAGAATGAAAACATGGAATACAATTAATTGTAAATGGGCTAATATTGCAGTCTCTTGATAAAGAAAATTTACCAATTATCTCCCTATTTATCTCACTATCTATCCTTCTATCTCTACAAATATACAGTGGTTGTAGAAAATAGAAATAGGTAATGATATGTCGATACGGATGTTTTGTAGGAAAAGTGGTTTCACTTTTAGTTAAGATAATAATAAAAATATAATAACGATACTCTCATTAATCGTGGGAAATTCACTTAGTGCAATACCGTTTACAAACGTACATAAAAAGAATATAAAATGCAAATTTATATACCGAAATGATTCAATCCATATCTTCATAGGAGTGCTTCCATAAGCTTTCTTCTAGCATCCATGTCACGAGTCTTCGTCACTTGAGTCTTCAACAAATGTTTCTTCTAAACAACAATTCGTTTATTGAAATTGGGTAACGGTTTTGGTTGAGGATCGTGTTAGACACAGGACTCTTAAAACAGATTTCGTGCCTACTCTCAAGCGAGTATGTTTCCCAGGGTACAACAACCAGAACAGTATGTGTACTGCCGGAGATGGCCACGAACTCGAGGAAGTCACCGGCTATTTTGGTGTTTATCAAGATGTATGAAAATTTGTTAAAGTTGTTTGACATAAGTATAGAGAGTGCTCCTCTCTAAATTTTGTCATGAGTGTGTGTAAGTGACCCCAAAATTCTTTTAAGTTTTATTACAACATGAACCAACAAGTTCATTATATACTTACACAAAATGAGAAATACTCAACCAAAATTAATATGTCATAAACAATAAAATTAATTTAGTCATAAACAAGATAATTAATCTTGTAATAAACTTGAAATTAATTATTATAATTAACATGGTTAAATACTTTTAATTAGATTTAAGTGGTGAATCAAAACCATCATATTTATTCATGACATGAGTTGAAACAAATTATTTGAACAGGTCCAAATAACTGTTCGCAATAGTCCGTTATGCAGGCGCGGCACTCATGCGCTCCTACGTGGGACACGATGTCAAAGATAAATCCAATTTTCTCTTCTTAGGTTATTCCAACCATACAACTTCGAGCATTGATATTCATTCATCTAAGCTCCGTTTTGGACACTCAAATCAATTTTTATACAACACATATATAAATATATTATTTATGTCCAAAGTTAGTGAAAAACTCATTTTCACTAATAAATTTTTCCCACATGTTTGTTGTAGAAGAAGAGAATCCGTGTTCTTAAAGGAAGTTTACAATATGATGTGGATCTAATGTGTCAGTTTGGGGAGAGTAGTTGTTGTGGGTGTTATAAAACTGCCAGTATGATCAGTTTTAATAAGAGTATCCACAACAATAAACCACCAGAAATTGCCACAACAAATCATTTTTTGAGTCCGAACTATCGGAATAAATAATCTAAAAGCATGCTAATTAAAGGTTTAGTATGAAAACACATATTTAGTAAAATAGCTAAGAACATTCTCCTTATAAACAAGGAATAGTATTTGTGCTTTCAACATCATCTCCATTTTATAAATAAGTATTTAGAGAATATGTAAAAGAATATTCTTCAAGTTTTCCATCTCTGCTCACATTTATTAAATTCGAGTTCTTTTAAAAAACGTGTTACATAAGATAATGATATTATTATAAATTTATAATGGTAATGGGTTGAAATCCGCGTCTTTATTTGTTTACAAAAGAATAATATATTCTTTTAGATTGTTGTGACAATGGGCCTTGAGTTGTATAAACTTTGTGGCATGTGTTTTCTATTTTGGTGAGAGCGGGCCGATATGTATTTCAAAGGCCCGATTCAAATTTCGTTTTGAAGTTTTTTGATTGTTCCGACATTTTTATGGGAATTACATTACGAACATACAAGTATTTAAAGTTTGAATTTTGATGTTGGACTCGAATTCGAAATACATTTAACTCGAATTTATAAGTATTTTTAATTTTTTGTAATGTCTTTTATAAAATATGTGCGCGCTTGATAAAACTTGATTTGAGGAAATAACCTTGATACGGTTTATTCGAGACAACCACAAATATCCCAAGAAGACAAGGTAAAGAAAAAAATAACCAAATAAATATTTTCCTTCGATTATTAAAAAGGTCAAAGATATTTAAAGTAAACAAGAATTCAAGATAAACTAAGAAACACAATTAAACTAGGAAACATATTTATGCTTTAAAATAACTTGTAGATAAATGATGCAGCGGTAAAACGATAACGAAGATCTACCACGTTGATTCTGTGAATACCCGTGATGAACTTCCCAAAACTCTCAAATCCCACCCAAAGGTCAAGAGGAAATTGAAGTGAAAAATCTTTATCATCAAAATTCAAGTATGATTCTTCACATTACATAAACTGAATAAATAGAGTTTCTAATCCGAAATAGGCCTAAAAAGGCCATGGGCCAAACATAAACCCAAAAATAAAAATGCAAAAACTACTGGAAAAACATAAAAGGCCCATAACTTTATTTAGAAGGCATTTATGGGCTTCGGACAGGGGCGAAACCGCCATAGGCATTTGCCACAACGTGCTCCTCGTCTCAAGCTTCGATTTGACTAGTAATGGGCTTGAAATGGAGCTTCGTGGGCCAAGTTATGCCCGTTTTCGTGGGCCACCTTTGAAGGCAGGATCATGGACCTACAAATATAACATGACACGTTCTTCAATACTTAGGCCTCCATCAATTTACTTCATTTACATGTCATATTTCTTGCAAACTTATTACTAATATAATTGTTAATGTAAATAAAATGTTGATTTTGAATCTCTAGATAAAGTTTGATTAATGGATTACCTTCATAAGTGTACGGAGAATATTATTTAACAAATGGTTTCAAAATACGATATTGAAATTTAAGAACTCATCAACCTTTGTGTTGACAAATGTTTTAACATGTCTTTCAGGTAAATAACAAAATAGAAGCTTCGTGAGAAAAGTTGGAAACGTGGCAATGTATTTTGAATAGTGAAAGTGTTGGACTAGTTTGATTTGAATAATGTATAAATGGGTGTAAAACTCTAATTTTAATACAAGTCCAACTTTTCTTTGTATTATTTGAATATGATTGGCTGAGCAGCTGTCACCGCCCAAAATAAGAAATTAAGACTTTCGCTGATTTCGGGGTGTGACATCGAATAACTTTAAGAAGGGATCTAATAGATATTCATGCAGTTACGCATTCAACGCATGGCGTAGATTACACGTCTAGCTCGGTAACGCGTCCAACACTTGTTAACATTTAAAAAACACTAGTAAAAATAAGGGTAAATCGTAATTCAATAAGTTAATATTAATGAAATGGATAAATATGTAATATATATGTTTTAAGATGGAAACATATAGGGTCAGGCTAAACGTACCCCCTCCATTGCTATCCATACACCCCCCCCTGAACTTTCATTTCCCTTTAATATTTGTAGTTGACATATTAGTTCCTCTTATTTTATTTTATAATTCACTCAAAATATTAAATAAAAAACTATTAAGTTTTTATTTTTGTTTTACAGTTTTTTAATATATTTTTGTTATTGATATTATTATTTTATTTTTGTAAGATCTTATTAAAAGTCTGTTTATATTTTTTACATATATTAAAAAGTTTTGTATGTTTTATCTAGCTAGTTTTTTTTATTTATTTTTATATAAAATGTATTCAAAACAATTTGATTTTTTTGTTAAGTTTGGATACATGATATAAATGTTATCTGAGAAAGAGTCAATTTTTATATCAAGTTGTATGTTATTTCATCTTTTTATTTATAAAAAATAATATGATTTTTTAAAATAATGTAAACTATCTCTTTATTAAAAAAATGATCTCCAAAAAGGTTAAAACAAGTATAGAAAAAAATACATTTTTTTAAAACAAGAAAAACATCGTTTTTTAGATAAGGAAAAAAAATTTCTCTAAGTAAGAAAAATATGTTTTTATTAAAGGCTTTTAAATTTACATAAAAAGATGAATAGAAAAAAAATATTAAATAAAAATAGAAAAAAAAAAGTTGCTTCTATAAAAATAATAATGACAATAAAAGATAACAAAATGAAAAAAGAAACAACAAAAAGGTCTAGATTGTATTAATATAAAACTTAAGGGAGGGGGGTATGTTTAGTAAAAATGGATAAAATGGGGGTACTTTTAGGAGCACCCAAACATATATTGTTTGGTTTGAAGAAAAGCATAAATAAGTATTTATAATCTTAAAGAATGAGAAATATACAATTGATTTTTTTACCGGGCAAATACTTAATTAATAATGTTAAATAGGGAAAATATGTAAATGTCAAGCTTTTATTATTATTATTATTATTATTATTATTATTATTATTCACTTAGTCGTTTGTTAAAAAAAAAATTAGTAGTAGTAGTACTATTAATTTGAAAAAAAACAAAGTTCACTTTCATTCAAACACAACTTTTAGTATTTGTCCAAATTCCTTAAAATTGGATTATAACTTATTCCACGATACCTCATTTCATTGCTATATATCTATCACTTCAATATCCTTTATAATCAAGTCATAACTTTCATTCAAACACAACTTTTAGCTCTAACCATGGCTATCCTTCAGTCCTCCACCGGTGTCCAGGTTGAGTCCATCGTCTTTCCACCGTCCGTCAAACCTCCGGGTGCAACCAACACGTTCTTCCTCGGAGGCGCAGGTATTTTTGCATTCAAATAAGTGAATCTATCATGCATCAACCATGTTGTTTTGGTGTCTTCATGCATGTTAGGTGTGGAGTTTTATTAATGTCAATGGTTAAATGTTATAAATATAATATTTCTATGCATGCTATACATTATGCAAAAGGTGAGGGGAATTGATATCGAAGGCACCTTTGTCAAGTTTACCGGGCACGGTGTGTACTTGGAGGATAAAGCTATTTCTTCACTTGCCATTAAGTGGAAAGGCAAAAGCGTTAAGGAATTGATGGATTCCGATGAGTTCTACAGGGATATTGTTATAGGTAAATCGAGTTATATTTAAATTAAATATTTTTTTAGCATCATGTTATATTTGAAAGACCCTTTAGTTTGACACTCGGTTTTTATAAAATTTACTTAATTTTGTTTAGAACGACGACTTTTTTAACAAAACTTATAAAAGAATTATACGAAAACCATATCTGGATTGCGTTTAGTATTAAATATTACCAATGAAAAGACAAAATTATGGCAGTCTATGAGAATACAAAATTTTTTGAGGGCATTGGACAAGTAGAAAGAATTGACCCTAAGACCATGTGTAGTGGATGGAGTCCTTTTGGGGGCGTTATACGCCATGTGACGCGACGTTATCATAATGATTTTATAGCTAAAATGAGTGTAGTGGACGGAGCCCTTCAAATCATTATCATCATCATCATATTATTATTATTAGTGGTATTAGCAGTAGCAGCAATAGTAGTAGTAGTAGTAGAAATAGTACAGCAGCAACAGTAGTAGTGCTTTTCAGTGTATTTTATTTCATGTTTAACGTTTTTAATATTATTACAGTTTTTCATTTTATTTTATTTCATATTTTTAATATTATTACTACTTTTATAAAACATGTACTTTACGTTTCAATTTATATAACATCTACTTTTAAAAAACTATTTAAAATTCAATGTAAGTTGAAAAGCTTAGGATAAGCGGTTAGTTTGGTTTGTTTAAAAACTAACTGGGTTAACTTGGTTTAACGCTGGTTAACGGGATTAAAATGGTTTCCTCCTAATCCGCTATTGGGAATGGCGGATTATGACGGATCACATGTTTCAATTGCTCGTAAACCGCTATTAGGGATGGCGGTTTAACCTATTTCTTTTCTGTTTTTTTAATCAACCATTAACCTAATTTTATTTATAAAATACACATGTTTGAAAAAAATTTCTTTGCAACATACACCTTGAATGAAGATTGAAAAGAAAAGGGATCCCTTTGCAATATACCTTTTGTATTTTCACACGACATTTCATAAAAATCAAATCAAATCAAATCAAATAGATGAAAATTTGAATTCGCATTTTCACAAGACATTTCAGAAAAACCTTTTGTAAATTGACCAACTTAGAAATAAGTCAGTAAAGGTCCTTTTATAAATTAAAATAATATGTTATTTATAATACTGTTGTGCGTAATGGGGCGACGTTTAGGGGCGATGCGATGGGGGCTACAAAATGGAGGAACACCCCCCCAAGGGGGGCGATAGGGAGGGGGTGTTATTTGTTGCCGGCCAATGGTTTGAAGAATATAATTATTAAATTCTTTTGTGTGTGTGGTGTGTATATATATTGGGCTACAACACCACTACATCCTTAAAACAAAAACTCACTGACTGTGCGTCACATGACGCAAGTCGCCCGTCTACTGCACATAGCCTTATGTGATGATCTCTATTTCTATGCAGGTCCCTTTGAAAAATTTGGTCAGGTGAGAATGATACTACCATTAACAGGTAAGCAATTCTCTGAAAAGGTATCGGAAAATTGTGTAGCGATTTGGAAGTCATTCGGGATATAAACAGAAGCAGATGTCAAAACCATTGACGAGTTTCTAGAGATTTTCAAGGACCAAAACTTCCCACCCGGCTCCTCTTTTCTCTTTAAAATTTTACTTGATAAATCACTAATGGTTAGTTCAATACTACATGGTTATATTCAATTATAAGGCTTTGTTAATTAGCTATTATATATGCATTATTAGTCAATTCTATATAACAATACAATACAGTACAATACAATACAATAATTATAATCATAAAAAATAGAACCTATACTCAAATCATATCTTGCAATTATATATACGTGTCAAAGATAATTACAATACACCTTAACTAGCTAATACATGTATGATCTGTTTAAATGCAGATAAGTTTCTCAGAAGATGGTAGTATCCCGGAAGCTGCGGAAGCTGTGATAGAGAATGAAAAATTTGGAGAAGCAATACTCGAGGCGATGATAGGGAAGCATGGTATTTCCCCCGCAACCAAACAAAGTTTAGCATCAAGGCTCTTCGATCTCATGAACCCAAAAGCAAATAGTTGATAAGTAATTTTGGTTTGTAAAGGCCTGAAGGCTAATATGTATGGAGTTTAAAATACCTATATTACAGAATGTAAGGCCCCGTTCCCGGTGCCTCACTTTAACTTCGGATTTACTCATAAACACAGTTCTACAAATCAGAGTTTATTAAAACTTTTGCGGAATATAAAACTTTAACCGTTTATTACAAAACATTTAATCTTTTCTTTAAAACTATAACATAAATCATCGTATTAAAACATCATTTCTTCCATCTTCAAATGCCAGCCGTTCGATCCATGCCATGTGTCTTCAATCACGCGAGCTGCCTCAACCTATTTGCCTACGTGCATACTAAAGGTCAGCTACGTTGAGTGAGCTCTAGTTAATCACATAACTTACTTTACATACACATATACGTGCCCGAAGGTACGCGTTACATACTTAACCTGTCCATCAATCTTTCATACACATACTTAACTATCCTTTCGTTATAAAGAGCATTCTCCCTACATACCTCGGATATTATTAGGGTCCGGTACCCTCCATCCTCGGATATTATTAGGGTCCGGTCACCCTTCATCCTCGGATATTATTAGGGTCCTGTTCCCTCCATCCTCGGATATTATTAGGGTCCGGTCACCCTTCATCCTCGGATATTATTAGGGTCCGGTACCCTTTCTTCCATACCTCCATATCATACTTTCTATATACATAATCGTAAAGTTTCATACGTACATACATCATTCATTCTTCATCTTACAACATACATATAACATCAAACCATTTCCTGGCAGTACATGCAATTCCGAAGATCGTTCATGTACCGACAAGAAATGATTCTTACATTTCACATAATACATATATGGCATACACTTATCACTTAGGATAAGTGTATTAACTAATCACACGAGTATGCACACAGTCCCGAAAACATAACAAGGAATGGGGCTAGAAACTCACCTGAATGCGGTTACGTTCACCGTTTATAGTTATTCTTTTCTTGAGCTGTGCACGACTAACTGTATAGCAATTACACATATCAATTAATTATCACTATCTATATCACGTTTCTAGTTTATTCATAACCCACAACGAACGGGGTTCCGGGGGCAGCGCCCCTGGCAGCGGGGTCTAGGGGCGGCAGCCCCTAGCAGGGTCCAAGGGGCAGAGCCCCTGGCTGGGGTCGAGCTGCCAGGTCAGCTTGGAAAATTTTATAACGAACTGAGCCCTCTAACGAACTGGTCCTTATAACGATTTGGACCTTATAACGAACTGGTCATTTGACGAATCAGTCCACATAACGAATCAGTCCATGTAACGAATTTGACCTTCTAATTCGTTATCTCTCGTAGCGAATCGGGGGTAGTTCGTTATCCTTTAACTATAGAGAATCAAGGGTAATTCGCTATCTTTTCCCTTAACGAACTGAAGCTAGTTCGTTATATTCCCATAGACGAATCAGCTAGCGAATACTTCTAATTCGTTAGTTACTCCTTAGCGAACTAGGGTTAGGTCAGAGAATTTCAGAACATTCTCTGGCATTACTTAACCTCGTACCACTTTTCCGGCACCGCCATTGCCGGAAAGTCGGGATTTCGCCGGAAAAACGAGATTTAACTCGTTTTTCACCGTTTTTTGCCCCGTTCGATCCAGATCTAAGCTAGGGTGATCCCTATGCCCATCTTAGGTTCGGTTTATACCCGATTCCATCCGGATCTCGTGACTTAAACGGTTTAACGGTGTCGGCTCGTCGTTTCGTGACCATATCTAACGGGTTTAAGTTCATACAACATCATACTATCATTACCTCGGGTCGGTGCTTGGATTCCTTCTTGGTTTCGGTTTAGAGAAGGGAAAAGTCTAAAGAGAAAGCTTAAGTGTGTGTTTTGGTGATGTATGGAATATGTGTAAATGAGGAATTAAATGGTGATTAAGGGTTTATATATTTATGGATCATGGGCTTAAGCCCATAGTCTTTCCTTCTTTCTTTCCTAACCCAAGTCCACAACCCATATTCATTTACCCAACACTAGCCCAACTCGTATTCTATTTATCTAAACCTATAACGACCCACTATAAAATAGAAGAAATTTATTTTATTATTATAACCAAAAGTAGGATGTTACACAGAATGTATTATTAATACTAAATATCAAATTAAAGCTACACATGCTGCTCAAAGTCAAGCACAAATTACAATCAAAATCATTTCATGAAAAATGATTTGATCCAATGTTTATATATAAACCATTCTAATCCAACAAACTTAAATAAAGTGACACAATATTAAAATTAAAGGTTATAGTTTTAACTATTTGTCTTCAATGAAGCCTACATTAACCATAACTTAAGGATGCTAATTTCTGTCACAAGTCATAACACAACCATAAATTACCCATTGGCCATTGTATTAAGCTGCAATGGAGGTTGCCATTTCCCGTAAATCGTGAAATTAGGGATCTGTTTTGGCGGGCTTTATGTGTATGAAAGGTTCGGTGGTCTGTTATGAGTAATTAACAAGATGCAACACAATGTCACGTTGAATAAAGTTATAGGTTTTCTCAATTGTGTTTTTTGCTCAAAGGCTCAAAGGTCAAAAACTTAAAATATTTAATACATGACACAATCATACGGATAGTATGATAGTATCCGATTATGTGTAATACAGAGTATTTAAGGGTATACAGCTCGTATCTTGCTAAAACGAAGCATTTTTTTAAAGTTTGAGATCATACGAACCGTATATGGGCTTATGACATATATCGTCGGAGTCCGTGCATGATTCATGAATTTATGGCCATATGAACCTATGATTTAAGAGAAATCCATCCCACATGGGAAGATGGAAGAAAGTGGAAACATTTCATATGGGTATAAATAAGAAAGATAAAACTCATCCCATATGGAAAGTAAGAAAGAAATGGAAGCTCTTTATAAGGAAGAAATTTTTCATAGTAATATTCTTTTATGTCAAGCATGCACTTAGTGGTCCTAGCGGAGGGTGCGGGGCACCCGACGCACACGCGCACGGGCTCGGGCGAGGACGATGGCGATGGCGATGGCGAAGGAGTCGGCGACGAGGCGCAATGTGGCGCTTTCATGGCGCACTTTACACTTCGCACGCTCGCATCGCCGATGGGCATAACCAATGAGGTATCGCGATATGCGATAACGTGGTCTGACGAATCATAATGCGTATCCACCACGTGGCAGACGTGGCAACACGTGGCACTCTCTGATCTACACGAGTCATCGCGACACGCGATGACCATAAATCAGCTATAAATAGAAAGGGGTCACGACATTCATTGCTCACACCAAAACCCCTCTCTCTCTAAAAATACTTTCTCTCTACCTCGTAAAGCGTGCCCACGACCCGATAATTATATCCTCGTAAACTGACTTGCCTTGAAGTACGTGCGATAAGTCCCTACGACCGGTGCACCTCGTTTTGTGTGCCAACCTCGAAGTATGTGCCAAGGCCCCGAAGTTCTGATTAATTAAACTCTAGTACACGATATAAGACTAGAAGTGCTGCTCGTTCAAGTTAGGTGTATAAACTCCGAATACCCGCGTATGATAGGAGTTATGCCTAAGTTATTATTTTATTATTATTATGGCTTAGACCTTTGTCGGGGATATAGCCTAGACCTTGATAAAAAATTTATAAATACAAAGGTTAAGATAAAATAATGTTTCTTTAAATTAAGAAATATAATATACATTAGGATTTAGTTAAAATATTATTTCTTCATAATTAAGAAAAGATAAGCTTTTTTTTACAAAGGTTATAGTCAAGAGTAGTATTTCTTCATAAATAAGAAACATAAGATTTTATATATCAAGGTTTTAGACAAATGACGTTTCTTCTTGAAGAAGAAACATATCATAGACATTTCTTCTTTAAGAAGAAACATAACACATGATTGTCAAATAAAGAGAAGAAATTCACATCAAAAATATTTTATTCAAACAAAAGATCAGTCAAGGTTTTAGGCTATCAAAACCAAACTTAAGGTCTGTAGCCGGATTAAAAGACGATCCGGGTATTTATATAAACCTATTTCATTATGGGTTAATCATCAATCATTCATAAAGGTTTTTAAACGAGATCACCACATCATTCAGAACAGACAATCACATGTGAATACGTTAAACCTTTTTAATCAGTCAAGATAAACGGGTTGTTTATCTTAAACAAAGTCGGTCAAATATTTTAAGAGATTACGTGATCTCTAACAAAAGATTTAAGGGATTACGTGATCCCTAATTTATACAAGATAGAAAATAAAAGCAACTCAGACCGAGTACAGATGTGTCTGAATCCAAACATAATTTGTCTAGTCTTTCAATCAAGGCTACGTGGTCGCAGACTAGAGATCATAATAAAATCTCCAATGGGCGTTACTTCCCGGAGAACCGGACTTGTGTGTGTATGGAAGTGGCACAAATCCCAGAAATAAGAGACGTTTCTGCTGAGATTGTTCAAGAAAACTATCTTGTCAGTTAAAGAAAGATTTATAAAATGTTTTTTGAGTCAACGATTCACCAGCATATCGCTGACGTATTTTCCCCCGTATTTCAGGGAAACATATTAGTACAGGTAGTAAGGAATTAGAGTCATTCAATAAGATAGACGTTCGCAAGGTAGAGATGACTAAGTTTTTAATTATTAAACAATATTTAAACAAATGTTTATAAATTTAACACTCGGATATATATTATCCGAGAAGTTTTCCAAATAAATTAAATATTATATTATTAAAAATAAAGGTTTACAAATAAATTAATATTTCAAAATATATTAAAAGACTTCCGCTAAATAATTACAACTCTGATATATTTACAAAACAGGTACCAACTATTGGTCACACGTCTAGGCCCTAAGTCGGGGTGTGACATATATTGAATAAGAACATGAAGTGCGTTATAGTTTGGCATCTTATATGAATGGTCATTATTTGTTAATAAGGAATAAAAATCAGATTCTAAAAGTATTGAATGATATACAATGATTGTTAAAGTTGTTAATTTGATTATGTTGTTTCATACGCTAGAATAGGACATAAATTGCTTTCTTGAGACTTGCTTAAAATTTTAGTTTTTGATAACTATTTAAATCTGGAAATTCTGAAAAAATATGAGTTTGAAACACTTAAGTTACTGTACAAAAGTGCTTATAATATTTGGTTTGGCTTAGTTTTCTTGTCGGTAACTTTAACGGTCGGAAAACCAACTTTTACACGCAAACCAACACGACATTTAGGGATTGTTTTAGAACAGCTCATAAAGTCATAAAATACTTGTACATAACCGAAGTTAATGTACACGAAGAGGACAAGATAGAAAAACTTGATCTAGACGGATCGTGTCGTGAAAATCGACACGAAAACGTTAAAATTCGCTATTTTGATAAAATAATAACTAAAATGAAAAATAAAATATTTTTATAAAAGAACTTATAAAACTTAATTATTTTCATATAAAAAGTATTTTCAAAAACTTAAAATATAAAGTTTCATACAAAAAGTTATCCGGTTCGCCGTTAAACGCGAACCGGCAAAACCGACAAAAACAATACTAAAATCATAACAAGAATGAAACTTATAGTTTTAAAATATTTCGCAACCAAACTATATTTTTATAGAAACAAATAATATTAAAATATAATTGCTAGTTATTTGTTAAATAGAATAAATACTAATTAATGTTACTTGTTTATTTATCTTTTAATTATTAAGTAAATATTGAAGTATAAAATAGTTGTTTTATATGTATGCTTGTGTGATAACATAGATTTATGCTTAATAAAGCTAACAACTTAAAGTATATATATTTAATGAAAATATACTAAATAATTACAGCTACAAACTGTGAGTTTATCAAAAATCCCCACTTTTAATGTTTTATAATTGTTTTTGGGGGGAAGACGTGTTACATAAATATCATTTTATTTTACAATTATATTAAATGTAACGGGTTAAATTAGACTGCCGTGAAATACTAACCGCCTAAACAATAGTATGAACGCAAAGGTGAGGAAACAACCGTTCGGTCGTTATAACCGTTAACCTTGGTATAGGACGTATAAATATTGATAGAACTATCGGGGTGACGCCTTGCCTGCCAACTAGTCGCTCTGGTTAAATGATGAGGGCAAATATTTTGAGTTTAGTATGTGTTGGGTTATAAGTTTATAATGCAGCGGTAAAACGATAACGAAGATCTACCACGTTGATTCTGTGAATACCCGTGATGAACTTCCCAAAACTCCCAAATCCTACTCAAAGGTCAAGGGGAAATTGAAGTGAAAAATATTTATTACCAAAATTCAAGTCTGATTCTTCACATTACATAAACTGCATATAAATAGAGTTTCTAATACGAAATGAGCCCAAAAAAGGTCATGGGTCAAACACAAACCTAAAAATAAAAATGCAAAAACTGCTGAAAAAACATAAAAAGGCCCATAACTTTATTTAGAATCCGTTTTTGGGCTTCGGACAGGGGCCAAACTATAACGTGCGCTTCGTCTCAAGCTTCGATTTGACTGGTAATGGACTTGAAACGGAGCTTTGTGGGCCAAGTTATGCTCGTTTTCGTGGGCCACCTTTGGAGGCACGATCATGGGCCTCCAAATATAACATGGCACTGATGTGTGCTGCGCGTGGTGTAAAATATAAAAGGATGGGATGATTTGCTTTTACACAAGATCGTGTTTTAAATTTATAAAAGTGATTTCTACAAAGACTAAACACACACAAAATAGGCAAGTGTACCTATCGTATATATAGAATAGTATTGGTAAGAACCAAGTATCGATCCGTGGACACAAATGTTTCTAATAATAAATCGTTGTTTTACTTCAATCGGAGTTTTAATCATTTTGGGGTTAATTTTTTTGAACTTTTTATAAAATATAAATACTTATATATAATATATAGGTGACCAAGAAAAGAGATTCTAAACGAGTTGTTCAATTATGCGAAGGTTACCATCTAAGATCAAGAATCCACTCCATTTTAGCATTGATAATTAATATTTAAACATGTGGTAAACTTGCCGTAGCAGTATATGATAGATAGCTCCTTAAACCTTAAGTAAGCATCTTTGGCACTAAGGAGATAACATGCGCATTTTTAAGTCCATCCTTTCCTAATGTCATGTCATCTCAATGATGTCAATTTAAGTTGGCAAGTAGTTTCGTAAAGTAGAGAGATTATGATTGACTTCGATTTCTCAAATACCAATCCTAACAACTTCGGGTGGTTGTAGTTAACTCACACAACCTCCCCTTGGTTGATTTATGTAGGTTATAATTACACATTCCATTAACATATGATTTCTTTAACTAGCATGATATCCTGGGCAAAGCCATTTTCGGATTACCAAGACTTAGAGAAATACATCATAACTTATATCTCATCATTTCTAAGTACAATATAAGGATCCGTGTTTCGATAATGTATCAAAGTATTTCTATCTTTCAAGAACATGAATCGATCATGAACGATTGCCAATATAATTGACAATCACCAACTTTGAATTAGTATTTTAAGATGGTGAAACATTTATCATCAAAAGATAATTGTAAGATAACCATGTACTTTACCAAACTAAACCACATGTTTTGTATGATCATCAAGTAAAACAAAGCTTCTTCATAGATTTTAGAAGGTAAATGGAGTTTACCTCATAATGAGCATAATGATAAACATTAAGATGGATGATAATAACAAATACATGATTAAACTTGGAACAATCTAACCAAATGTAGATGAAGCTTCCTTCTTAATGATGATGATGATGGATGATGATGATGGTTGATGGTGATGACCTCCAAGCCTTCAAACTCTTCACTAAATCTTCTATGAGAGTGTTAGTGTGTGTTTTTCTAAGAGAAAACCGGATAGAATTCTTTTCAAGGCACACCAAATGAGTGCAACATGAGCCACTATTTATAGGCATTCTGGAGTGTGAGGCACGGCCCCGTGCTTGATGGGCACGCCCCCGTGCATTTTTATGACATGTGTCAGATTCTTTTTGTCGTTTCCGGAAGGTAAGCACGGCCCCGTGCTTACGTAGGCACGCCCCCGTTCTTTTTAGTGACATGTGCTATTTCTTTTTGTCGTTTCTGGAAGGTAGGAACGGCCCCGTGCTTCCTGAGGCACGCCCCCGTGCTTTTTAGTGACATGTGCTAATTATTTTTTTCGTTTATGAGAGGTAAGCACGGCCCCGTGCTTCCAAAAGCACGGCCCCATGTCCAGCTGTTCACTATTTTGTCTTTTCTTGTAGATTTTTTTGTCTTTTCTGAAAAGTGACCATAAGCACGGCCCCGTGCTTCCAAAAGCACAGCCCCGTGTTTCCAAAAGCACAGCCCCATGTTTCCTGAAGTACAGCCCCATGTTTTGCTGTTTTCTTTGGTTTTTCTTTGTTTTTTCATTCGTTTCTTCGTTTGAGGCTTGGATTCACCTGAAAATACATTTTAACATGATAAGTAGTTATTTTAACTATATTATACGATAGAAGTTGCAGTTTTTAGAGATTATTTGATGCTAAAAATGATATATATTTTTATATACATCAGGCACGTTCTTCAATACTTGGGCCTCCATTAATAAAGATATAAGATTATTGATATCCTTCAAAAGGATCCAGCAATATCTTTTAATCTTCGAAATCTTGGCATCAGGCTGATATACGGGTCTCTCTTCAAGATCGGGCCCTTGTGGTATTTGGATCGTATCAATTCTTGACCCCTTGAAAACGTCCTTGTCATCAAGGACGGAATGTCGTTGCCATGGCGGTCGCCACTTGAGTCGTACAACGATAAGTGGGGTGGTCTCAACGTAGAATCATTGTGGCCACCATTCGAGTCATGCCACGCTATACCCGATCTTCATATTTGCGGTAAGGTACGACTTGCGGTAAGGTACGATAAGTGGGGTGGTCTCAACGGAAGTTTGCAATAAATTTTGGCATATGGGACAAAAGTTGTAGCTTAGGGTGTTGTGACATTCGTCAATTTCGGGTCACTTTTGTATTTGTTTTATTATGTAAACCGACCCGTTTTGTAAATCGAAACCTTCGATATAATCAAAATGATGAATTTTATACTACATTATTGTTTTATACTTGTTGGGTCTCAAAAACACCCCTTTCGGTCCTTAAAATGGCCTTAAAACGCTTAAAAACAACTCTGGGGGCCAAAACTGCCAATTTTGAAAGTTCAGAATTTCCACCAGGTGACTTTAGCGCCGCGCTAAGGTAAAAGGGCAGAGACCTTAGCGCCGCGCTAAAGGCAGTCTGCACCAGCTGCACGTTTTTGTTTATTTTTAAGCAAACATGTGACCAAAACACCCCATTTTCATGCAAAACCCTTTATGCTTGACCCTTTCAACTTACCCTATATATACACCACCCTTTCCACCCATTAATCTCTGCTACAACACCAAAAACTCTCTCAAATTCAAAGATCTAAAGATTGTTTTCTTAGTTTTCTTGAAGGTTTGACTTCCAAAAGTCTAACTGAGTTTAATCTTTAATGCTAATTTGTTAATATAACATTACTAACACTTGAATATGGGGGTACAACATATATATAATATCACGCCCCTTGTTCCCTTTGGTGGTTACTTCTCCGGTTCCGGCCGGTGAGGTTTCGGGCCTTGTAAGGCAAGGCTTCATGGAGGACTTCGTGTTCTTGATATATAAAAACTTATATAACTTGTTTATACATATTATTTATGCTTAACTTCTGCTCATTTTAGTTTATTTACCTTATTTACAAGTTCCATGGTTATGAGTTTAAGAGTCTATGCTTCGGTTCGACCGCAAATAGCTCTAAACCAGAAACCGAACTTTTGCTTACTAGTTTAGTTAAAAATAGTTGTTTAAACATGTTTAAGGTTAGATTTGAGTTTCTAAAATCATTTTTACAAGTTCTTTGATATTAATCATGTGGAATCCATCTATGAACTCGTTGGGAGATGGAAACCGAACCAAACCGAAACTTTTGCTTAAAAGACTTGTTGTTAACTTTTTAGTTGTAAAACTTAAATATTTATCATTTATGAATTATTATACAACATCTATAATATTTGGACATGTGGAGACCATCAAGGAACATATTGTGAGATGGAAACCGAATCAATCCGACTTTTGCTCGCTTAAGACACACAAGTGTGTTTTTAGCTATCAAGACTTGTATATTTCTTTAAAAATAGTTTACAAACTGATTTTAATTATTTTCTTAAGTACTTGAAAATGTTGGATCCAACTTGGTCTCATAACATAGTTGGACCAACAAAACCGAATACTCGCTTAACGTACGTTGTTAGTTCTAAAACAATAGATCTACATACTTGGTTAAGCGTTACTATGTTTTAATGAGTTATCTCATAATAATGAATATTTTGGAAAGTTGACTTTGGGTTTGACCATTTGTCAAGACCCGAACCGACAATCCAAACACTCGTTAAAAAACCCGATTTAGTATCTTTGTCCCAATGGAACTTGCATTTTAGCATTTTTCTCACCTTATTACTTAACATTGGTTAAGTAAATATTAAGGTTAGATACTTTAACCCGGTTTGAGCAAACTCACATTTTAAAGGGTTATTATCATAAATTCTTAAATAGTTACATTTTAAACCTCGAACTTTAAATTGTTTACTTTTTAAAACATTTATTTTATTTAAAGATCTACAAGGCAACCTTTCTAAATCCAAGACTTCTTTTATTTTAGGCTTTATACGTTAACTCGTCGTTCCGGCAAATCTTCAAATAATCAAACTTTCAAGTTTATTACTTGAACCTGAGTAACTTCATACCCCGTTTTTCTATCTTTTGTTTTGGGGTGACATTTCATACTTATTCAAATCAAATGCTTTATACTTGAGTCTTAAACCACAAACGTTATTGTATACTTTACTTAAATAAATGCTCGATTTGGTGTTCTATGCTTACATGATTATATGCTTATGTGTTTACCGCTTTTGGAAGGTTGATTCATAAATCCGTGAACTATCTGGTATTCTCTTATAGCATGGTGCCGTTAATATATTCTTATTAACGACCTCATGAAATCCGAATCTATTTGGTATTCTCTTATATAGACGATGCCGCTAATGTATTCTTATTAGTGACCTCATATTATCCAAATTATTTATTTGTTGTTCCGTATACAAGATTGTGGCTTTTCTTATTATATACATATTGTTCAAAAACTATGAATTGCTCACCAACCTTTGTGTTGATAAACTTTATTTTATGAAATGTTACAGGTTTGCATCTAGGTTAATTATAGAGTTCGGTGAAGAAAACGTCACAAATACCGTTAGGATATTAGCAAAAATGAACAATATTTGATTTGCTATATTTTGCTACATTTTGTTGTATTTGACTCATGAATATTTAGTTATGTGACATTTTTGATGTTGTGAAATGAAACGAGTTTGTTAAATATTGTCGCTTAAAATAGTGTCATGCGCTTATGGGCAATCGTTACACCTCGGCATGTTCCGCCACCTTTGGTCGGGGTGTGACAGGTGTGCTTTTCCTTTTGCTGATAACACATGTTTTTGACATTGATTTAGTTGTTTGAGTTAATGGAAGTGGTTGAGGAGGAATCGACGATGGTGGCGGTAGTGGGGTCGGTGGCGGTGTGGTTAAAGACGTATCAACATTGCTAAGTTCAATCGAATTAGGGTTATCTAGGGCACCAATACGAAATACATTAAGCATTGCATCTGTGACATCCGTCAATTTCGGGTCACTTTGGTTATGTAAACCCGACCCGTTTGTAACCCGAACATTTTAAATATATAAAATATTGGATTTTTGTCACTTAGAATATATAAAATATATAAAATATGGGATTTTTATATTATGCATTGTTTGACCATTTAAACATACCCATTTTCATGCAAACCATAAAATAATCTTTATACCCAACCCTTCACTCCTTCCCTATATATACACATGTAAGGCCTCATTCCCGGTAGCCCTACTTTAGCGTCAGATTTACTCATAAACAAAGTTCTTACAAATCAGAGTTCATTAAAACTTTCGCGGAAACGTTAACTAAAATCATTTGTTACAAAACATAAAATCTTTTCTTTAAAACCAACTTAAAACATCATATTTTAAACACCATTTCTTCCGTCTTCAGATGCCAGCCGTTCAACTCATGCCCCGTGTCATCCTCATGCCATCTCGATAAACATGTATACCTGCGTGCATACTAAAAGTCAGCTACGCTGAGTGAGTTCTAGTTAATCAGGCGACATACAATACATACACATATCATACATACATACATACATACATACATACATACATATCCGAAGATACATATCCATACTTAACCAATTACCCTACTACCATACATACATACATACATATCTACAATCACTAACCCTGGTCTACCGAGAGTACGATCATAGTCCGCTGTCTATACCTATACTCAAGGTTGTGAACACGTAAAAGGTCCGCAGTCCTTACCTATGTTCACCAGTTATGGTACGTGCAAGGTCCGTAGTCCTTCCTTGTACCATCCTATATTGACAACACGTACAAGGTCCTCAGTCCTTCCCTATGTTGGTCATCCCCTATGCTAACACAAATATAGCACGTATAAGGTCCACAGTCCTTTCCTGTGTTGACGCCTATCTACAATACGTATAAGGTCTGCAGTCCTTATCTACGTTGGCGTCTATCACCTATAACCATAGCACGTACGAAGTCCGCAGTCTTCCTCTATGCTACCACAACACAAATATAGCACGTATAAGGTCCACAGTCCTTTCCTGTGCTGACGCCTATCTACATTACGTATAAGGTCCGCAGTCCTTATCTACGTTGGCGTCTATCTCCTATAACACGTATAAGGCCCACCGTCCCTAACTACGCCATCACCAGCCGAGTCTATGTGCAACAGAAGTTATAGGGATTCGCCATCCTAACTTACTATGTTGAACGTAGGTCTCACATACCATTAGTGTACCTGTATACACATACTTCACATATACAATAATTACATTATAGCATAAGAACACTCTAGGCGTTCTTTACATCATTCATTTAACAACCATACCCCTTGTCTATACGTGCAATATCCGAAGATCGTTCACGCCCCGACAAGTGTTCATTTCTAATGTTCATACATCTTCTATATATAATATTCATATCTTTATTTATAACCTGATAGTACGTGCAATATCCGAAGACCGTTCGCGTACAAGACAAGCAATCATTCATATCTATCACATATATCACATATGGCATACACTTATCGCTTAGGATAAATGTATTAACAACACATCGAGTATGCAAAAAGGCCCGAAAACATAACAAGGAAGTGGGGCTAGAAACTCACCTGAACTCGGTTACTTCTTCTGCTAACGGTTAATCCTTCTTGAGCTGTGGGCGTCTAACTGTTTAATAATAACAGTATTAAGTACCGCTCTAGTCATCTCATTGCTACTTAATTAGTCTTACACGTCTAAGCTGTTTTACTTCATTAAATCATTACCCGGTTAGTTAATCGTTACCCATTAACCTTTAAAGGTATCTTTCATAAATTGCCAAACTCCAAGGGCTGTTATGTAATTATATAATTCTTTTCTAAGTCCAGGGACCATTCTGTCTTTATATTAAACTCCTAGTTCATTACTTTGCCCTTAACGAATTGGGTAAAGAATCATCCTCTGATTCGCTAAGCTCCCATAACGAACTAGCTAACGAATCACCCTCTGATTCGCTAAGCTCCTATAACGAACTAGCTAACGAATCACCCTCTGATTCGCTAAGCTCCTATAATGAACTAGCTAACGAATCACCCTCTGATTCGCTAAGCTCCCATAACGAACTAGCTAACGAATCACCCTCTAATTCGCTAAGCTCTCATAACGAACTAGCTAACGAATCACCCTCTGATTCGCTAAGCTCCCATAACGAACTAGCTAAAGAATCACCCATAACGAATCACCCATAGTTCTTATCCAGACTTTGACTCAAGGGTCAAAGTCAAAATCGTCAAGAACAGCAAATAGTCAACAGATCTTAGATCTGCAATTAAACCTTCGTTTATTAACCAAATTTCACGATTTTTGTATCAACGGAATCATCTGACCAGCGCCTACAAACCCCAACCATCAAATCGGCCTAACATCGATGTTTAAAGGGTGCGATTTAGGCATATAGGTTACGGGTTCTTTTAGGTTAACAATTAACCTATCAAATGCTAATCAATTCCAGTAATATTTGTTGTTTTGGGTTCGTTTATAACAAACTAACACAGATCTATAATTTCCCAAATCAAACCAAACCTATACGAACGATTTCTAACTATAAACGTACCTTGAACGAGTCGAACTACGAACACGGTTAAGCCTTGATGTTGTTTTGGTCCGTCACGACGTTCCAGCACCAACAAGCTCGGGTTTTCGCCTTCGGATCTTGGTTCGGGTTATAAGATGGTGTTGTGTGTGTTTTCTAAGGTATAGGCTAGTGTGTAGATTAGGATAAAAATGGAAAGGATTAGGGTTTAAGGGGTATTTATACTCCCTTAAGCCCATGGACCTAAGGCCCATCTTTCCTTTTTGGTCCATAATTAAGTCCATCTACAAGCCTACTTATCCTATCATATTTTATTATTATTATTACTATCCGAACGAAAAAATGGGATGTTACAACACACCCATCTCCTTCATTTTCACACTTGCTACATCTCCAAAAACTCTCTCAAAACTCCATAGATTCAAGGTTGTTATTTATGTGTTCTTGAAGGTTTGACTTCCAGATGTCAAACCAAGCTTCATCTTTCATTCTATTTAGCTTATGAAGTGTTACTAATACTTGAATATGGTGGTACAACATATATATAATACACACCCCTTGTTTCCTTTGGTAGTTACTTCTCCGGTTCCGATCGGTTAAGTTTCGACCTCGTAAGGCAAGGCTTCATGGAGGAGTTCGTGTTCTTGATATATACACACAATTATATAACTTGTTGCACATATTAATCTTATTTAACTTATGCTCTTTTTAGTTTGTTTGTCATATTTATGAAGTTCCATGGTGGGGGTTTGTAGAGACTAACCTCGGTTTAACCGTAAATAGTCCAAACCGTGAACCGAACTTTTGCTTACTAGTTTTGTTAAAATAGTTGTTTAAACATGTTTAATGTTAGATTTGAGTTTCAAAAATCATTTTTTTACAAGTCTTTAATATTAAGCATATGAAATCCATCTATGAACTCGTTGGGAGATGGAAACCGAACTAAACCGATACTTTTGCTTAAAAGACTTGTTGTTAACTTTTTAGTTGTAAAACTTAAATATTTCTCATTTATAAATTATTATACAAGATCTATGATATTTGGGCATGTGGAGACCATCAAGGAACATATTGTGAGATGGAAACCGAACCAATCCGATTTTTACTCGCTTAAGACACACTAGTGTGTTTTTAGCTATCAAGACTTGTATATTTCTCTAAAAATAGTTTACAAAATGATTTTAATTATTTTCTTAAGTACTTGGAAATGTTGGATCCAACTTGATCTCATAACATAGTTTGGACCGACAAAACCGAATACTCGCTTAACGTACGTTGTTAGTTCTAAAACAATAGATCTACATACTTGGTTAAGTCTTATAAAGTTTTATTGAGTTATCTCATAACATTCATTATTTTGGAAAGTTGACTTTGGGTTTGACCAATTATCAAGACCCGAACCAACAACCCGAACACTCGCTAAAGACCCGTTTTAGTATCTTTGTCCCAAAGGAACTTGCATTTAGCATTTTTCTCACCTTATTACTTAACATAGGTTAAATAAATATTAAGGTTAGATACTTTAGCCCGGTTTCGAGAAAACTTACATTTTTAAAGGGTTATTATTATAAATTCTTAAATAGTTACATTTTAAACCTTGAACTTTAATTGTTTACTTTTTGCAACAATTATTTATTTAAAGATCTTCAAGACAACCTTTCTAAATCCAAGAGTTTCTTTTATTTAGGCTTCATACGTTAAACTCGTCGTGCCGGCAGATCTCCAAATAATCAATCTTTCAAGAGAGATCCTTGGCAAACACAACATCGTCCCATGCTTAGGCTATCCCACATCGGCCGTGGATAAGAGAGATCCTTGGTTCATAAGTAATGTCCTGCCTCTTAACATCACCAACGCGTTTTGGGCAACCAAAAACAAATCCGTGAGCTCTTCGTGGGCAGAGCGGACAATATTGGTGGTGCGAGGGGCCGAGGTGTTACAGGTGGTATCAGATCCACTCTTGTGTCGTTCGGGATGATGGGACATGCCTCATCGAGGACGATGAGTCCAAAGGGGGGTTGTTTGTAACACCCTTGGCAAACACAATATCGTCCCACTCTTAGGCTATCCCACATCGGCCGTGGACAAGAGAGATCATTGGTTCATAAGTAATGTCATGCCTCTTAACATCATCAACGCGTTTTGGGCAACAAAAAAAAATCCGTGAGCTCTTCGTGAGCAGAGCGGACAATATTGATGGTGCGAGGGGCCGGGGTTTTACAGTTTATTACTTGAACGTGAGTAACTCCATACCCCGTTTTTCTATCTTTTGTTTTGGGGTGACATTTCATACTTATTCAAATCAAATGCTTTATACTTGATTCTTAAACCACAAACGTTAATGTATACTTTACTTAAATAAATGCTTGATTTGGTGTTCTTTGCTTACATGATTATATGTTTATGTGTTTACCGCTTTTGGAGTTGAATCATAAATCCGTGAACTATATGGTATTCTCTTATAGCACGTTGTCGTTAATGTAAAATTATTAACGACCTCATGAAATCCGAATTTATTTGGTATTCTCTTATAGATGGTGCCGCTAATGTATTCTTATTAGCGACCTCATATTATCCAAATTATTTGGTATTCTCTTATAAACGGTGCCGCTAATGTATTCTTATTAGTGACCTCATATTATCCAAATTATTGCTATTTATTTGTTGTTTCGTATACAAGATTGTGGCTTTTCTTATTATATACATATATGCTCAAAAACTATGAATTGCTCACCAACCTTTGTGTTGACAAACTTTATTTTATGAAATGTTACAGGTTTGTATTTAGGTTGATGTTGGATGCTTGGAGAAAACGTCACAAATACCTTTAGGATATTAGTAACAATGAACAATATTTTATTTGCTACATTTTGTGATATGTTGTTGTATTCGACTTATGAATATTGTTATGTGACATTTTCGATGTTGTGAAATGAAATGAGTTTGTTAAATATTGTCGCTTTAAATAGTGTCATGCACTTATGGGCAATCGTTACACCTCGGCATGTTCCGTCGCCTTTGGTCGGGGTGTGACAGCATCAGTGAAAATATCCCATGTGATGAAGTCTGAACTCTGATGCCAATCATTGAACCACCTGAATGGTTTATTAGCGAATAATTCAACAACATAAGGACACCGCTCGTCATCACATATCGCGTAAAAGAGAAAATACTGCTCAGCTTGATAGATACATAGGGGGTTAATACAATAAAAAGAGGTAATCGTGGATGTTCCCATAAGAGAGAAAAAAAGGGGGGGGGGGTTATTAGATCCAGTAAAAAGAGGTAATCATGGATGTTCACACAAGAGTTCTTCCAAAGCCATTTAGGCTAAGGCTCAATGAAAGCACTAATTGATACGGTTTATTCGAGACAACCGTATATCTCTCAAGAATACAAGATAAAGAAGCCGAATGTCCAAATAAATTTTCTCCTGCTATTATTAAAAAGTTCAAACGCCCTGCTTGTGTTGCACGTATATAATGTATATATGTGTCAAATCTCGGGTGGGCACAAGTGAAATTGCATTAATTTTGACGTTATTTTACTAATCTCGTGAAAATAACGTTAAAAGTGGCGGAAGGTTAATCATGCATCATGTGGTGGCATTGATAGCCGAAAGAAAATGGTACATGCACCAATGATTGAGTGCTTTGTGCTTTATGTCCAAGGCTTGATGCAAAACTACTATCGAGTCGGGGGTCTCACCGGAAGCAGCCTCTCTATCCTTATGGGGTAGAGGTAAGGTTGTCTACATCTTACATTCCTCAGACCCTACCATAGCTTTGCTATTGGTGGAATATACTGAGTACGATGATGATGATTATTAAAAAGTTCAAAGGTATTTAAAGGAAACAAGAATTCAAGATAAACTAAGAAACATAATTAACCTAAAAAACATATTTGTAATTAAAAATAACTTGTATATATTGATATAAGATTATTGATATCTTTCAAAAGGATCTAACCATATCTTTTAATCTTCGAAATCATGGCATCGGGTCGGCTTACGGGGTTCTCTTCTAGATTGGGCCCTTGTGGTATTTAGATCATATCAAGCCTCAATGTAATTTTTCATAAAATTTTATATTCTGATTTGGAAAGGGAAACCAACTATAGAATATACCTAAGAGACAATTTACCATGTTTGAAAGTAACTTCTTATACAAAGTTCTGGAAAAAAAGATTAGAATAAACGATTCAACCAAGCAAATTGAAAGAGATGATAGATACAATTGGGGATGAGCTTTTTTTCCCGAATACCCGTACCCGTACATGTCTACTGGGTACGAGTATGTGTACCTAGATTTACTGATTATAGGTACGGGTATTACGGGTACAGGTACCCGTTTAGAATATGTAGGGGCTTTTATTAGGTTTCCAGCATTCATAACTTAACTTTCAAGCGAGATTTTCAAAACATAATATATATTAGTTGAATAACTTCATATGCAATCTATATGTGTATATTCATATATTGTGTATTCGTATATTTTTATTTCATGTATGTGTAATTATGTATATCATTAAATAACATGTATTAATTTTCTCTCTTGTTTTTCAATAGAACTTAAGGAAGCAATAAACAAAGAAAAGGAAAAGAGAATTTATTTTATATTATGGTTGATTTGTTTCATTTTTAGTTCTGGTATTATGTTTTGGTTGCGGTATTATGCTTATCGTTATGGTATTACGGTTTTGGTATTATAGATAATTGATTGTCGGTAGAGTACCGTTACCTAGTTTAGTGAAGTTTAAAAAAAAGAATAAAGGGGTACCAAAGCGAGTACCGTACCCAAAGTACTTGTACCTGTACTCGTACCATATAATTTGGGTACGGGTATGGGTATCAGGATTTGCTGATTATAGGTATGTGTACTTTCGGGTAAAGGTACAGGTACGATCCCGATCTCATCCCTAGATACAATTACTACATGGATAGAGTATTATGAGACTCAGATCTCAAAAGAAACAACAAAGACAACTCTCTAGCACATTTGAACATATTTCAAGAAGACTTATAACAAGTAAACAAGAAATTTCAAATTTGATACAATCAAGTCATACATGAAAAAAAAAATGAAGAACTAAAAAAATCGTTTATATAAACTTCTACTAAAACCATGTCTATTTCATCTAAAAGTCAAAAAGATTATTATCAATTCTCATGTTTAGCAATGGTCAATAAGGCTATTCCCTCATCTAATAGTCAAGTTCTACCAAAGCAACTTGGACAAGTATTTAGAAAATAATACAAATTGAGTTCACGGACCAACCGGGAAAATCATCATCATCGTACTATGTATATCTCACAAATAGCAAAGCTATGGTAGAGTCTGAGAAAAAAGGCGAAGAATCAAAAAGCCCAACAAAGAAAAGAAGGCGAAGAATCAAAAAGTCCAACAAAGAAAAGAAGGCGAAGAATCAAAAGCTCAACAAAGAAAAGAAGACAAAGAATCAAAAAGTCATAAAGAAGTTCCCTAATTATACAAGGGAATTTCTAAAATAATAAGCTATTGTAGTCAACTTATAGCTCATAGGTCCCAAAGTTTCGTTTTTAGTAAGATTGACTTTGCTATTCAAAATGGGGTTGCGGCGCAGCTTGTTGTCTGTTTGCCTGTCACTTTATTGTAATTGTTTTTGAACCTAACTATTAAAATATAAAATAATCTACTAAATGAATTTTATAGGCATAAAGACAAACTCAAATCAAATTTGAATTTTTAAAAACTGAATTTGAACCATGAAATTTAAATTCAAGCCCGGGTCTAATAATCAACACCTAACTAGGGATGGCAATGGGTCGAGTTTGGGTTAGGCTTAGGTATTCCCAAACTCATACCCGGTTATGAAAGTCCGTCCCAAACCCGTCGGGTTTTAATCGGGTAATTACCCATCAGGTTTCGGGTTTCTTTTCGGGTTTTGATAAAATACCAGTCGGGTATACCCAGCTCAAACCTTGCTAAGTTTCTACCGGGCTTTGACAAAATATAACTAATCGATTACAAAGATGTTTACCATAAAGATAAAATGTCTCAAATAATTGACACAAACAAGTTTCAACAAATAATATAATATAATATAATATAATATATCGGGTACATCGGGTACATCGGGTAAATGGGTTTATGTTATCGGGTAATCAGGTAGGGTAATCGGGTATATTAGAAATCCCAAACCCGTCCCAAACCCGCGAAAAATTTCAAAACAAATCCCAAACCCGTCCCAAACCCTAACGGGTCAGGTATTACCCGTCTCATTTATGTCGGATTTCAGGTTTTCCCAACGGGTTCGGGTTTCATTGCCATCCCTACACTTAACTAACATCACTTGTCAAACGCAAGTTGTTTTTCATATTCCCTATTCTATAAACATATCATCGAGTGCATATGAAATTTTTCATGCAATACTTATAGTTACGAGATTTACAAACTACGAGTTTATTAGCTTCAATAAACCAATAATAAGCAAATACAAAACTAACTTATAAATTTATATTTTCATTTGCTGATAATATTTTCATTTGCTGATAAATTTATAAACAATAAACAAAACTACTCATCAATTTAACTTTCCAATCTCCATCTTTTTGCTAATAGCTCTTTGACCATGATATATAAACGAATCTAGTATCCCAGAAACAGTGAAAACCCCTGAAATTTTATGCATTCGAATTCATCAAATTGTACGTTAGATTACTATGTATATATATGCGTGCTTAAATATGGGTGTGTGTTTATAAATTTTACCTCCAATAATAGCACAAACATTAGTCAAAAAGTGCAGAAATGAAACATGTTCTTCTGTGAAGGTAACCTGTGAAATTTTTATAAAATTTAGAAAAAAGAAAGTTTAAAATTTATTTTTATTAAGTAACAGATAGCAAACCTTGATAGGTGAAAGTTCATAAAAGAAAAATACTCCAGGAAGAGTTTTAAGACGACCCGCTTCGGCACCTTTAAAGTGTTCGGTTACTGAAAACTGAATAAGAAAACTGTGTTAGCATTAATAAGTAAATACTATATAGTAATTTAAAGTTGTTTTGAAAGAATTAAGGATACCTGGTTTGATTGGATGTTGTGTCCCTTAACATCTGTGTAAACACTCGGTACAACCTGACGAACATACCGACATACGTATAATAACTTTTAGATAATAAATATAGGTTACATAATAATGTAGTTTATCAGATACAGTTGTAAGTCTAGTTTTTAAGCCATTTACATGGAAAACAAAAGGCTTTTGTTTCACCATTATTAAAAAAAGTATAATTAAGTTAAGGTAAAATGTCAAATTGTCTTAAACCAATAATACAGTGGATTACATCCACATCAACATTATGATTTGATTCGTTTCATTCACAAGAATAAGTGACAGATGATGGATTAGACATGTAAACGAGCCGAACAAACACACACTGTTCGTGTTCGTTCATTTAACTTTAACCGAACAAACGACCGTACATGAACAGCTAAACGAGCACGGTTTTCTTGTTCGTTCTCGCTCGTTAAGTACATGAGTGTGTTCTTGTTCATTTCTGTTCATTTGTTAATAGTATAAACGAATGGTTCACACATGTAAATGACCGAATATAACTAAACATATAGATTAATGAATATAAACGAACATAATTGATCAAATATCAGTAGAAACTAAATGTGAATGTCAATCTATTGCGCCTAAAAAACAAATATAACTAGACTAAACAGCAATGAGTGATATTTTAATCTAATATCATCAGACTAAATTCTAACGGGCCTGGCAATTTAAATGAATAAATAAAAAAAACAAACGTAAAATAACGA
Source organism: Bidens hawaiensis (assembly GCF_021521415.1). NCBI lineage: Eukaryota > Viridiplantae > Streptophyta > Magnoliopsida > Asterales > Asteraceae > Bidens > Bidens hawaiensis. The sequence continues at coordinate 295,767 of NW_027493845.1, forward strand.
GCATAAATGAACAAACGAATGTGTTCATGTTTGTTCATTTAACTAAAATTTGTTCATGTTCGTTTGATTCGTTTACAGGCTAATGATAAATACATAATTGATAGCAAGTGTCATACCTTGAGAAAATACTCAAACATCCCACTTGGTGGTTCTTGTATCCATTGCACACTACAAATCAACAAATGTGAGATGCTTCCAAAAAAAGATTTATAAGAACAAATAATAATAATAATTAAAAGTTATAAAATGAGAAGAAAAATACCCATCAAGGGGATTCACCGCACCAGGAAAATATTCGCCAAAAGCCAACCGATTAATCTTGTGACTTATCTGTGCTAAAAAGGAGTCGGTTATAATTACAACATATTTTATAACTATAGTAAGACGAATACACGATAATAGCGCGATTATATCTTACATTAAAACTGTCTTTATGAAAAGCTACCAGATCATGGATATGAACGTTTGATTGTTGGAAGCTTTTTCCAGGGGCGAAATGGAAATTTCCAGCCACTTTATTAACGTCCAAGAATCCGTATACGTTACATCCTTCACCTTCTTCATCTTTGATCCTTTGTAAAAATCCTTCCCTTTTGCACTATAGAGTATTCAGTTTAATGTTATATAATTAATTATTATATATTAGTTAATAATAAAAAAACCAAGCGTAACTGCTTTTTAATTCATGTTTTATCCTAATTTAAATTTATCTCAAACAAGTATTTTAATAAAATACTTAAAGAGGTAATATATTTAAATCCAGTGTTCATATTTTGTCTATTGGGTTTCAATAGTTAGTTAAAAACAGCATCTTTGACTGCAGTTTGACTTCTATTATTATCAACTTATTTTCAATACTTAAAACTAATTTCTAGATAACATTATATCATTGTTAATCCTTAAACACCAAAAATAATAATAATAAAGAAAATACACAGGATTTAGGAATATAAAGTTCTATGTGTGCTAAAGAAGCTAATAAAAAGTAGTTTATTTATCCTTATGTGCGATAAAAGAGTAAAAAAAGAACAAGCTCTATGTACAACTAAAGAAACAAATAATAAAGTAGTTTTTTTCTCTATATATACTTACCTATACCATACACACACATACATACATCCATAAAGATACATATACACACACATACACACAGATTACCTGATCAATTAAGTCTGGATCCGTCATTGCCCAACCTTTCTTCCTATATGCTTCACGAACATCCTCACACGAGTTGCAGCATTCTCCATCTGACTGTAAAAATCAGAGATAGTTTGAAATAATTCACACATAAAATTATATAACAGAAAATTGAAACATACCGATTCTGCACCAAAACATGAACCACAATACGTCTCATTGTGTTCAAGCCTACCACCATGTCTTTGCAAAGGCTTCTCAATCTGTTGTTAAAAATATAATATTATGAACAAAATATCAGAAAGATTTATCTTTTTTGTGAATTAGCAATAGTAGTTTATTAGTCTTGTATGATCTTTTGTCAAATACCTTGGGAGCACCAATACCATCTTGTCTTGATTCTATGATATTACCATTAGCATCGATTCTCTTTTTAAAAATGTCATGTTTCTGCACGTATGGATGCTTAAAAGTCATTATGAGAAACAATAGTAGGAATTCAGGCTTGTAAACAATATTCATGTTCGTTCCTTTAACTTTAACCCAACAAACGATCCAACACAAACAACCACACTACTGAGGTTTTCTTGTCCGTGTTCGTTTGTTAAGAAAATGAGTGTGTTATAAGTAAACTTTAACGAACATAAACGAATGAGCATAACTGAACATAGATGAAGAAATATAACTAAGCTAAAACCAATTATAAGTAAACTTGAACAGCAATCTGTTGGGCCTAAAGAGTTATTAAAACTAGACTAATTTGTAATGAGCCTAAAATATTTAAATGGATATATTAATGCACGCAAATGAAAGAGACATGTGTTCATGTTTGTTCGTTTAACTTAATGAGTAGAAATGTCCGTTCATTTATAAAATAAACGAACTTCCCGCCGAACGGTTTACTAAATGTTTGGTTCATTCACAGACCTAAGTAGGATGGCACAATGGTAAAAGGAACGAGCATTAACACTATTATTTTCTGATTTAAAGTAAATAGTCATAAAACAATATGTTAGTAATAAGACATACAATGTCAAGATGTTCTTCTCCACTGATATCCATGGCATCAACACTCAGTATTGTACATGGAAGTGCTGGAAAAATGATATCAAACTGCAGATTTATGAGGGCATAAAGATTAATACAAAACAAAAACAATGTATTGATTCTAAAAGTTGAAATGTCATATAACCATAATTGATAGATTAAGTCAAACAGAAAACAAAATTATTACATGAATTCGTAGACGCTCTCCTCTTGAGGTATCTACCATTAGTTTTGTTTCAGTTACAGAAAGAAGATATAATCCTGCATCCAAATAGACATATTACAAACATAGCTTAACTGCGAGTGACAATTATAATATAATATGACATGAATTTAGCATTACTATATGAAATATTTTGTGCCTTTACTATAACATGGTTCAAAGGTGTACTATAACTGATCACAAACATAGTTATTAAAGACACTAGGCACACTCATGTCGCGAGGCCTCACTTGGGGCCTAGGCCTAAGAAAAAAAGTGCACTTAAATAAAAAATTAAAATATATTATAAATTAGAAAAATAATACAAACAAAAGTTATTATATAACATTTAGTATCATCTAATTATTACCAATAGTTCTAAAAGAGTTAACATTCAAATGTAATTTCAAAACTTTAACAAAATGTTCAAAGTAAAGTACCAAAAGTTCAAATACCAAATTGTTCAAAAATATGAAAACCAAAAATTCAAAAGTAATAAATAGTAAATGTTCAAATGATCACTGTTTTTGATCCGTCATCAATACCAAAAAAGCGAGGGCCTAGGAGCTAGAAGGGCATATATTGGGACTCGCTCGAAAAACGGGCCCGGGGGCAAGTAGTAAGGCTGAGGGGTGTGGGGCTTCAACGGGGGCGCTAGAGCCCCTCCGCTCGCGCCCCCAGGCGCTAACACCACACCACCGGGGCACTAACGGGGCGCTAGCGCGAAAAAACATGCAGGCGTGAGCCTGTTAGCGGGAGAAGAGAGAGAGGAGCTTGTTGAATTTTAGAAAAAGAGCCGTTAAAAGATTGAACCACTGTCACCTGCCACCACCCATCTGGTTAATCTGCACAAGAACCCTAGAATCCGCCCCAATCTTTGATTTTAAAAAGTCATGTTCGATTTCGATAGTAGAAACGAAACGTGATTGGAATCAATTGGTGTGATTAAATACCTTTATTGATGCTTGTTTCGATACCGTCTTTTGGCCGGAGAATACACAACAACGAAGATGACGGCATAACAGAGAGAGATGGGGATCTACTGAGTCAGGGGAATCAGTTTGAGGCTATGAGTTTAACTGTTGCGTCAGTTTTCGGTTTCGGTCATGATTTGGGTGTTTCGTTATCGCCGGAAAATGCGTGATTGGTGACCGGAGTGACGTCGGAAGTTCAGAACAATTGTGTGAAGCTCAGTTTGAGATTACGAGTCAAATTTTTGTTATTAATTATCAGTTTCCGTCATGATTTGGGTGTTTGTTTCTCGCCAGAAAACACATGAGAGGTGACTAGAGTGATGCCGGAAGTTCAGAAAAATTGTGTGAAGCTCGGTTTCAAATTATGGGTCAAACGATGGTATTAATTGTCGGGTTCGGTCATTATTCGGATGTTCAATTCTCGCCGAAAAATGCGCTGAGAGGTGGCGGTCGTGGCGCTGGAAAGACTAGAGGAGACATGGGGGACGAGAACAGATGCAAACTTGTTCAATCTTTTAATTCGCTGGAGCCCCTCCACACCAGGGCCAGGGGCTCTAACGGGGGCTCCAACACCCCCCTTATCCAGTTTCTCTCTCTGCCACACGTCATAATATTATTGGTTGGAGCCCCCATTAAAGCCCCCCACACCCCTCAGCCTAAGGGCTTTTAATAACTATGATCACAAATGATTACATCAACATAAACACATTCATCGTTGGATGTAGGTAACACTAATCAATGATGTTAGTCAAAAGTCAAAACATAGAGTTTTCCACGGGCATAACTAGGGATCTAATTGTTGAGATCTAATTGAACATGATCACAATCTTTAAACAACCTCATGATTATTAAAGTTAAACCTAGTAATTCCGAATAATAATAATAATAATAAGAGTTGAAATTGAAATATATCATGATTCTATTTGCAGTAAATGTCAAAAAGCTCAATGATGTTGACAATTTTGTTCTCTTAAAGTCTCAATCTACACATCGATTATGACTTAGCGTAAAATAATCAACCGTAAAGTTTAAAAACCTAACTTATTCAACAGAATAATAATAATAATAATAATATCAATAAAGAGAGAGAACTGACTGAGCTCAGCGAAGAAGAGAAGAAGCATGAAGACTGAAGATACAAGAGTGATGAGACCACCGGAAAAGGTTCTGCTGTAGAAATCCTCATTGATTTTAGGATACGCGTCCAAATTACGTATCCTGCTCATTACACTTTCCATTTCCAATACCTATACACAATTCTACTATTCAATTTCAACTGCCGTTGATTGACTACAATCGGCTGAATTGGATTATCAGTCTGTCCTCTTCGTTCGAATCGATCGGATTTGATGTCAAAATACGGATCTTCGACCACCGGGATCAAAGTGTGACGTTACCGAACCAATCTTATTAGACTGGGCTGTAACGTATAGACGTTCACTAATAAAATAAGCCCAATTACGTCAACCATTATCAGCCCATGTATGGTTGTGACTTGTGACTCAAGTACTCAACCCTTAAATGTGTACTATCCGGTTCGGGCTGGTCAACAAAAACTTAAAACCGGGTTCAGTATAAACCGGTTTGGTTAGAAATTGTTTTTTTACCAGGTTATGATCGGGTTTCTTGACTGTTTTGATTGGTTTTTGGTTGGTTCGGTTTAACTGGTCGAACCAAAGACTTTGCTAAATTAAAAACGATATTTTATATTATTTTTATATTTAGAGTATAACATGCTATTGCATGCATTTCGCAAGGCAATTAGATCATAGTTGAATGTTGGGATGGGTAAATTCGGTACCGGTATTTCTCGAATTTTTCATGAAATACCGATATCAAATCGACTACTTTGATACCGGTACTGGTACTAGAAATTTGTGATTTTCAATACCGATCCCATCCTAGTTGCATGAAGCGTGCCAACTACCTCTAGACATTAGGGCTGTCACTTTTACCCGAACCCCGAAACCCAACCCGAGAAAACCCATACCCGAACTAACCTGAACCGAAGTAATTCGGGTTGGTTCTTGGGTCCAAACTCTAGGTTTCGGGTCAACCCGAATAAACTTTTAGTTTTAATACCATATATAATTTTAGGTATTATATGTTAAGTCTTAGCAACCAACGTTATCAGCATTAGTCCAAATCGAATGTTCTCATTTCACTTATTATGAATCGATTGTTTATTGTTTATTGATGCTTAAATGTATGACTAAAAGCAACTATAATTCAACACACTAATCACGGGATATTGAAGACGATTATGTCGGTCTTGTTTATTGTGGTTGAACTTTGTTAAATTTGACTCTTTTTAGGATGTCTTATTGGTTTATTTTTATTTTGTTATTGGTTTATTTACATTACGAGTAAAGAATAATATGTTACATTTAAATTTAGCAACTTAGTTATTTTCCTTAGGATACTTGAAACCCGCTTAACCCAACCCAAAAAAACCCGAACCCGAATTACCGTGAGAGATTTGAGTTGGGTTTCGTGTCTAGATTTAAAAATTTGAAACCCGAAGAACCCGACCTCAAAAACCCGAAACCCAAACAACTAATCCGAAGAACACCCCTACCAGACATGCAAGTAAATATCCTTTTGAATTTAATAATAATAATAACAAAGTCAATATTTACTTATATATAAAACACAAGACTTAAAGAATGTCTAATAACAGCCTTAATACGCATGCCACTCAATCCCGTTGTGTGTGCTCAACCTTCCAAACTATTGAGCCAAAAAAGAACACTTTTTTCCCTCCTCAATGCAAACCATCATTCCATCCCACCATTGTTGTTGTCACCACCGCCACAATCCATAGTTGTCTTCCGTCATTCAATGGAAAAGAGGGAACCTCCCTCCACTTCCATTCATGTCGGAGATGACAACCCCGCCACCAATAACCCCCAAAATGTTCGTTCGGATGCTTCTGTCGCCCAAGTCCCTAAAGAAAACATTTTGATTATGGAACAACGCCACCGTAAAGCTTATAAAATATTTTCAATTGTTCCTGCCAAATATGTATTAATTTCACTGCTCGTTTTAAAGATTATTTTGGGGATTATGTTTCTGATTCATTTACTCATAACCAAGAAAGAGGACCCTAAATTTCGTGTAGAGAATGTTCATGTTATCACAAAAGGCGAAGCACGCCAACAAAAATATGAATTCAACATCACATTGGCATCGGAAAACCCTAATGCACACACCATCATATTATTTGATGATCATGGCAAAACATCTTTGTCTTTTAACGATAAGAAAATCGCCAACGGGGAGTTTCCATCGTCTAAACAAGACCCTAGGAACTCAAAAGTCGTTAACTTAGCCCTAACGAGCTCTTCCAACACAAAGTTACCTATGGAAATTCAAACTGGCTTAAATGAACCAAATAAAAATTCCGAAAAACATGTTGAAGCATTACTCGAGTTTAGGGTTCCGATGAAAATGAAGTTCGGTATATTGGAAGTGAAGAGCAAGACGCTGTTGATATTGTGTCATTTCAAGGTCGATAATTTGACAAAGGATTCGCGTATATTATCTCAAGATTGTGATTATTCTACAAGAGGATAGTCACAAATTCACAATTTTAAAGGTGGTTTGGTGGTTGTAATTACTAATTTTCCCTTTGATATTGCGTAACGTGTGAATTACTAGGTTTTCACAACTTTTTGACAATTTATTTTATTTTACTTATACTAAGTTTAAGAAAATAAAATATTGAGCGTTGTTAGTCATTACATGTATGTGATTGTTCTAGTCATTAACTCATTACTTTTTGACAATTTATTTGTGAGGTTATCTTTTTTAATTCTTATATTCGTGGTAGATGCTTAAGTTCGGTTATTTTTCTTCTATAACCGTCATAGTTAATGTCGTTTGGCTTTTTATATGTCTTGATTGAATAAATTTACAAGTGAGTAACCCACCTTGTAAGAGTTTTATCTAACCTAACTTGCCTAAAACACTGATTATGTTTAAGTATGTTACTATCCAAATAATAATAACTAGATTTATCCACCACTCTTCGTGACGGGGAAAAACAATTAAACATATCATAACCCATATATTTATTAATTATTAAACAAAGAACAGTCGAAACTAATTCACATCTTATTAATATTCGGTTTTGAACCTGATGCTTCCCTTAAGTTTTAAATCTAATTGTTATATGATAATTTCCTTTTATATAAACTGGATAACACAAAATTATAAAACTTATGGCGCCCTTAACCAATTCGCATCTTATTAATTTTCGGCTTTGAACTCGATACTTCCCCAAACTATAAGTCATAAGGAGTAAAAAATAAGGAATCCCAAACACCCCTAGAAATTAATTTGTATAAGTTATATATCTATTATATATATAAACGAAAACCAACAAATCCTACGTGTCGTGATGTGGTCACTCCCCCCTTTTTTGGAGTCACCAGATTTGCTTGATTTCTAAATGGTGGCTTCTCATGCATTTGACCCGAATTCATGGGTATGGGTCTTACCAAACCCAGATATTCCTTAAACGAGTTATAACATCTCCATCAATAAAAAATTATTCTCACCAAATTATTAATGTAAAAATCCTATAAAATAGGATATACTAAAAATTAATATCTTATTTATTTTAAAAAAGATATATATATTATTTAAATTAAAAACCAATTTGATAGTAAAAAACATAAACGGGTATTGGGTCTCATCAAACCATAAGTATATTATTAACTTTCATAAATATTATTTATAATTAAAAAACCAATTTTATAGTAAAAGAAATAAACGGGTCTTGGGTCTCATCAAAACCATATAGTTTTTAAACCGAGTTATAACATCTCATTTATTTGTCAAACAATTTATCATCAAACCATAAGTATATTATTAACTTTCATACGATAAAAAAAATATAAATACAAAAAATAAATAAATATTAGAACAAATAATATAAAGCAACTCCCGTAATACGAGAGATAAAAACTAGTATTATTATATATTTCCTCATTAGTACCTTCAAAATAAGTCAGTAGTTAGAAAAATTGTACGTGGAAAGTAATTTTATGTGGTTTACATTAGTATCCACACATCTCAATACATATATCAATGTGTTATTCTTTGTGAACGACAATGTGTTATTCTTTCAAAAAGCTTAATACAATGTACTAATGATTTATTAATTGCCATATGTTGACTTCATTTTATTCCAAGATCGCCAAAACCTATGATTCCATAAATAGAAGTCTATATAATCCATTTTTTTTTTAATTTTCCAAAGAATGTGTATATTTTCATGGTATTGTGTCAATATTGATCCAAAATTGATGAAGTGTGATGATGATATGCAAATACAATGTATGTTGTTTACATGACTTTATTTTTGACACGTAGTCATCATCGTATCATAATAACATATGAACAATAATTAAAATTAAAAAGCATAAAATTAGTAAAAAGTTTTGATAATGTTGTAAAGAATAGTTAGCTCTAGAAACATTTAGTCAGAACAGTGTCACATAACACATATCTATCACATAAGTGGTAATTAATCATGTTCAATATATTTTTGGCTTTGTATCTTGCTTGTCTAGTTTCTTACTAGTCGGGTTTTGTTCAACACATTTTGTAGTGTTTGAAAAAAAAAATATTTAAGTTCATATAGACATATCACATTCATTAGACTAAGCGGCTCTAAAGATCACAAGATATTTTTCTTACAATATTAGGTTATTCTTATCATTCTCAGAGTCTCAGGGTTCGCATATATTGTAAAATTCTAAATGTCAAAATCAACTCAAATACATGTCTCAAAACATATTTTATTAAGTACCATACTAGCATACGCATATTGCTCGTACGTTGTGTGTCACATGGTGCTAACACTAATGCCAAAGTAGGTAAAGAACCAAAAAGTCGTAGTTTTTCATTGCGTTCGTTAATGAAACTGAAATTGCTTATAAGAGCTTAATTAATATAGAAAATCGAGTTATCTATTTCGGTGTATTGGAATGCATAATAGATTAGGACCCACATGCTTATTAGGTTAATCAGGGTTTCCTTTTATTTCTATATATCGGAAGTTTACGTATTGAATAATGATCACTCAAATATTTACCTTTGTCTTACATGGGGCTCCATTTCTTTTTTCGTGTTTCATATGCTATATACATATGACATATCCCCCCCCCCCCCCTTTTTAACAATATATCTTATAACAAAAAAAAGATTTAATTACAACATAGTGACAGGTAAGCGAGCAATAAGACATGTCATCACCCCTTTTTAATGATAAATCTGATCCTACTGAAAACAAGGTTATAGTTTTTCGGTGTCAATATAATACTGTGCGCGATACACTGAACTTTTAAAAAAAATATAGCATCATCGGAGACAAACCCAGTATGTCTCTTATCTTTCCGTTTCTTGTTTAAAAAATTACTCAAGTATGTCTCGCTTTTATCTTTTCGTAGTTTAATTCAATGTCCATTGTTTTAAAATAACTTACATACGTGTCTCTCTTATCTTTAGTTAAGGAAAAACCCAATATTAGGCCATTTATAGTGAGAAAAGGCCAAAACGCCCCCACCTCCCTCTCCATTGGCTGGTTTCTCTTTTTGGCCCATCTTCCTCTTCATGTAACGTTGCGTAGACAGCGTTGGGAGCCTTTTTGAATCTCAAAACGGCCGTTGGTGGGAGAGAGGGGGGGGGGGGGGTGTTCCGGCGTTTTGGGCCAATCTTTACATCATTCTTTTCAATGAAAAGGATTCCGGTTTTGGGCGTACAAAACGGGCGAACCTCGCTGTAACCATAACAAAACTTAACATATGTTTAGTCTTTCTGTCAATTTGATTCTGTTTTCAAAACATTATAGATAAAAGTTGATTGCAATGTTTGAAAAACAAATGACTTTTCTAAGATGTGATGGTCAAGATTGATAATTGAAACAATTAGGTGTAGAGTGGGGAATGAGCTTGAAAAGCTTTACAGGCTGTTAAGCTAAGCATCTCAAAGTGCTCTTATCTTGAAGATAGAACCACGCATTGCTAATTTGCTATGTTAAAAATTTCTCTTTTGTTTTGCCATTATAAAATAGTTATTATTATATGACTAATTTATCGTTAAATCTAGAAATTTTGTTTGTTTGATTGGTTATATCTTGACAGAACAATCAAATACTTAAGTTGCTATGAGATCGAGGTGATACAAGTACAACGCGTTGTTAGTAACATATTAAAGTAGATTTAGATCAAATTAGATCTTTTTGTAAAAGTAAAAGTATTTTATCTCGCCAACATATTTATGCTATTTTATTAAAATTTTTATAAGAAAAATGTATCGAATGAGTATAAAATTATATTTTAGTTTGGTTTCTCAATTTCTCTTTAGTAAAACAGCAATTAAAAACTTTAGATACGGTACGTAATTTGCATGTTCCACAAAACAAATCGGGTTGTATTGACAAACCAAAACTTTATCTATTTTTGAACAGGCAACCATAACTTTGTTTACTTTTTATTAAAAGATTATAAATAATTCTTATATGCGATAGAAAAACATAATTATTATTAATCAAACTACTTTTTAATAAATGATTTGGACTCTAAAAGAAATTTAGTGCACTTGAGGTTATTTCGATACGTTTAACGTATTATAACATGTGACCCATGCTATAAAATTTTTAACGTGATAAAAAAAACTAGATTGACGTGTTTGTGTCAACGAACAGGTAAAGAAGAGTATTCTATATACCACTTGTTTAACTCACCAAAATCTTTTTTTTTTAATGTTTAAAATTGCTATTTATTAAATATATCCCTTGTGGTAACTGGTAAGGGTGAAAGTGAAAAGAAAAAAATGTGTCACACAGGCAACATGTGGTTTCACAATTCACATTTATGAATATTTGTTGTGGTATAATGAAGTGTAAAATGTGATAGATTGGTTAAAATGGAGATAAATGATGGGTTAGTATCTTTATTAATATTTTTAAAAATAAACAAATATAAATCTTGGGCCCAAGCGACCCTTGCACGCACGAGGCGAGACATAGTTTAGCGCTAGGTCGTCCGTTGTGGCTTTGCTCCACGCCCAATTTTACGATCGACACCAGATAGTCTAATAATACCATTCAATTACTAATGCACTTTTTTTTCTATAGAACGAGCTTTTCTTCTATAGAAATGATAACACTTACTAAGTCTATTTATCATTAAAATATGCAACATTTAGCTTTTATATGATATTATGTATAGTTATATACAAATTCATAGCCTCACAGGGGAAAAGGAACAATTGCCCTTTGCCCATTCTCATATGTGAAAGGAACACAACCAAAAAGAGCAATAAAGATTGAAAGAAGTCTAATTTCTAAAGCAAAGATGAAGTGGGTAGAGGGACCTATCACCCATGCTCTCAATTGCCTTCCCTTCATAATTACTTCCCACTATAACTAACCAATTTTTATTTTTATTTTTTTTGTTTTCCTAAAATATATCCAATATTATCATTATGAAAGACAAGTTACCCTAAATTACCTCTAGATTAATGTCTAATCAAAAAAGTGACCATGGTAGGTCCTTGTTCAAACACATCTCATTTTCTCCCTTCTTTTTTGTTTTTACATTTTAAGCATAAGTTAAGCCATATGAGCCATATGAACTCAAATCACTAATCATGTGATTTTGGTTTGAAATTTGTGCAAATATCAGATGGACCATTATTTTGTCTTAATTTTGTAATAAATACAAACAACCCAAAATTGGCTCTAGAATAATGCATCCAATGAAATAACTAACCATGGTTGGGATGATTTAGGCCAGACCTAATAGCTTGAGAGTCCCAGGGTTTTAAAGATGCAAGAAGAGTACGGATCACCAGCAGAAACATATTTTCGATGGATCCCACAAAATCCATAAAAGGATTATCCACGTAGGACCCTTTCGGGTTGGGGAATGACCCACACCCCATAGCCTTAAGAATAATGACTAGATCATAAACTTTTGACTAACATATAACAATAAAGAGATCATGCATTTTTAACTATAGATGAATCATAATAACAATTTATATTTGTTTTAACTATTTATTATCGATGATTGGGAGAAGAGGTTCAAATAATAAGATAAAAATGACCTATTCTTTAGTCTTAACCACAACTGAAAAAAAGTTTAAGGAAGTTGAAGGCATGATTATTAGATCATAAAAACAAAGCTCGTGGCCATCATCTAACCTTTCCACTTTTATCACACTTTTCTTTCCTTTCCTTTTTCCCTTGTGTAACTATTTAAAGCTTTAAATGGGGCCAAAATACAATAAGTTAAAGTATAGGGCTGAGGTATAAAGTGATTCACTTGTGAACCGTGAAAACCCCATTCCAAGATACCCAAATTTATTAGGTTGTCTAGAAAATTATTTTTTTATATTATATTGGTAATTGTTATTTTAATAAATAAGTTTTTTCTTTATGTTTTATTTCTGTTGAGTCATATATATTTTGATTACTAGAGGATAGTTAACTTCTTCATAAGAATATGTGTCAAGTAAAGGTTGTTTGATTTAAAGATAAATATTAAACATTAAAAGGGTTCTTTAATTAATTAAATGGTTTTCTAGAATCCTTTCCCTTTAAAGGATTCATACAAATGGCATCTCAAGTCTCAACCCACTAGTACATCTATCTACAACCTGCAAGGTGTAAATCCAAACACACAAGATTAGCTAGAGAGAAAATATGATTAGAAGAGAAGGGAAAGGACCATCTTCAAGAGATCTTTTGGTATGCTTTCCTACAAGAGCACATCTTGCATTGATGCCAAAACCGGTATCTAGCCCACGGCCCCACCTCCATCACCGCTATCAAAACCATCTTAGAAAATCTATGAGAAGTGGTAGCATGGGTGGCCACACAAGCCCATATATGTTGCCAGGAACGAAGCAGCTGGCCTCAGATAACATATCTGAGCCCACCTCTCCGAAAGTAACTTGTGCTGGTCAGATCAAGGTCCGACCTAGCACAAGATCATGCAAGACCTGGCAAACGGTCATGGAAGAGATTGAGAGACTTCATAATAATAGAAAGAAGAAACCTGCTTGGATGGAAGCATTAGGGTTTAAGAAAGAAGTCATGCAATTCTTGAGTTGCTTAAGAAGTATTAAATTCGATTTTCGTTGTTTGGGGGCATTTTCCCATGTCGATATCACTTCAGATGATGAAGAAGACGATGAAGTTAACAATGATAAAAACCAAAATGATCAAGATCACCATGACCATGATCATAATTTCAATGAAGAAGCTTCACCACAAACTATGTTTTCCAAATGGTTTATGGTGTTACAAGAGAATCAAGATTGTGGGGTCTTTGAGAAAGATGAAAAAAGTTTGAACACAAAAGATACAGAAGATCATCATCCTTATCCATGTCTGCCACCTACAAATGCACTTTTGCTCATGCGATGTCGCTCCGCACCTGCCAAAAGCTGGATGGAAGAGAAAGAAGAAGAGCAACAAGAACAAGAGAAATATGGTGATGATCATGATCAGGATGATTATCAAGAACACGAAGAAAACGAAGAACAAGATGATAAAGATCAGAAACTGGAATTACCAAAAGAAAGCAAAAGGAAGAGTTTGTCAGAATTGATGAAAAATGAAAGTGATTTCCACAAATTATCAGTTGATGTTGCAAAGGAAACTTGGGTTACTGGTGGAATTCACAAAGATCCATTTTCAAGAAGTAGAAGCTGGAGAAGATGATCTAAAATAAAATCTATCATCAACCTTGTTTCTTTTTATTTTATTTTATTTTATTTTATTTTCTTTTGTGAGATCTTTGTAAGTATTTTTGTAGATAATTGTCGTATAATGTGTGTACAAGAAATGATTTACACTTTGCAAATAAAACTTATTGTAAACAACAAATTATGTATTTGTTATAGGATTGTTAAATGTGTGAGTTAACGCGAGTAAGCAACAACTAGAACTAGAGATCATAAGAATACGAGTCGACCAAGCTAGCCCGACTCGTGATCTATCCGAGTTGAGAGTTTCAACTCGTATTCATCTCGAGTCATGTGACTAATTGACAACGTTTTTCAGTTTGAATAACTGTATATGTTTTTTTGAAAGTCTTGATTAAGAAGTTAATAAGCAATTTCATTTTTTTGAACAATTAATATTTCTATCATGTCTCAAGTGAGATTATAACACACGACCTTTTAATTAAGAAACACACAACTTTATTACTAGACCAAGCTAGTGGTTGTAAGCTGTTGTAACAATTTCAGTTTATATAACTCTCAGACTTCCATTATATACAAGAAAAATAGATTATGAAATATATTTTAAGCTAGTCAATATAAGAGAGCTACATTCAGCTCAAGCCCAACTCGATAATAAATATATTAGCCAATTTAGCTCAAGCTAGATTTAGTTAAACTTTTAATAAGTTAATTATTAGGGAGTTATGACTTAAGTCATATGTTTATTATTATTATATTTATATCGTTATATAGGATCTACCACTATTAAAATGGTTAATATACATATATGTACATGTATAGAAATACGTGTACACACATGGGGAGATTAGATTTTATTCTGGAAAGGCTGTCGTATCATGCAATGGATCGAAATCACAAGAGAAAAACCAGATCTATATTTATTAATTTATAAATACAATTTAAGCCTCTTCATGCAGATCTCTACGTAACGATAAAGAATCAATATATTTAATAAGTCATAATATTTCATTACTGAAAAACATGTTGGATGTTTGGCATCAATATTGTTAGAAGATATAGACCTACATCTATATTTAATTTCAATGTAACTCATGATCTAGTGGTCCAGTGATATGGTATTTATCACTTCAAAGTTGATGTGGTGGGTTAAATCCTTAGAATTACTTTAAATAGAAAATCTGATTTTTTTTATAAAAAAGATAAAATTCCTATGTAATATAGACTATAAATTGTATCGGCAAGTAATATTTTGTGTAAATTACATAAGTGAAAATAAGATCTCTTTATATGTATATTATAAGTAATATGCCGATGATCTCATGCTTTCAAGCGGTCCGAGGAAACTTATTTGGTTCTTTTGTTTACCTAGGAAGATTAATATTTGCGGGTGACAAGTTTTGGGTAATCGGCGCCTCCCAACCATTTTAATTTAGTGGCTAAAAGTATTGATGTTCCGTCTACCTTAAAAATCATGTGTTCGGTGATTGTAACACGTCAAACAAGATTAATATACGATTGAATGTGGCTCAATATGAAATTAAATACGATTAGATCTCCTTCAAACTCTATGGACCGGATGGAACACTATTAGTTAAGTGTGGCTAAACAAGACGGATTTGTTTTCATTGTTAAAAAAACTAGTGGTTGTTTAATGATGTTATGTATTTTTTTTATTGGTTTTCAAGTAGAAAGAATATAGTGTAAGGTATATTAGAGTATTGGACAAAGTAGATGATAAATCTCATACTTTTCATGTAGCCTTTTTTTTCTTTGTCAGTTTATTATCTTGCTAGAAGGTGCGTTATGAAATTCCATTGTTCAGAAAAAAGTACGGATATTATAAGAAAAGGATGATGATAAAATAACCAATTAATAGGATTGCTAATAAATCGAGCGTTTAGCAAACCGTTTGGGTGATGATAAAATAACCAATTAACAGGATTGTAAATAAACGAACGTTTAACAAACCGTTCGTGGTCTGTTCGACGAGAAGTCTGTTTACATTCATTCTTTTAATAATTGAATGCACAGGAACAAATAACTATATTGAGTAGTTAAATGAATAAACATGAATAGAGCTCACGTTTGTTCAGTTGTGCTCGTAAACGTTCAGTGATGTGTTCATATATATTCATTAAGATTTGTTTTTTTTGTTAATGTTTGGTTTATTCACGTTCATTCACGTTCGTCTGTTTATGTTTAGTCATTAAAGGTTTTTTATATATTATAATTTATACATTTTAGTTTATTATCCTTACATTATTTGCTTGTTACATTCTTATATTTTTGTTAGTTTATTATCTTAAATGGATTGCTTTTACATTATCTCCCACACCACCAAAGAATACGTCATATCTGATAACAAAAAATAAGACCCGGTGAATGACTGTCATTTTCCAAACATGAACACGTCATCTAAGAAAACGCCTTCATCTTTCTACGTTTATTTGGTCGTTAGAACTAACTAGCAAGATTGGGGTGTGGCAAATCCGGGTCACAAGTAATATGGGCCAATTTACATAAACATAAACATAAACAAGCAGTAGGTTGACATATGTTAGATTAGTTTGGGTGAAATGCTTATCAACTAATTATTGTTTTAGAAATTAACCTTGATTCTCTCTCAAATTAGCATAAAGTAAAGTTAGAAACGCACATGAAATTTAATTAACTGAATTGTTGATTTAATGATTTTACAAGAAAAATTACTTATTAAAACAAATCAAATCAGACAATTAGAATCTTGTTTTACAAAAAAGAAAATCATGATTGATTACAAATTTGAATGTGTACAAATAGAATTGAATTAGATTTAAATATGTCAAAACCGAGTTATTATAAACTTATAATATTGAAACTGAAACTTTGTTTATTACATAAGTTAGTCACAATAAGTTTAATTACCCTAAAGGTCTAATCATTAGTTTGGCATGCAAAAAGGCACTATTAATTTATCCTTGGCAATATGGCAAAGGGCCAAAGGAACAACTTACATAATCATTGAGCAACCTCTAAAAGAAGGGTGTGTAGTGCTCGTAATAATGGCTAATAATTATTACTATAATCAGTATTGCAAAAATTCCGACTAGTCACTGATTAATCCTCGATTAATCGCTAGTCCTCACTTCACTGATTAATTTTGGGCTAGTCGACCAATTAATCGGTTAACGGTCAAATCCGGCCAAAATCAACGACTTTCTGCGAGATTCCGACCAAAATAAGTGGTTTCCGGCGAGATTCCGACCCATATCAACTATTTTCGGCGAGATTACAGCAAAAACTAGTGGTTTCCAGCGAGATTCCAGCCAATTTCCGGCCAAAATATGTTTGTGTATGTATAAAACTGAAAATTACATATAAAAATGTGTGTGTGTGTATGTATAAAACTGAAAAACATACATTAAAGTCTGATCCGATTAATCCCGATTAATCTTGACTAATCCCAATTAATCGCTAGTCCCCACCCCACCGTCCGACCACCGACTAGCGATTTTTGCAACACTGACTATAATATCTAACTTCATCATCAAACTTCTTGCATATATAATTCAACCAACTTTAACTTAACTTAAATAAATTAGATTCATAACTCATAAGAAACTATACACTTATTCATAATACTAATTTATCGCATGGCCATATCATATCGGTTTTTAATTGTACGTACGTCTTTCAATGCAAACGACAAACCTCAACATCACAATTGTTCCTAACCAGAATTTGAGGTTCTTTTTGAGGTGATTCATTGATCATGTTGGCATATTTCACAGCATTGAATGGACATATTCGAAAGCAATTGAACGATTGACAAAATTTCTTACAATTGTACCTGAAGTTAAATCCTGAAACAAAGTTAGAAGAAAGTTGGAGGGCTAAAGATGCAAGTTTAATTAAGTTTAGTTTTTACTAAATAATTTGAACTATCTAGTAAGTTTAAATGTTTAAGGTTATATGATAGGTTTATTAGTTTTGCAAGTTATTTAAGTCCTATTAAATGGGTTGTTTGGTCTATGTTTTGAGTATGCAAATTTTCTGATTAATAAACTTCTAATTTTGTTGATAATTATGTTCCAAAATGTCCTTTTTTTTGTGTCTGTCAAATATTATCATCCATTTCCCTAATAACATTAGTCCTCTACACCAATTATGGCAAAAGCTATAAGAGGAGGGGGGGGGGGGTGTTATTTAGGAACCATAAAAGGTTATTGACGATTGCCGGTTTTGACCGTTAAAAAAAACCAGTTTCGGTTTCTAACCAATATCTAAAAACCGGTTAACTGATATTTAAACTTCTAGTCTGAGCTAGTTGGATACAAGTATAAATTAGTTTATATGGTATAGTATCGGTTAGCTTTTAGTACGATACGATTTTATCCTAGACATAAATCTAGCTAGTTATTATCACATGTCATACGTTACCAATACCATGACGACGACATCAAATACAAGTTAAAGAAAGAATGTCAAACAATGGTACCGTACAATTTCTACGGTACCAAAACTGAACACCACGGAACTGATTAGTGTTAGTATGGTTTTTCACTTATTAACTGATTAACCAATAATAACTTATTAAAATTAACCTTAACTTATTGAAATTAACCTTCACTTATTGAAAAACCATACTAACACTAACCTTATTAGCCAATGTTCGTTTAATCAGTTCCAATGTGAAAAACTGAAAATCCATAGCCGGTTCCTACCAATCGGTTACAATCGGTAGGTAACCAGTTTCTCCTATACCAGTTATTAACCGGTTTTGGTTTTGGGTTGGTTTTGGTTTCGGTTCACTTATTAGGATTTCCACATTTAGCCCGAGAAATGATAAAACTATCCTGCCAAATTTATCATGCCTACTTGCCTAGTTTTCTAGAGCCTGAGCTTTAGCCCAATTGCCCAAATGCCCAATGCAGCCTCACGCAGCACAAGCACAACCCAGCTTATACGACCCGCTTTAGGCTGGCCTCTTCCATAGTTCCAGGATATAAGTATTTAACTTACCAAACATGCTTGGATTATTAGTTTATTACTAATAATAATATATATTTATATAATTTATTTTTTATAGGTAAGAACAAATTGACGGAAAAGTACCTTAATAGAATATTAACTTTTATTATTAGATGATAACAGGGTGTTTAGGGTTTCCAATGTTCATTTTCATGATTTTTATATATGTAAAAGAAAACAAAACCGATGAAAAATTAAAGCAGAATCAAATGAATTGTTATTTATATTCGGTTTCATTTTAGTGTCATTGGTTCTTCAAATCGTTGACAGGGTCTAGAGTTGAACAGAAGCTTTTAAGACTATATTTGTTATGTAACGTCGTAACATATTAATTTACATGTATTTGTTTTCTTTATAGAAAGATTCATTTAAGTAATTGAACAAATAAATTTATACAAGAAAAATCTTTTAATACTTGTTACTAGCATTCAATGATCGATCCGGTCTAGTTTCAAACTCGATACTTTTAGACCAGTCTATAATGAAGAAAAAAACAAACAAGCAAAATTAAATCATAAATAAATAGATAAATATTAATGATATAAATTATAAATTTTTAAATGTTATTACTTATAGAGAGAGAGTTGGCCACCAAAATAATAATTAAACAAATGCCGACTAAAACTAATTTATTAATTTTGTTACACGACACGCCTTTTGATTTTGGGCCCTGAAATCTTGTACGGTTCCAAAGAAATAGTCCACTTGACACTACGTTAGGCTCCATCTAAACCATAAAATAAAACAAAACCCACACGTACTCGTACACAAATAAATTAACGAATTCACCTTAAGCCGACCGGATCTTTAAAATATGTTCATTTGTCGGGTTTGGTACTCGGTCAACATTTCAAATTCAAGTCCTTGTTCTTGTTCAAACCGCCATTAAAAACCCTCCAAATTCTTCTGTGTTACAATCTTCGATTAGTTTTACGGGTTTGGCATTTGCAATATGTTGCTTCTCGAGTTGCATCCGAGCTTCTAAAAACTCCCGCTCAACTTCTTCATCGCGTGTTTCATGGTTCAAAACATCGTAATCTTTAATTGCAGCCTCCCATCTTTCCAACTACACGACAGTTTTCAAATATACAATTATCTAGTTGCATAGTTAAACATGATCATCCTATGTACGTATAGGCATGATCGGTTTAACAAAGAAACAAACGTTTTAAAATGTAACGAACCACAAAAAAAACGTGCAAAAAGATAAACCATGAGACTAGCTCGTTATGGATTCGAGTTAGCGTAAATTTATAAATAAAAGTGTTTATTTACAAAAAAAGAATGCATATATAGTTATTCTTGTAACTTTAACCAAATATACAATAACATATGTTTACCTTGGCATTGCATTGGGCTCTTCTTAGTCTAACCTTGGCATATGAAGGTCTTAGATTAAGGGCTATGGTGCAATCTTCGACAGCCCGCTCTAACTGACCAAGTTTGTAACGACAAGCAGCCCGATTGCTTAACAAAACCGAATTATATGGTTCATGCTCCAACCCTTCACTATATGCTTTGCACGCCTCATAAAATTTAGACGCCTTAAAAATCTTATTACCATTTGCCCGAGCTTTTGCTAAAGCTCGAGTTTTCCTAGCTACGACAAAAATCACCTCGCTTGGATCAAGCTCTGATGCCCTTAACGCCACACTCACCGCCTCGTCAAACCTACATTGCGTTCGCAACTAAGTGCCCCTAAAATTTTACCAAAAA
Organism: Bidens hawaiensis; assembly: GCF_021521415.1. Taxonomy (NCBI): domain Eukaryota; kingdom Viridiplantae; phylum Streptophyta; class Magnoliopsida; order Asterales; family Asteraceae; genus Bidens; species Bidens hawaiensis. The sequence goes on from NW_027493845.1 coordinate 316,581, forward strand.
TATATAGATAGTGTAAGTTTTGGTAATGTTAGTTTGCTAACCGGCCCGATGCTAAATACACTTGTGCTTGAACCGTTAAGAAGTTACTAGTAATCGTTGATCCAAACAACCTAGCCGCAGTATTCACATCTATAACCGGTGCATTTTGAAAGCTTGAGCATGCCTCGTCGTGTCTATGGAGATTTAATAACGCCTCGGCTTGCATAGCGTGGACCTTACAAAACCAAATAGTTAGAACACACATTAAACAGTTAAGGTAACTAATCCTTAACGAGTAACGGGTAGTTGGAAAGTACCTGAAGTGACGAATCCGCACCTAAAGAGTATGCAAATTTGCTTTCTTTTAGTAACCCTTTCCAATCTTTGTCTTTTCGAGCCTCGGAACACAACACAAGTTGTGCTTTAATAGCTTGTACCTTTACAATGTCACGCCTTTCGGCTTTTTCACCCGAACACTTGTAATGACATAAAGCTTTCTCCGTCTCCCCAAACCTTAAACCGACATAAAACTCGATGATTTAAGTGATCTTGAACGAATAATACCATATGCGTTGGTATGCATAACAACGTTGTATTGTATAAGTCATTAATGCACTACCGACTAAACTATAACTTAATTAGAAAAATCACACACATTACTCCTTGCTAAGTACTATTATGTTGTACATTACAAGTTATTAACAAATAGTGTTATTCAGTAACCAAAAATTCGCCTTTTGAGGTCATGATTCATATAATCTTAACCTCAAAAGGCAAGGCGAGAGAAAAAAAGTGTTCATCTTTTAGTTGTACCTTACACGTCTTTGATAACAAAAACACCACGATATCATATAATACCTTAGATAAAGCGAGGCGAGCCGATAATGAGCCCGATGATACGAAGGATTAATCCGAATAGCGATTTTACAATCCAAAATCGCATCAATAAACTTTCCTAAACTGATCAATGCAGCACTCCGGTTACTATAATAACACGCGACTGTCGAATCAATCCCAATTGCCTCGGTATACAACTTGATCGCCTCATCGAACCGCCCTTGTTTGTACTTCTCATTACCTATGTTCTTAAACACCTCGGGGTCCGGTTTCTTAACCGAGTTCCCATATATGTTCCCTAGTTTTGTATTCAATCGCGTGTTGTCCGGTTTTTTCTTCATTAGGTTACCCAAATGACCCGGAATTTGGTTCGAGTTCGGGGTTCTACGGACCGAAACTCGCAGACTCAATTCGCTTGAGGTGAAACTCGGTTCTTTACGAAGTTGTTTGGTGTATGATATATTGGTTATTTGTGAAACACTATATAATGCACTTTTGGAAGGTGTGTGAGTGTGATCATAAGTTGGTTTAATATTAACCGGTTTGGTTTTTATGGTGGCCGGTTTTTTTGGGGTGACCGGTGGTGTTGGGTGTTTGGCAATTGGTTTAGTGAAACCGGTGTATATTATTTCGGTGGTTTTGTGGGTTTGTCGGTGCTCTTTGGAGGCTTCGAGTCTTGGCACTTGTGGTGGTTTACGGTGTTTGGGTTTGAAGATGGCACCGATGAAACCGCAGCCGGAGTTTTTTCCGGCCATGTGGTGTGGTGGTCCGGCCATTTTTATTATAGCTTCACTTCTTGTTAATAATATGGAGTCTTGTCCCCAATATGGAAAAAATGGTCAGGCATTTATGTACAGACATGTATGTGTGTGTATATAATAAAATAATTGATGATGATATAATAATAGTAAATAAAATGTTTTATTCTTTTCACCAATAATAGTAGCTTGTTATTAAAAAAAGTTATCAATAGGAACATGTACTTGCATTATATTACTAACGGGCGAACGTACTCGTGTGTCGCTGCAACTTGGTTTTTAATGAATTTGCATGAAACATAAGTAGAAATAAACACGCCAAAATGATATTTTCGGAATTTAAAAACATTTCTTTATAACAAAAGGTTAGAAATGTGATTTGCCCAAATTTATCATTTTAAAATCTTTTTGTTGAGGTTAAATATAAAATATTTATGTAGCGCATTAATAAGAAAATTAACTTAGACAATTCATAAAGGTGTAGCAGTTTTAACTTAAGTTAAAAGAATAAATATTAATAGAATGTGATTAGTTTGTTTGGAGTTGATCCCACACCCTCCTCTACCTAGTGCCCGTTAAACCCTTGGTGAGTTGAAGTTTGGCTCTCGCGTAGTGGTGATGACGCCCAAAAATGTTGATCTGACTAGCCGTTGGTGTTCCATTAAAGCTTTGTTACACGCAGGCACATAACCTTAAACCAAAAGGATTAATAAGATATATTTGTTGTAATGGCTAACAAAAGTACTATGATTGATAACAAAGTATAAGTAAACACTACTGGTAATATTTACGAAAATTGTTATATGGAAAACATTAAAATCTACACGTAAGGGTGGCACAGTGCTACATGAGTAGGTTCGGGAAGGGTGCTGCCCTGCCAGAATCACCACCTCATGTTTATCGGGCCTGAATAAAAAGCTCCCCAAGCATGGTAGATATCTAGATCACCCCAAATTCTCTCTCCCTCCCTCCCTCTCTCTCTCTCTCCTTACAATATCCCTCTCTCCCTCTACAAATCTACAAATTAATGGATGAAAAACGATTGATCCAGAATAATAAGACGCTGATGTGAAGAAGAGAGTGCGCGAAATATGGTTTGGATAGGCACTCCCACAGCCCCAACGCCCTAATTTGGACAGTGATTCGTTTTAAATCAAGTAATTACTTGGTAAATATATATTGTTTACTAACTTACTCATTAATGTGTTTTTGGTGTGTTTACATTTAAAACCATGAATAGAAGGTGTGTAAGCTAACTTTTATAAAGACATGCAATTAATTCTATATTTGTTTCGTATTACGTCCTATTAGGCTATGAGGTATACTTTAATTAATTCTAACTTCACATAAGCTTCACATCACTCATTTTTTCTCTTTCAATCCATGTCATCCAAAGGAAATGGTTTAACTCATTTAACTACATCTCTCTCCTATTAATATTTAATTAAAATCAAACATTTAGTTTAATTACCAAAATAAATAATAACAAAACAATTAGTAATTAATACATATTTAATGCATATTGTTCATTTTAACCCGTTAGAAGCATAATCCATGGGTCATTTTAACACACTTAACATAAGTGGGGAGTGGTTTAATCCATCTTTAAAGTGTCATGTCATGTTAACCCATGTAGGGGTTAGAGTATACCCCATGGCCTTATAGTTAAAACCATAAATCAGTAGCAAGTTTTCTCTTTTTTGTATTTGTTTGTCCCATCTAATCAATAGTTAAACTTATCTTTGTTAAGAAACATAATTAAACGAGATAAAAAGTTTGGCCATTAGCAAAAGAGAAAATCCAACATGATCATTACACTAATTAATAAATTCCTACATTGAGTCACAAGATTATAACATTAATTTTTAAATTAAACCATAATCTAAAAATACAATTGCTTATGCATGACTGGATAAAACACTCACCTTTTAATTAACAATAAAATAATATAATAATTAAACCATATTCTAAATGCAATTGTTTATTTGTCGCCCCTGGCTAAAAGCCACGTGACTCGCTCGAGCCACATAACACAATGCACTACTTGAAAGTTGAACATGTAAACCAACTAATTAATGTACCCGTGAACCAATCTTATTGGTTTGGGTCAGCGTCCAATCATCTTTAATACCCTCACTCGCGACCATTTAAAAATATATAAAAATTGATGTTTGTTAGTTTTAAATAATGATTAATAAAAGAAAAAAATAAAAACTATGAAGTTACCTAGAAGAATAAACAAATTACGACATTTATTTTTCTTGGTTTAAAGATAGTTTTGAGGTCTAAGGTGGGACCACATAAAGTAAATATTTAAATTTAAATTAACAATAATCCTGATTAGCTAGGTAATTTTGAGTGGATGCCAATCATAATCTTTTAGAAAAGTAATAGTTGCTATATATTGTAATATTGTTTATAGGAAAGTGATTGGTAAATAGTTCATGTACTTGATGTTGTTTGGATAAACCACATTTACTTGTCTTTTACCATTTGAGTGGTATACGGGAAAATTGTATAAACACATAAATATATGATATAGTACGTAATATTTATCTGTTAATAAGCATTTTAGACTTACAAATCTATTGTGATAAAACATTTGAACAAATTTTACATATCCATTTTATACTCTTTCAGTGATAATAAGTTACAAATACGACATCTGGATCTTTCTTAAAACTCAAGTAGATATGTGATTGGAAAAATGTATATGCGAACGATAGAAAAAAGTTATATGTTTTGTATGTTATAAACATTCACAGTGATAAAAAGTTAAAAACACAAATATATAAAGTAGTTATGTAAAAAAAATCCACGCATTTCATGTAAGTAAAAACTTACTTATCATTAACGTTGTCTGCTCATGTATGAATACATACTCAAATTGTAGATTTTTCTTTTTCTAAATCTTGGATGGAAAGCTTTGTAAACAAATTTGAATGCGAAAAGAATCAAGGGGTGACCAAAGCCAAAAATGGGGTCAAACCAAACATCTTTACTAAACACCAAAAGGTTCTACGTGTCTACTTTGCAGGTTTTGTAGTACAAGATTTTGACTCATTTATGTTTCCCTTCAATCATTTTAGTTGTATAATTCTCTTATTTTATTCAAATTTATTAAATATGTATTAAATAAAGAAAAGCCATATCTTCTTTATTTCATAAAGGTATATGATTTTTATATGTGGTTGGTTTACAAAAACAAGAGACATTTTAATTTTAATAAATAATATTCGTCCCTCTTTTCATGTTTACATATCTAGTAAATATACGACGTATGGATAATACGAGCTATTGCAATTCATACTCGCCTACTTTTCATTAAACACTAATTTCATGTATGTTCACCCTTAGTCTTGTTAAACTTTAATTAAAATAACGATCTTTTCACAATAAGGATAAGGTTTAAAGTGATTTTGTAATATACTTTATATGTTATTACTACATCATTAAGCAAGCTTAATTCTTAAATGTCGAGAACGTAAAGAATTTCAAAGAAAAAAAACTCTCTTGATGACATATTTAAGAAATTACATTTTTTTAGTATGAATCACATGGACAAGTACTATGATTTTATTTCAACACATATACCCTTTGATTCTACCCATAAGGAAGGTATGCCAGCGTTACCTGCATCACATTTGTAATAAGCCATTATCATGATCGTGAAAGCCGTCGGATGCACTTAAGAGACAGTATAAGAGTTAGTTTATTTTTTGAACGTAGCCTGTGTAATAAGCCATTATCATGATCCGTTCACTCTTATCCAGCTCGACCGTTCTTCTTATAAAACTAACCTAAAATAACTTATGGTAACATTAACATAGCACTTAATAGATTGAGATAAGTGCCATGAGTGCATGTTGTGCAAACATGCCAGTTAATGAACTTTTCTTTTTTTCAAAAAAGAGAAGATATCTTATGTTTTCTCAAAGTATTTCATCCAAATTTGAATTTATTCATAAAATATTCTTCGGAACTTAACACTCTTACACACTCTCTTACACATTCTCAACACATGTAACAGAAGAATATATTTTTTTACCAATATATAAAAATACATGAAACATCTTACTATTTAGACGAGGGTCTTATGAAACGTTTAGAAGCTTCAATAACATTTTTTATGTTGATATTTTACAAAAACACTAGCAAGTTCCTTTCATTATATTGTATCTTAGAATTTGTTTCCACATAATACAACACCAATAAATCCGGTCGGTGCCGGCTATGTAAACCCATTTTTAAAACCCGGTCCTTGGTCAATCAATACCACATAACCAACCCTGGACGGCAGGCAAAAAAAACCCACTCTTACTTTTGCAAAAAAGATAAGAACAAAAAGAAAAAGAGAACTTATTAGTATATATTAAAAAAAAACAGATTTTACATCCCTCACCAAATTACCATTCAATTTTGTGTGGTTTCATTGGTTCATGGTGGCAACTATTGATCCATTTCATATTCATTTGCAACCCTTAAAATTTTGGAAAACAAGCATATCAAAAGACATTTTTTAAAATAATCTATTTAAGTAGAGAGAAACCCAAAATATCATTTAAGTTTTCAACCTAAATTTTTCGGCTCCGTTAAGTTTTGAACCAAATCCGTCTCTCCTTCGTACAATTTCATATATGTCTTGGAATTTCCAATAAGTGTCTTTTTGAACCAATTTCGTCTCCTCCAAGAAATTTCAATTCAACTTCGTCTTCTCCGACCATTTTCAACTCAACTTTGTCTCCTCCGATCATTTCAAGCTCAACTTCGTCTTCTCCGATCATTTTCAACTCAACCTCTTATGACTATTTTCAAACGTACAACTTCAACTCAAAATAGGGAGGGCGACATTTTTGAAACTTCATCTTCCCGTAGAATTTCATACCATGTCTCCGACGACGGATTTGAAGGGTCACTTTGGAAAGTTTAAAAAAATGTTATTTTGGGTTTCTCTCTATAAAAATATGCTATTTTGAAGATTTTCTTGCATATCAACCTCTTAGCCTATTGTTACATTCACAATACATGAAAGTTAACGTAGAGTATAGCATATGAGATAACATTGACCATGTGTTTAATGTTGGTGTATCTAAAGCTCATATAAATACATAATTGGTGTGAAAGTTAATCGTAAATTCAAAAGTACTTACTGTAAAGTATATAAAGGTACTCGATGTAATTTCCTCAACGGGTACCACCCTTGCTAAAAGGTTTCGTTTTTCTTGTTCTTTTTTTTTCAGTATAAAGAAACATTTTCATGTTATTTTTTCTAAAACATAACTATCTCGCTTAACGTACATTTTTTTGTATAAAGTTTCAAGGGCGGTGTTTTTTTAACGACTTGACACACCATTTCATGTTTTAACGAATTGACCCTCCTAACTTAACGGTTTCGTTCTTTTCTATTCAAAACCTAGTCATGTTTCCACCGCAACAAATAGGGGTATTCACTACTATTCAACCCCATTGAGGTGCTCCAGTTGCCACCAAAATGCAAACTCGCTTTTCACATCGAGTGTGTAGATATGTGTCGTTTATGAGCCTGACGCGACACACGGATTTTTAAAACTAGTTTCATTTTATTTTGGTTTATATTAAATAAAACTAGAACTTCTTACCTGCAAAATGCTCGCCAATTAATGCACTACTATCACTATCTCATATTCCCTTTGGTTGTTTAGCACTCATTAAAACCTTTACAAAACTAAATTGTATTTGTGTGTGAAAATAATATTAATATTTGATTCAAGTTAAGACTAAAAAGCGTTGACTAACGATTAGTTATCAACAAATAAATCTTACATCAATAATCTTTAGTTCAAGTTATTGAGATGAGTAATTTAAAGACTTTATTATTGTTATTATTTTTTAAAAATGTTTTATGTTTAAATCGTGTATGTTATAGAAACAAATAGAGGGTTCTAAGTTGGCCGACTAGGTATAGAGTTTTCTCACCTATAATGAGGTTTCTCCTGATGATGAAACAAATAGAGGGTTTTAAATTGGCCGACTACGTATAGAGTTTTCTCACCTATAATGAGGTTTCTTCTGATGATGAAAAGAACATGATCAGTTGTTCAGTGGTCTCTCGTGATCCAACGTTAAAAATAAAACAAAATAAATTTCACATAGCTAAAATTTCACTACCAATTTTATTAATAAATAATATTTATAATATGTAAAATCAATAAAATAAAACTTGTACCGGATTGAAGTATAAGGATAATTTTGTATTTCACATAAATTACTAAAGTACGAAGTATGGTTTTTTCCACTACAGAAACTTTTTTACGTGTAAAATTTGTATTCTATTAAATTATTATATATATATAAAAGATAAGTTTTGTGCCGCTAACCAAGTGGCGGCACCAAACTTGTCCATACCATTTTGATTTTCTGTTTTAGTATTGGTAGCATAGCGAATTTAACGAGAACCGACCTAACGTTAATTTTTGTTTACGTAACGGAAACATACTGAATTCGTGTAAACTCACTGCATCAACATCCGGGACTGACAATGCCAGAGGTTTGATTCCATTTCATTTTTTTTGTTTTAGTTCCGGTACCATAACCAACGTAACGAGAACCGACTAGATGCCAATTTTCTTTTTTATTTTTTGTTTTAGTTCCGGTACCGTAACGAACGAGAAAGAAACCAACCAAATTCGCATAAAGTCACTTCCTTTTGTTTTAGTTCAAGTACCACCGTAACGAAAACCAACCAACTGCCATTTTTGTTTTAGTTCTGGTATTGTAAGAAATCTACCAAATTCACGTCGACTTATCATCTCAACGCTCAAGAGCGACAACACTTGGTAAATTCCTAGTTAGAATATAAAGATGATAATGGTTTGTGTTCAAAATTTATTATCTTTCTTTTTAATAACATGTTTTAGAGAACTGAATAACTAATAATATAATGGAAACGTTACACAAATAAACTAGCTTAAAAAAGGTATATCATTGTGATTTTGTACAGTGGAGATGAGATTGTACAAAATACAAGATTTATGACTAAACATTTGTGTGTAACAAAGTGTGTTTTATGATTTATTCAATTCCCATGTTTAACAAATCGCTGGATGCCCGCTTGTCTTATTGTGTATTTGTTTAATTGTTTATCTGATGTGTGTAATCTAGTAATCTTGTAGATAAGTTTTAGGGCAACACAAATAAAGGTACGTACGTTATTCGCTACATATGTGAAATTTTTGTAGGAAATTCTTAGGCATTTTCTTATAAACCTCCATTTTAGAAAGCAAAGTTACAAGCATCAGTCTAGTTTCAATCTTTCTCATAGATTCCATGATCTCATTATCATTTGTTCAACATCAAGTCAACGTGTATTGTGAGTGAGGATTTGAGAGTGATTTAGACGATACATTTTATTTAACTTTACACATCAAAGATGATAATTTATTTGCTATGTTTATATGCCGACAAAGAAAAAGAAAGAAAGTATGTCTAGTGAAAGAACGTATACCAACCAAAGAACTCGGCCGGATCCGGCTACACAAGCGGTCCAACTTTTGACCATGTACAAGTCAAATTTTGCAACTATTTTGTGGGGCCAATATTGTTTCTACTCATTTTTAATTATTCCAAATAAAATATAGTTATTTCGAACAAGGGGTTTAAGTGTTATACACACAGGAGATATATTACAATAAATTTTTGTTTGATAAATTTATTTGTATTATTGATGATCGCGTCGTTTTGATCACGTAACTAACATAGGTAGCTAGGATAAGTTAGATGTCGTATCCAAAAAAACATATGACCAACATTAAATGAGTTGTTTGATTATTTATACTAATAAAAAATTGTAAAGAACATTATGAAGTTTGCAAAGGCTATTATTTGATTAGATGAAAAACAATTTTTCAATGTTAATGAAACGTTGATTTTTGTAAAACAAATATGTAGAAGATGATCACCTGTTCGGTTTAAGTTTAGATGCCTAGGTGCATAACCAAGTTCAAAGTCCTAGTTAATGGATCACATAGACATAGTCGTAATCTTACTATAATATTAAATCAATACAAGATATTTACATGACATTCAACTAGCATGTTCGCACATGCTTTCAAGTCATCCGGTTTCCATATATAGAATTATCACATAATTCACTAATTAATGTTTTCTATGATCATAACCAACTATTTTCTATGATTATAACTGATTTTGTGTTTCCTTTTTTATTATGACTATTATTTTAACAATTCAATGATTTGTATAACAGTTTCTCATTTCGCCATCTATACATATTTTTCCTATATTTTGTGGTTTTACAGAGAACAGGGTAAAGAATTCTTATGATATCTACATATAAAGTTTGAAATATTTGTTCAATTCGTGCGTAACAAAGGCCATTATCCTAGTAAGTTAATAAAAAAAGGACAATAACTGGCACGAAAATCCGATCTTGTTGACCTGAAATGGATTGAATCAACCGTTGAATATGCTATATATTTAATGAATTTTACTAGTAAGCAGCAACTCTTAGAAAGGCAATTTTCTATGATTTATGCATTGTATCTGAAGAAACGTGGATCGACTTACCAGTAGACGATCAACTTTCCTCGGGTATGAGTGTGCTATATCACCGATGGTTTTCCGGAGTATGAATTCTTCCACCTACAAAACGAGCAGCACCGTGAACTTACCCCTCAGAAAGGGACAGAGGGGTCCTCTTTGGGGTAACCCTCCGGTGTGAGAATAAGATATTGTAGGAGAAGATAATAATAATCTAAAAGTGAGTAAGGACTTAGAATGTATTTTCTTGCTTACCTCCCCTTGTGGAGGTGGTGTGGTATTTATAGTGTTAGGGTTTCCAATGATTTGGCTCAGACCCAATTAGGGTCTTTTTGGCCTCCTCCTATTGCTTCGCGCCACGTGTCCTTAGGACACCTGGTGCTCTTTCATTGATTATTCTCTGACCAAGGTATTTCACCTGACCCATGTGCAATCACGTGGTAGCACATGGGTTTTGCTGAGTTGTCCACCCTTCATTGGCAGCTGTCAACATCAGCATATTCTTTATTCCTTAAAGGATACCTTCTGGAAGGTTGTCTGATGAGCACAATCATGGTTGTCCTTATCCTGATTTGGATAAGGACGTGGTTGATTATGTGCATGTGTGATATGCGCCTATCCTGGGGATACGCGAGGTCTTCTCTTTATTCTCACGCGCAGATGTTTCATGCGCAGATGTGATATGCGCAAGCATATGTAATATGCGTGAGCATGTGATATGCGCCACGCGCAGATGCGTCACGCGCAGATGTGATATGCGTGAGCATATATAATGCGTGAGCATATGTGATACGCGCCACGCGCAGATGTGATATGCGTGAGCATATATGATGCGTGAGCATATGTGATACGCGCCACGCGCAGATGCGCTGCGCGCAGATGTGATATGCACGAGCATATATGATGCGTGAGCATATGTGATACGCGTGGGCATATGTGATACGCGTGGGCATATGTGATACGCGTGGGCATATGTGATATGCGCCACGTGCATATGTGATATGTGCCACGTGCATAGGTTTTGGCTTTGTGTCTTCATGACATCCTGATTTCAAGCCTCTTGTCTATATCTTATGGGTTGACCCGCCCCACTCGATGTTAAGGCGGGTGCATACCTCTTCAAGCCCCCCCAGTCTAATGTGTGTCTTGTCTCGCGCGAGCGAGGTAAGATATATATTAGACTTAATAGTTTGCTCTTTTAATAGGGTTTGTCTTTTCTTTTTTATTTCTCATATGTGCGTTGCGCGAAATTCTATCCTTTTGGTTGAAATGAATCGTCCATGTACGTGGTTGGTTGGTGCTAACATGCGTCAGAGGTGGAGACGTTATGTGTCAGACTTTTCGTGTGCTCGAGGTGCTACAGTGGCCTTTCATGTCCCCTCATACAGTGTCAGGAACACGTTGGCCTATAAAAGCAAGCCTGCGAGTGGGGGCGCGTGAGCGTAACTCTGATCAGTACCTGTTTCTTTCTCTCTCTTGGGCCTATAAAAGCAAGCCTTTTGAGTGGTTTTTTCTTCATCTTCATTGTTATTTTCAGAGCTCTTTCTCCTTCATTTTTCATTCCGATTAAGAGCCTTTATCTTTTGCTTCCAGATTTCCGTGCTTAAAGTAACCGCTGTTTGATTCACAATTGTATGTCTGATAACCCAGACAACACAATTTCCCCCAGCAAACGCCGTGTAAAATCGTTAGTTATGTCTACTTTGAAGAAGACCGGCAAGGGTAAACGGGCTGCCGAGGCCCCGTCGGAGGAGGTGGGGAAGGACAAAACAGTGAAGAGATGGGATGAGATTCCCTGCAAATTGAAACAGTCTGACTTCGACAATCTCGTCGCCTCTCAGGGTTTTCTCCCTGAGTACAGCTGTCTGCTCCCGGCGACCGGGCAAACGGCGGCAGATCCGCCCACCGGCTATATCTCTTTATACTCTCACTTTTTCACTCACTGTAACCTTCGTCTTCCGATGACAAGGTTTATGGGTGCGCTTCTTCAGTTTTATGGGATTCACATATCCCAAGTCCATCCTTGTGGACTAGTGCGCATGACTAATTTTGAGTTCATGTGCAAAGCTCAGCGCGAGGAGCCCACCCCTCGGCGCTTTCAATATTTTTACAAGCCAAAAATCCAAGATTCTTGGTTCTCATTCATACCGCGCAGTCAGAAGGTTAAGTGCTGCACTGTTTTCTTCAAAAGCCTTCATGACTGGTCTGAAAAAAAATTTTTATATTAAGGCTGGTGTGATTCCCATCCGCATGACCATGCGCGCGGTCACTTCTGCGCCCGCGGATGAGAATGTTCTTAAGAACCCAACGTGCACATGGATTAACAAGTTAACTGCTGAACCATCCCCCGCCAAGTATATTTGCGAGGAGACGCTGGTGGGGGTTGGTATAAGCAAGAGGTGGACCGATAGCGCGACTGAGCCTGTCGTCCAAGTTGATGGCTTAGGTGAGTTATTAGCTCATTGCATTATTTCTGCGCGAATATAATTCGCTTTGCTGATATCATTTGTCTTGTTTTATGCAGTAAGCAAGGAATACGTCCACGCCGCCTATGACGAGCATATGGAGGGTGGCTCTGTCGCGTTGAGCGCTGGGGAAGTTGCTTTCCCCGATCGCTTCGATGATATGTTCATCCCTGTTGATTTAGAATTTTGCTTTGACAGCGATGCGCCTGGTAAGCCTTTGTACTTACGCTTAGGCCTTTAGAATACCAAATTTGGTTAACATTTCTGTTGCACGTATTGTAGATGCTCGAGAATTATGAGTTGGGGCTTGCGGAAGAGGAGGTGGAGGAGGAAGAAGCTGAGGCGCCACAACTCAAGCGCAAAGCTAAAGGCAAAACTGGCGCAGGGGCCAGTAAAAAACAGAAAAAAAATGATGCCCCTGTTACCCAGAATCCTCCTCCTACCCAAGCGAAGGGACTTGAGAAAACCAAGGGATTTACCTCCAAGTTTTCCTCGTCTTCTTTGCCTCGAGGTGTGGGCAGTCCTCCTGTCCACACGAGGTATGGTGCTGCCACCTCATCTCTTCGCGCGGCGGACAAGGGAAGCGGCGCTGCGCCTGCTGTTTCATCTTCTCCAACAGGTATACTTTGTTTATATTTTGTGGTTTTATGAGCGTGATTCCGATAGAGTTATTAATGAAGCTTTGTTCACTCAAATGTTTGTAGAGCCGGCGACTTTGGTGGCTCAACCTCAGGCGCAGCAAGGTACCGAGGCTGCGCTGAAGGTTGCTTTGAAGTCCCCTGTTTTACCCTCGAAAAGGGGGAAAATGGACTTCATGGCGATGCTCAATTCGCGGACGGAGGTGAGCCAAGGTATTTATTGCGCTTTGATTTTCTGATTTTTTCCTTTAGATCAAGTCATGAATCATTTCTCCTTGGTTTTTTCGTAGGAATTATAGCTGGAACACAAGCTGCCGGTGGCACTGCTGACGCCGGCGCCGGCGCCGTTAGTTCTGCTCCTGCTCCAACAAGCACTGAATCTCCTCTCATTGGGATTACTAAGGAGCAGGAGACTCTTTACGCGCTGATCTAACGGCGTCAAGACCTCCCTCACCTCCTCCTGCGCGCAGCCCTCATGAGACTGTTTTTGAATTTTCCAAGTCGCAGGAGAAAAGGCCTGTTACAGAGGATGAGGAGGTCAATTTTGAAGATTCCGATGGTGGCCGCGCAAGCCCTATAGCGCCACGAGATTTCGTGGCACAGCCTTCTTCTCGTGGGGCTGGCGCTGACTTTTCTGCCGGCTCTCCGCAGGTATAAGTTTGTTTTGCTCCGCTGTGCGGACTTCCAGATTAGTGTTTAGATGACTAAAACGTTTCGTTTGCGTTGCTTTGTGTTTGCAGGAAGCCGATCACATATACCGCCCGAGTTGGAATATTACTGAAGATAGCTCATTTCAATCCATGGGCGTGTGTGAAGACTTCTGGGCTCACTCTATTCCTCCGGCTGAAAGGAGGTTTCAGGAGGACCGCGCTCGCGTGGACTTGCTCAACGACCACCTTTTTGCTGGGTCTGCGTTCTTTGCTGCCTCCCAAGAGCTTCGCAATGATTATATAAAAGTGCGTGATGCCCTTGTGGAGGCCAAGCAAGAGGCTAAGATTTCTGCTTGGAATCTTTCTGACGCTCGAGAGAGAGCTGAGAAACTCCAAGCAGAACTTAGCGAGAACCGAGCAAGTGCCAACGCTGCCTTTGTGAAGCGCGGGCATGAGCTGCAGGCTGCGCGGGAGAAGCTGCAAGCGGCAGAAGCGGATGTGGCCAGGTACGCTCGTCGAGCGCGTGACTTGGAGTTGGAGGCAGAGGCGCGTGATCAAACTCTTGCGCAGGCTAACACTGACAAATCTTTATTAGAGAGTGAGGTTGCGCGCCTGAAGAAAGAGCTCGATGCTGCGCGAGCAGAAAAGAATGAAGCCTTGGCGGCGGCGGCGTCTGACAGAGAAGAGCTCGATGCTGCGCGAGCAGAAAGGAATGAAGCCTTGGCGGCAGCAGCGTCTGACAGAGAAGAGCTAAAACAAACTAAGGAAACTGTTGAGTTGTTAAACTCTCAGATTCCTGCTCTTGAGACGTCTGTTTCTTCCCTCGCGCAGGATCGTCAATGGCTAGTTTCACAGGGTGTGACTCGTTGCGCTTATGCGATGAAATATTCAGACGAGTTTCAGACCCTTGTGATGGATTGCAATGCTGCGTCGCGCTTGGTGGGTCGAGCTGAAGGGTTTAAGGATGGCTATGAATATGGCATGCTGAAGAAGAATCCATCCGACTACCCTTATCAGCTCGACGTTGTCTGCGCTGACATGGCCGAGGTGGGGGAGAAGTACTTGAATACTCCAATTCCCATCCTTGAGCAGGTATTTTAACCTTAATGAGTTTACCTTGACTTATTTTCCTAATCTTTTGTACTCATACTTTTTCTTGTGACTTGCAGATAGCCGCGCTTGCTGACCAGCCCGATCTTGGCGCCCTAAAGAAATTACTTGACGAATGTGAGGGGACTGGTGGAAGCGATGATGGCGCGGGCAATGCTGCCTCTGCTAGCGGCTCTGGCGTGGCCAAAGGACCTACTTCTGACACTATCGTGATAGAAGACGACTCCATTCAAGACGAACAGCTTGATTATGGTAAGTTTGGAGATGACGAGGAGCGGGCTGCGCCAGATGCCGAGGGAGGAGGTAATGATGAGGGCGATGAAGAGGCTGATGTTGATATAGAGACTTGAAAAGCCCTTCATGTTTTTTTTTTTTGTTTGTAGTTTTTATCTCATCATTTTGTAAAGTTGTAAACTTCTATGTTTTGGAATGAAATTTTGTTTTTTCCTTATTCGCATCTTGCGCATTCCCAATTCATCTCTTTATATTGCATGTTTGTGCTTGTTGAATATAAGGTATGCTTACACATTGAAACTTGGACAAGGCTGTAAGGAAATTATTTTATTTAATCCTTAACAGTTGTTACATTTCAAGTTATTTTGCAATATTCTGAATATGCTGACACGTGCCTTGGCACTTCATTATTCCTCCTTTGAGCGACGTTATCGCGCATTTATTATAGGGAATTATGAATGAGTTTTTTAGCCTTTACGTGTCAGTATGTGTTACTCTGATATCCATTATAATCCCATGCGCGACCTCGACCTGAGACCTTAACTATGTTTTGGCATGTGCTTTGCCTTAGTTGTGCTTAGGTACTTTTATGGTCTAGCTGCGCAGCATGTAGGATGGATGTTGTGAGTGATTTGAGCTAAGGCTCATATTATTGGGCTAAGGCCCCGACGTTTTAGAGTTAAAACTCGTTAAAGCGTTTGAGCTTGAAGCTCGCGCATGTATGTTTTACTTCGTTTTATTTTTAGTTTGATGTCAATACAATGTTGTCATACTTCTCAAAATTAATAAAGGGAAGAGTGAAACATGTATGCAAAAGGTAATAGAACACACATTAAGAGAAAATAGCGCGCATCATTATTCAAAATGGCTTAAAGGGCCTTGATTACAAACTTGACAACTTTTACATGAAACATTTTCTAAGCTGTGCTGCGTTCCATGTGCGGGGGATCTTCCTTCCATTCAAATCTTTAAAGCGTATGCGCCTTTTCCCAATTCTTCCGAGACTTGATAAGGTCCCTCCCAGTTGGGAGACATTTTTCCCGGGGGTATTGCGCGACTAGCTTTATTGTTCCGAAGGACAAAATCATTCTTCTTGAAGTGGCATTCTTTCACGCGCTGATTGTAATATTTTTCTAGTTTTTTCTTGTATTTGGCTTCACTGATGATAGCCGCCTCTCTGCGCCCTTCAAGTAAGTTGAGATCCAACCTCCTTTCTTGTTCGTTGTCTTTTTTACTCATCATGAGCACTCTATAGGATGGGCATCCAATCTCTGCTGGAATCATAGCCTCCGTTCCATAGGTTAGGCTGAACGGGGACTCGCCATTGCTGGTTTTGCTTAATGTCCTGTGCGCCCACAGGACATTAGGTAACTCCTCGACCCATGCATGGGATTCTCCCTCCAACCTTTTCTTCAGCCCATTCAGCAAGCTTTGGTTCGTGCGCTCCACTTGGCCATTCCCTTGAGGGTGGTATACTGAAGTGGAGACTTGGTTAATGCGCAATTCCTTGAGCCAACTGGATATCTTTCTGTCAGTGAATTGTTTGCCGTTGTCGCTCACAATTTCCATTGGCAGGCCAAAACGGCATATGATGTGGCTCCAAATAAATTGCTTCATTGCCTCGGCTGTGATTTTTGCTAGTGGCTTGGCTTCAACCCATTTTGTGAAATAGTCTACTGCCACTAACAAAAACTTTACTCGCCCCAGCGCTTGTGGTAAGGGACCCACAATGTCGATTGCCCACTTGTGGAAAGGCCATGCAGAGGTCACCGGAATCAAGTTGTTCTTTGGCCGCATGGTGTTTGGCGCAAAGCTCTGATACGCTTTGCATTTTTGGATCTCTTTTAACGCGTCCAAGTACATGTCTGGCCAATAGTAACCTGCGTTCATTGCCTTGGCAACCACCATGCGCAGGCCAGCATGTATTCCACAGATTCCTTCGTGTATCTCTCTGATCACATAGCTTGCTTCCTCAGCATCCAGGCATTTCATGAGCGGTCCAAGATAAGAGCATCGATATAACGTACCATCAAGCAGTTCGTAGTTCTGCGACTTGTGTCTTATCTTCCTCGCCTGTGCGCGATCGTCCGGTACCTTTCCCTCCTTCAAGAATTCCATTATTGGAGTTATCCATGATGAAGGTGTTGTATGAATTACAAGGAAAGACTTCGCTCCCACCAACGGGTTGCTCATTACTTCCACCCTGACATCTTTGCCAAAGTGATCGAAGCTGGTTGATGCCATCTTGCTCAGCGCGTCGGCAGACTTATTTTCACTGCGCGGAATGTGTATGATTCTGAAAGATTCAAATTGTTCGATGAGTTTTTTCGCCTGCTCTAGATACAGAGGCATGGTGTTCTCCTTGGCATCATAAAGGCCATTGACTTGCGCTGCTACCAGGTATGAATCTACATGAGCCTCTAGCTTTTTGACTCCGAACTTGTGCGCGATGCGCAAACCAGCCAGCAAGGCTTCATACTCAGCTTCATTGTTGGTGCTCTTGAAATCCAACCTGATTGCGTAAGTATACTCATGATTTTCTGGATCCATCAGCTTGAGGCCTGCGCCGGACCCTTCGTTGTTTGAAGCTCCGTCAGTGAATAATCTCCAAACGTTTTCTTCATTATTGGCTTGCGGAGGGTCTAATTCGCGCTGAGCCTCTTCAACTTTTCCTTCAGGGATTTCTGCGATGAAATCAGCTAAGACTTGTCCCTTGATTGCCGGACGAGGCTTATAGGCGATCGTGTGCTCTCCTAATTACAGCGCCCATTTTGTCAGCCTTCCTTAGAGCGCGGGACGCCGCAAGACTTGCTGGATGTTGTAACCAGTCAGGACTTCAATAGGATGACCATTGAAATATCTGTGAAGCTTGCGCGACGCATGCGTTAGTGATAAAACTAACTTTTCTATGATGGTGTAGCGCGTCTCAGGATCTGTCAGCACCCGACTTACATAATAAATCTGTGTTTGGATTCCTTTGCGATCCACCAGTAATACTGCGCCAATGGCGCGCTCTCCTGCTGACAGATACAACGTTAAAGTTTCACCAGGAAGTGGAGCTGTGAGCGCAGGCAGATTTATCAGACATTCTTTAATCTCATTGAAAGCTTGCTCGGCCTCAGGCGTCCATTTGAATTGGCTTTTCTTTAAGCAATTTCTCAATGTGTTAACGAATGGGGTAGATTTGCTTGCATGGTTTGCTAGGAACCTGTTAATTGATACCAATCTGCCATGCAACTTTTGAACTTCCCTCATGGTGGATGGTGAGGGCGTGTCAAGGATAGCCTCCACCTTCTCTGGGTTCACCTTGAAACCATCCTCGGTGACCATTACACCGAGAAATTTCCCTTCTTCTACGCCGAATGTGCATTTGCTCGGGTTGAGCTTCATGTTTACTTCCTTTAGGCGCCAAAGGGTTTCTTCGATGTCTTTGAGCATTTGTTTTTCCTCCCTGCTTTTAATCACCAAATCATCCATGTAGACTTCTAAGTTTCTTCCAATTTGTTCGTTGAAAACCGCATCCATGAGTCTTTGGTAAGTGGCTCCTGCATTCTTCAAACCAAAGGGCATTTTTGTGTAACAGAAAACACCCTTGTCAGTTCTGAAGGCAGTCTTGTCCTCATCTTGTGGGGCCATTTGAATTTGGTGATAGCCCTTATAGGCATCCAGGAAACATTTGAGCTTAAATGGCGCCACAGAGTCCACCTTCGCGTCAATGTTTGGGAGGGGGTAACAATCTTTTGGACACGCTTTGTTGAGGTCCTTGAAATCAATGCACATTCTCCATGACCCATTGCTCTTCTTTACCATCACAGGATTGGCTACCCATGTTTGGTATCGTATTGCGCGGATGATATTTGCGCGCAGTAGATCTTCTACTTGCTCATTCATGGCCTTTGCCTTCTCATCCCCCATGACTCTTTTCTTTTGAGCAATTGGCTCTACAGACTTGAATGTGTTGAGAGAATGCTGCGCCAGGTCTCGCGGGACCCCAGTCATATCAGAATGTTGCCACGCGAAGACCGATATATACGTTGTGAGCAATCTTTTCATTCTCACCCTTGTGTCATCTGATATCGTAGCTCCAATTGTGATTGTTTGTTCCGGGAATTTAGGGTTGAGAACCCATTCCTCTGGCGCGTTGTTTGCCATTGGAAGCTTCATTCTCCCTTCTCGCGGTATACTTGTTACTGCGCACAAATGATCTCGGTATACAAATGTTACTCCTGTAGTGTTGGGAACCCCAACGCGCCGTGCGCTGGTGACGGTATGGCGTTGAATTGAGCAATCGTTCCTCTACCCAAGATCATATTATGGCATGAAGTGGTGGGCAAGACCAAGAAGTTGACAATTTCAGCTCGCTTGTGTTTCTCATCCCCCCATAGTTAGTTCGAATTGTATCTGACCTAGGAGGTGAATAATTTCGTTTGAGACACCCGAGATTGGTGCATTCACAATTTCAAACCTTGCTTGGTCTGTTGGATCCAACTTCCTGAAACATTGCTCATACATGATGTCTGATTCACTGCCGGTATCCACCAGGACTTTTGACACCTCATAATGAGCGATGTGTGCAGTGATGACTAGAGGACTGCTGATAGACGGGCCTCCTCTGATTCTTGGGAAGATTACTTGTTGCTCGCGCCAATCCACTTGGACTTGTGCGCTTCTCTTCTTAGATCTTTGCCCTTGCCTTCCTCCTTCAGCTACACAGATTCTTTTGAATTTTTTACTGGCTGAGGCTCCATCTGGTTGTTCATTCTCTGGTCATGGGTTTTTCACCAGGTGAGCCAATTTGCCTGATTTCACATCTCTTTCAATCGCATCCTTCAAATGGTGGCATGCATCGGTGTTGTGCCCTGTGGACTTGTGAAACTCACAATACTTGCCACTGTTTGGTGGTCCCTTATGGAGCAATG
This sequence comes from Bidens hawaiensis, assembly GCF_021521415.1. Lineage (NCBI taxonomy): Eukaryota > Viridiplantae > Streptophyta > Magnoliopsida > Asterales > Asteraceae > Bidens > Bidens hawaiensis. The sequence goes on from NW_027493845.1 coordinate 336,706, forward strand.
GCTTGGGGCTTTTAAACTGGACATTCTCCGTGCTTAACACTTGCGAAGGCGTTTTGGTGAGGGGAGTCCATATTCTTGATAGAGGTCTGTTAGGCTCTCTGCCGCCTTCCCTCTTGTCACCTTCTCCGCGATTGCGAATGTCTTTTTGGGGCTGGGGTGAACTTTGTTGCGCTTGCTTTTCTGCTGGAGAATAACTGGTTTGTTGCAACCTGGACCATACGGAGTTCTGTTTGCCCCTCCTTTCATTGTTGCGTGGTGCTTCTGTTTGCTGCCCTCTATCTCTTGCTCTGTCTTGGGCAATTTGTTTTTCATTTCGCGCGAAGACTCGCGATGCTTCCATAAGCTTAGCCCAAGTGGTTGGCATGCCATCTCTGCTCACGAGAGCTCTGCGGAGTTGATCACTGCGCGCACCTTGTATAAAGGCCACGCGCAAGAGTTGTTCAGTGATACCTCCAATTGCAAGAGATTCCTGATTGAAACGAGTTATGTAGTCTTCAATGGTTTCATCATTCCTGTGCACGCATTGCATGATGTCATCGGGGTCGCGCGTGTGTCTGCGCTGCTGTACAAAGTGAGCCTGGAACTTCTCCAATAGCTCTTCGAACCCATCGATTTGTCCTGTCGGTAAGCTTTCGAACCAGACACGCGCTGCGCCCGTGAGGCAGCGAGCAAACATGTGACACCATGTTGGCATCGTCCAGCTTTCTAGGTTTCCAGTGGTGTAAAAACCTTGTAAGAAATCATCTGGATCTGTTGTACCATCGTACTTGCCTAGACCACTTGGCATCTTGGTTTTGTGTTGAATGGGAGCCTTCGCAATGCGCTCAGTGAATTTTGAATGCTTCACCAAGATGGTTGGCCTATATGGTGTGGTTACGTCAACTTGCCCTTTCGCTTGCGGGTTGTACGGTGTGTATAGATCCATATCAACTTTGGCTCCAGGCGCTATGTTCATGTGCGCGCGAAGCTGTGAACCCCCTGCATGAGTATCTCGCGTCTTCCTCATGCTGTGCACCTCTTCCTCATCACTAACATCAGCGTGTTCGGTGTGAAAAGAGTGACCATCTTCTGGCGCGCGCGCCCTTTTTGTTGTTCCTTGAATGGTTTGTTTATCAAATGCGAGCCTTTGTGTTAAGTCGGCTAACTTTTTGTGTTTGACCAGCTCATTGTATTTGTCCATTAAACGCCGTTGTTCGTTTATGAGCCATTCTTTAGGGTCATTGGTTTCAACTTCCGGACCCATTGGTCCTTTTTGTTTTGCACCAGTCAGATTTTGGAACGTGAGATCGTCTGGAGGAGTTTCAGTCTGGCTATGAGGTGTTGTGATGAAGGGATGGTTACTGGTGGTGCGCGCAGTATCACGCGGCGCCCTCAGAAACTGATGTCCCTCATTAACATCCTCAAGCTCATTATCCTCCAGAACTTGATCGCTGTTTCGAACACCGGAAACCATGGTGAAGATTTTCAGAGAGAACTGATGAGATAGTGGTTTTGTTGCCGTTGTAACAGGTGATGGCGCCAATGAAGAAACGTGGATCGACTTACTAGTAGACGATCAACTTTCCTCGGGTATGAGTGTGCTATATCACCGATGGTTTTCCGGAGTATGAATTCTTCCACCTACAAAACGAGCAGCACCGTGAACTTACCCCTCAGAAAGGGACAGAGGGGTCCTCTTTGGGGTAATCCTCCGGTGTGAGAATAAGATATTGTAGGAGAAGATAATAATAATCTAAAAGTGAGTAAGGACTTAGAATGTATTTTCTTGCTTACCTCCCCTTGTGGAGGTGGTGTGGTATTTATAGTGTTAGGGTTTCCAATGATTGGGCTCAGACCCAATTAGGGCCTTTTTGGCCTCCTCCTATTGCTTCGCGCCACGTATCCTTAGGACACCTGGTGCTCTTTCATTGATTATTCTCTGACCAAGGTATTTCACCTAACCCATGTGCAATCACGTGGTAGCACATGGGTTTTGCTGAGTTGTCCACCCTTCATTGGCAGCTGTCAACATCAGCATATTCTTTATTCCTTAAAGGATACCTTCTGGAAGGTTGTCTCATGAGCACAATCATGGTTGTCCTTATCCTGATTTGGATAAGGACGTGGTTGATTATGTGCATGTGTGATATGCGCCTATCCTGGGGATACGCGAGGTCTTCTCTTTATTCTCACGCGCAGATGTTTCATGCGCAGATGTGATATGCGCAAGCACATGTAATATGCGTGAGCATGTGATATGCGCCACGCGCAGATGTGATATGCGTGAGCATATATGATGCGTGAGCAGATGTGATACGCGCCACGCGCAGATGTGATATGCGTGAGCATATATGATGCGTGAGCATATGTGATACGCGCCACGCGCAGATGTGATATGCGTGAGCATATATGATGCGTGAGCATATGTGATACGCGTGGGCATATGTGATACGCGTGGGCATATGTGATATGCGCCACGTGCATAGGTTTTGGCTTTGTGTCTTCATGACATCCTGATTTCAAGCCTCTTGTCTATATCTTGTGGGTTGACCAGCCCCACTCGATGTTAAGGCGGGTGCGTACCTCTTCAGTATCTATTAGTGTGATTTTAGAATGTTGCGAGAAAAGATAGGATAAAATGGGAACAAACGTGTTAGATGAGAAAAGTCTAAATAGCAATTGTGTTATATGCAAAGGGAACTTCAGACTTTTGGACCTTTGGTCACGTGATCCAAGTCATTGGAACTTCGCTGTGTTTATTTAATTATTCTTAAAACAAAGTTTGCATATACAAATGTAGAACAATTATTGTGATTATAATTGTAATTTAATTCTTATTCAAGTGATATGGAAACAAAAATGCTTAATATAATTTTTCTTTTTATATATATTTGGATGGGGTTTATACCTTAATACGAAATAAAACTAATTGCCCGAACCGAACAGAAAGTTGGTTCAACCCGAAACATTTGTTACCACAATTTGGCGACTACTTGCTAGATTAGTCGGGTTTACGGGTTGGGTCGAATTACGCACACTTCAATGCTTCAAATTAAAACTAAGCGAGAACTTCATTTTTTTTAACGTACAAGTTAGCCATGCACATGCTAATAACCTTGATACGCCCAAAGCGGATTTAGTGTAATTTAGCATTTAAAAAAATGTTATGTCGTCCTAAAATCCTGTTGTAAATGGGCTATTTTCATGCACTAGTATCCCCGTAAGGTTTAAGCAAGTCAAGCGTGTCGAAGTTTGCTAGTCCACTAGTTTGTGGAAGGTGAACAATATGAAAGTATAATTATGGCTCGTTAATAAAATAAACATTTGTATTGTAAAAAGTTATAATTATTCGGCTATAGGTAGAATAGAAATGGGTCATTGGGTACCGAGTTTTGGGTTTGGGTCCTAAACAACGTATTAGAAGTCTGGGCCTAATCAGACTTCGTTTGCTGGGCTTGACTTATTAACATTATTTTACTCATTCATCTATATCTATATCTATATCTATACTATATATAATGCATCACCGATGGGCAAACTAAGACACTTAATTTTAAGTAATTTACAATTTTTCAAACACATGATACAACTTAAAATAGGGGTATAGTAGTCATTCTAACACTAAATTTAACGTTTCTTTCATATTTCTTCAAATTATTTACAATATTGTCCCCTCAACTTTAATCACATTTGGAAATTTAAAAAATAGTTACAACTTTAATCTCCATCTTTTAACTATATATTATTTATAAGTTCACTTTTAACCCAAATTCTCCCACAATTTTTAAACGGTCATAACTTTTTCATACGTTAATATTTTTTTTTAAAATTGCACCATAAAAACGAGCATTTAATTCTCTTTAATTTGAGTATGATATTGTCATAGTTTGTTTTCAGTTAAAAAAATATCTTACGTATAGGCGTTTATGGTCCGGTTTTGATGGTTTTAAACTAAGCCGTGAGCCAAGCCGTTTTTTGTCATCGAAAACTGAAACCAAACCGTTGAAAATTAAAACCCAACAAATACAAATTAACCATTAACAATGGTTAGATTTCGGTTTCATTTGTACTTCGCTACTAAACTGAGTTTAAAATAAAAATTCTTAATCCACGGTTTCAAATGGAACGATGAGCATCCAAAAATCTCATACGTGATTATTAAGGCCTGTATTTCCCGCTGCATCGCGCGGGCACTCGTCTAGTGATTTATAAAGCATCGTAGTATTAAATAATTTGAGATTTTTTTAACCACTATAAGGCTAAGGGTAATGGGGCTTGGTTGAGCCCCAAGTGATCCAATCAAAACCCAACACGTAGACAATGACATGGCACTGGATCAAGCCCCTCAACCAAGCCCCGGAGGGTGTAGTAGTCCAGGTGATCCGGGCTTGATCCTATTATTTATTTATTTATTTTAAATATTAATTTTAATATTAATATTAAAATTAATATTCTTCTTCACCGATCTTCTTATTCACCTTCACCCCACCAGGTCCACCACCACCGATCTTTTTCTTCACCTTCGCCGATCACACACAACCACTTATCTTCTTATTCACCTTCACCCCACCAGGTCCACCACCACCGATCTTTTTCTTCACCTTCGCCGATCACACACAACCACTTATCTTCTTATTCACCTTCACCCCACCAGGTCCACCACCACCGATCTTTTTCTTCACCTTCGCCGATCACACACAACCACTTATCTTCTTCTTCACCTTCACCCCACCAGGTCCACCACCACCGATCTTTTTCTTCACCTTCGCCGATCACACACAACCACTTATCTTCTTCTTCACCTCACCCCACCAGGTCCACCACCACCGATCTTTTTCTTCACCTTCGCCGATCACACACAACCACTTATCTTCTTCTTCACCTTCACCCCACCAGGTCCACCACCACCGATCTTTTTCTTCACCTTCGCCGATCACACCACCACCACCGATCACCGGACCATCGCCGTCGTCTCCAAACACACACTCCCTCTCTCTCTCTCAAAACCCCAATCTCACTTTCTCTCTCTACATCCTCATCCCTTTGCGCCCCGTGGTCCGGCTCGCCCCGGCCAACCGCGCCGCCGCTCACACAAGGGTGGTAGTGGTGCGCGCGACGGCCACGTCGTCCACGCCGGGCCAGCCACGCCCCACTACCCTCAGCCTAACATATTACCGGAAAACTCACGGAACTCCACAAATACCCTACTAAAAAATGAGATCAGAAAAATCGTAACTTATTCTAGGCAGGTGGCTTTCAACATACACTTTATAGATCTATACGACTTTAACTAAATAACTTATTGATAGCTCAACTTTTCGTTATTCACTATATCTTGTATTGATAAAGTTATATCAAACTTGACAATTGCAGGGGCTTCAAACATCCGTTGAATCTCTAGCCATCAAACTTATCTATCAACACGAATATTAAAACTCGACATTTCTTATAGTTTGACCTTTCAACGTTGGTATATAAAAACTCGATATTTATTACATAAAGAGATCATTTGGCATGATTTCAACACATTTAAAAGGGAAAAAGGGTTGGGATAACTGTATTTATCAACTTTTTTAAAAAATAAAATCTATATACACATTTTTGTTTATTTTTTATGAACATTTCGATATAAATTGCACTAAAATGGTTTAAGTTGGTTTCAACATATACAGCTTTAAAACGCACTTGTATCGGTAACTTAAATGAAGTATATTTATGTATTTTTACTACCCAACGACAAAGACGACCAGATATTTAACTTCTTTTCTTTTCTTTATTTGTATTACGTTTACCTTTTTTTTAATTGGCTTTGGTTGTAGTTTTTTTTACCTTATATTTAGTAGTTATATAGTATAATATCTTAGTATGTTTTTTTTTTTAAATATTATTATTTAATGGGATTAATTATTAATTTAAATATTTAATTTAAGTTACATCTTTTATTTATAAATTGCCAAAAAAAAAACTGTTGTTTTGTGTTTTAAGAGCTTAAAATTACTTAACAATTAAAACAATACGTGTGGCCGTGTGGGTAGTAGAAACCCCAAATAATGATCAACTGGGATATAGAGTATAGACCCGTGTTATATACGGGTGAAAAAACATGTCAACAAACATAATAAATCTAAACAATAAATTCAAGCACACAAAAGTTTTTCAACTTTCGGACCAAAACGTTAACCATTGACAATGTCTATATATTAAAAGTTTAAAGTTACAATAAGTTAGTGTACACCAATCCACAAAAACATGTCAACAAAAGACTTAAACATGTTCTTTCATATTAAACCACCATCAACTTCTTCAACTATTTTAACAAAAGAAACTCATTTTGATTCACCAACTGTAATTTTAAAAAAACAATATAATCCAAAATAAATATACCATCAAAATAATAACATGTTTAATAATGAAAGCCCGTGTTACACACGGATGAAAGTTATAATAAAAGTAAAAAAAATAACATGTAATACATAAATTGAGTTATATTATATAAATGATTTTTATTTATAACTTTTATAATAAGTTTTTGATATATTTGTACACTATAAATTATAAACTATAATTTGCAAACCAAACATTGGTATTTGGTTTATTTTAAAACAAAACATTCATACCGATATTATTATACATTTTATGTGTATAAAAATGATTTTTAGAACAAAATGTTGTCACATATTAAAAAATGTCTTTCTATAACGTTGGAAGAATTGGAGACGAAGACTCAAATAATAATGTAAAATTTCAATATATTTCAATGGCTAGTAACTTAATCCATGAAGCCAAAAATATATATAAATAAAAAGTACATACTGATATATGAAGTCATAAAGTCTTGTTTATTAAACAATTATCGAAATATAAAGAAATGTGTTGTAATTTTTTATACTTACAAAGAAGAAAACTAAAATCATTATAAAATCAAATTCAATGTATTGTTAATAAGAGAAATAAAGGTACAAGTACAATTCGGAAACTTATAAATAAATCATAAATCTCTACGTATATCATTGGAATGAAAGAATGAATTTTATGATAAGAATTATATAGAGATAATAATCATATTATCATACGGTTAATAATAGAAGTTGTTTGACAAAATTATTACACGATTATTATTTATAGATGATTTAGATAAACTTGTTAAAATTACTTAACAATTAAAACAATACATGTGGCCGTGTGGGTAGTAGAAACCCCAAATAATGATCAATAATTATTAATATCAAGTAAAAACTGAATTACACTAAAAATTAAGTGGATGGTGGAGACAAAGCCCATAGTCTTGGGACCAAGTTTGATGGGCCCGGTGACAAGGGTGAGATGAGTAGATATAAGCAAACGATAATGTGGTTGACCTAATCACATATATTTCTAGTTATTTTAATTATTAATTTATTGATATATATTATTCTAATATTATATTTTATAATATTAAATAGGAGGATTTCTTCATATTATTTAATAAGAAAAAAATAAAAAGAAGCTTCTATTTAGATACATCTTTTTATTTCTTTATTGGTAGGTAAGTTATTCTTTTCAGATATGAATCGTTTTATTATATTTATTTACACACGGAATAATATATTTATTCATTACATACACTTTATCAGTTGCCACAAAAAATGCACAAACATGGCTGAAGCTTGTAACACCCCCACCCCCCCCCCCCTTTCTTTTCCCCTGCTAATTAGTGTAAATAAATTTACGTATTTTCATATTAAAGATTTATACGATGTAAGAAAGTTTTCATCGGATTAGATTAATAATTACAATTAAGGTTGTTACCTCGATTTTTCGTTTTCTTGTATATTCGGGCTTCTCACTAATGGAGTTTCCTTTTTAAATTTACCTTTAAAAAAAGGTTGAATTAAAACATCAAGGCATGGATGTAAAAAAAAGAGGGAAAATTCCTAAAATGTTCATTTTAAATAACATAGTCAAGGTTTTGTCCATAACCATCATAAATTTCACAAATGTTCATGATTAATATTGTTGAATCCTCTCTTAAACTAGTCAGACTCACTTATTTTAAACCAGTAGCTACTTGCCAAATGTCATACATATCGTCGGACTCTCATATACACCGTCGACCTTACATATATTGTCACACCCCGATCAAAGGTGGCGGAACATGCCGAGGTGTAACGATTTCCCATAAGCGCATGACACTATTTAAAGCGACAATATTTAACAAACTCATTTCATTTCACAACATCGAAAATGTCACATAACAATATTCATAAGACAAAATATAACAAAATATAGCAATTCAAATATTGTTTATTTTTGCTACATATCCTAAAGGTCTCGATGTTGTTTTCTTCAACTCCACAATCAACCTAGATGCAAACATGTAACATTTTATAAAATAAAGTTTATCAACACAAATGTTGGTGAGCAATTCATAAGTTTGAGCATATAAGTATATAGTAAGAAAAAGCCACAAAACTTGTATACGAAACGATAAATAAACGCAATAACTTGGATAAATAGATATCGCTAACACATTAGCGACACCTAGCTATAAGGGGATGCCAAATAGTCTAGGATTTTATAGTTATCGTTAATTGCATTACGTTAACGACACCTTACTATAAGGGGTTGCCAAATAGACTATGATTTTATAGTTCCACCAACCAAATGTGATAAACACGTAGGCATATAATTATAGAACACCAAATCGAGCAATTATTTAAGTAAAGTATACAATAACGTTTGTGGTTTAAGATTCAAGAATAAAGCATTTAGTTGAATAAGTATGAAATGTCACCCCAAAACGAAAGATGAAAAACGGGGTATGAAAGTACTCACATTCAAGTAATAAACTTAAAAGATGATAATTTGGAGATTTGCCGAAACGGAAAGTTTAACGTACGAAGCCTAAATAAAAGAAAGTCTTGATTTAGAAAGGTTGTCTTGAAAGTCTTCATATAAAAGAAATGTTGAGAAATGTAAACAATTAAAGTCCAAGGTTCAAAACGTAACTATTTGAGAACTTATAAAAAATAACCCTTTAAAATGTAAGTTTGCTCGAAACTGGGTTAAAGTATCTAACCTTAATATTTACTCAACCTATGCTAAGTAATAAGGTGGGTAAAATGCAAGAATGCAAGTCCCTTTGGTATAAAGATACTAAAACGGGTTTTAACGAGTGTTCGGGTTGTCGGTTCGGGTGTTGATAATTGGTCAAACACAAAGTCAACTTTCCAAAATAATGAATATTATGAGATAACTCAATAAAACTTAATAAGACTTAACCAAGTATGTAGTTCTATTGTTTTAGAACTAATAACGCACGTTAAGCGAGTGTTCGATTTTGTCGGTCCAAACTTTGTTATGAGATCAAGTTGAATCCAACATTTCCAAGTACTTATAAAAATAATTAAAATCAGTTTGTAAACTATTTTTAAAAAAATACAAGCCTTGATAGCTAAAAACACACTTGTGTATCTTAGCGAGTAAAAATCGGATTGGCACGGTTTCCATCTCACAACAAGTTCATAGATGGTTTCTACATGCCCAAATATCAAAGAACTTGTATAATAATATACAAAAGAAAATACTTGAGTTTTACAATAAAAAATTTAACAACAAAGTCTTTAAACAAAAGTTCGGTTTACGGTTTAGAGCTGTTTACGGTTACACCGAAGCATAGACTCTTAGAACCCATAACCATGGAACTTGTAAATATAACAAACAAACTAAAATGAGCAGAACTTAAGCAAGATTAATATGTATAAACAAGTTATATATATATATATATATAAGATCAGGATCATGAGAGAACCTTTTTGAAATTGAGAACCATGAGAACCATTTTGGACCACAAAAATCAAAAAAGTAAAAAAAAAAAATTCTTATTTTATCATCCCGGTTTCATAAAAAAACTCGGTTTAGATAAATTATATACACATATGTAATATATACATATATGTACATTTACATGTTTTTTTGTACACATGTGTATAATTTAAGATAAATGATGTTGTACATATGTGTATATTACGTAACTAAAGATTAAATAAAATTATACATATGTGTATGATACAACGTTTTTTTTTATTTTTTTCTATTTTTTATATTTTTTTAATGAAACCGGAATGAAATAAAAGACTTTTGGTTTTTTTTACTTTTTTAAAATTTTTATTATTTTTTGTTTTATTATTTTTTCAAATATTTTTTTAAAGGTGTTTTTAGTGGTCCAAAATGGTTCTCAAAGTTCTCAATTTGCAAAGGGTTCTCTTATGATCCTTACCATATATATATATATATATATATATATATATATATATATATATATATATATATATCAAGGACTCGAAAGTCCTCCATGAAGCCTTGCCTTACAAGGTCCGAAACCTCATCGACCAGAATCGGAGAATTAACTACCAAAGATAACAAGGGGTGTTATATTATATATATGTTGTACCATCATAATCAAGTAATAATAAGACTATATAAGCTAATTAGAATGAAAGATTAAACTAAGTTTGACTTTTGGAAGTCAAACCTTCAAGAACACTAAGAAAATAACCTTGAATCGTTGATGTTCGAGGGAGTTTTTAGAGTTCTAGCAAGGGAAAATGAAGGGAAATGGTGGTGTATATAACAACACGGGTTTTCGTTTACTTTACTGACATCAATTACCCGACCCGTTTCATGTCCGGAAAATTTTTATATTTTGTTTATCGGGTAAATATTATTAAATACTATGTTATTCTTAATTAATACTATACATATATAAATAATTTTCAATTATATTCATTTTACACCCTAAAGTTTTAGTTTAACCCATTTGTGTTTCCATTCTTAAAGTTTAGGGATCTATTTGCAATTTATGTTATTATTATTATATAATATTATAACCATAACCTAAACCCTTTAACCAACCCGTAACCCGTACCCGTTTTCACAAACCCGATTTCAATTGGGGTATCTTGGACCTCAATTCTCGTAGAATATATGGAAAGTTGATCAACCTTCGCGTTATACATACCATATTCGGCCTACCGACAGTGTTATGATGTTTAACCACCTTCGGGTCATCGTTACAGGTAATTTAATATATGTTTTGATCTCCGTAATCCGTTCTACATTAACCCTAACATCAATACATCAAACGTTTAACGGATTAAGCGATTAAAGATCTAGGGTTCATGGGAATTGGGGGCTTTTCTGGGTTCTTATACTTAAATCAATGTTTTGATCTTTAAACAACTAGACGTCCAGCCCAGTTGGTTGTGTGTAACGTGTTTAAGACTTGGACGAGCTGGGGGCGCAGGTTCGAGCCTCCCCCAGCCCGTTTTGGGTCCTTTTTCTTATTATTCTTTTTTAGAGATTATGTACTTATATATTTAATAGTTTACATTATATTATTAATATTATAAATATATAATAATGAATCAATATTTTTATAAAACCGACTCGTTAACTAGTTGTGTTTCCGAACCTCAGTTAAAAACTATATATAGGTGTGCGTGTATATATATATATATATATATATTAGATTATTTAAAACTTATAAAGGCTTTAATATTTAAAAGGGCGTTAAATTACGTATTTAAAAATATAGTTCAAGTGTTTTTATAAAAAGATCATGTTTTATATAAATATTATTAATTAGTATTAACCATTACCTATTATTAGTAATATATCATCATCATCATCATCATCATCATCATCATCGTACTCAGTATATCCCACCAATAGCAATGCTATGGTAGGGTCTGAGGAGGGTAAGATGTAGACAGCCTTACCTCTATCCCATAGGGATAGAGAGGCTGCTTCCGGTGAGACCTCCGGCTCGATAGTAGTTTTGTATCAAGCCTTGGACATAAGGCACATAGCACTCAATCATTGGGACACCGGCTGATCGGTGCATGTGCCCTTGTCTTTCGGCTATCAACGCCACCACATGATGCCTGATTAACCTTTTTATATAAATACATTAAACGTATATGTAACAAACCTTTTTATATAAACTATAAAGTTTTACAAATATATATTTAAGTATTATTTTTATAATTAAATCGTATTATAAAACTTTGAGAATAAAATTAATAATAAATCTATTAATAAATAGTCTTTGTAAGATTTACACTCGGTCATCAAAATCCTGAACGTCTATCTAGTTTAAGATTCATTGTTGAAATCATAAGTTATTTATATTCGTTTCCGTAAGTATTCGTTAATAGGATATCTCGTAAGTATTCCTTGAAGAGTTTGATCTATCACCCACATTCTTATTTTGTTGTTTTTCCCGTTTACCCGTCTGTTCAGGTGAGTAATCACTCCCCTATTTTAGAGATGACTTTAGGATAAAACATATACAAGAATAGTTGGTTTTGTATTTGTAATTTTCTTTATTTTTGTTGTATATGAATGTTATTTGATAATAAATAAATAAATTAGATATTGTCGCTTATAATTTCATGATAGTAACCTTGTGAGCTGTGACAATCAGTTCACGCCCCCGCATTTCCGCCGTAGGTTGGGGTGTGACAAATTGGTATCAGAGCCGAAGGTTTAAGATAGGTCGTTAGTGGTGCCTTAGTAACATGCTTAGGAACCCCATACGTGCTTATTTGTTTACCTAATATGTTCTATTTGGTTTTTACATCTTACGTAATTACTTGTTAAATTAAGTACTTATATAACTACTTGGTTAATTGTTTATTTTATTGTTATGCACACATAACTCCGAAGCTATGCTTCACCTTCAAAATATTTTATTGCTCCGAGACGATGTCTCATTCTCAAAATATTTTATATAACTCTAAGGCTATGCCTCAACCTCAAAATATTTCTATTTAATTTTATTAAATTGTCTTTTATTGTCGGAAATTTTCTTGAGAATTTCCTAGCTTTATGTTTGCTCTTTTTCGCTTAGAACTAGGGAGTGTGACAAGATTCCCCGTCATTGTGGGAATTGTCATGCAACCGACATTTTAAACGTTTAACGTAACCAGCTAAACGGTTACACCATTTATTGGGTTTTATTATTTATTTATTTTTAAAAGTTTAGTCGGGTGAAAAATCCATGGGACGCCATGGACACGTCAACTTTTCTTTTTCACAATTGTTATATTTACGATATTTGGTTGGAGCATTATCACGCGTGGTGATACACGAGATACTTCAACTACTCATACTTACATTTGTCATTCGTTATTTAGTTTGGTCGGTTAAAACGACACATAACACTCATGGACCAACAAAATATCTTGAATAAGCTCATGAGAAACCCAATATATCGAGAAACTTACGTTATATTATTTGTTTATGTATTTTATTCTATTTGAAACAAGTTACGATTTGACTCAATTATTTAATTATTCAATTACATTGAACAAAGACTTATTGATTCAATTCATTCACATACTCACAAATATTTTCATTCCCATGATGAAGCACAAATCATTCACTCACTGGGACTCTGTTATCACAAGTCCATGTAAACAATTTACTATTTAATTATATAATCGGTTATCTCGCACTCATATTATCACATTCACAAATTATCAAGAGCAATTAATAGCTATTTTCTCATACGCATGTTACAACGTCATCAAAATATCAAATATAATAAAAGTATTATTAAATACCTTAATATTTGAACAATTCCCTCATGTTCACGATTATCACGTTATCAATTAACGAACTTATCACAAGTAACTCAATACCCCTAATAACTACCAATTATATCTTAGTTATTACCCTCAAATTTTAAGTATTAACATTTTAATTTTTATGCTTCGACAAAAATCTCATATCAAATCACCTCATTGATTATATCATCTACTTAACAAATTGTCGTATAAATTATCTCATTTAAATTCTGACTTATCCTTAAGTCATGATTAACTCTAGCACAACTTATGTCAAATATCACTATTTCCTTAATAACTAATAAGAAATTTACACAATTTATTATTTATACTCATTTAATCTCAATTTACATAATTATAGAATGATTTCTACATCAAATAATACAGGTCATATATTCTCTACAGCCGCTTTATGACCACAAGTACTGTCAAAGAGATAGCTCCTACAATCTCTAGGGTATAAATTATAACTCAAAACACTAATGCAATCAATTTAATCTTGTTCACTAATTTCTTTCATAGAAATTTCGATTCATTTATCGTTACTCACACCCATAACAACGATAATAACGATAATAACTAACGCAAGTTTAATAATCGAGTTTAGGTTATTAAGTAAACCAATTATCAATCTCAACGAAATCATAGTGTCCCAAACAAGAACACTTACACCGGAATACGCTCGTTACGTCTTATTCGCGAATTTCATCATCCAACTCAATTCTTGTGTTATACTTACACTCACTATAACAGTTATGGTTATCTCGTTAACACTTGTCGTTACGCTGCCTATGACACAAAGACATCCCACACCGGTCTATGCCGTCGACTTAGCTTTATACACCTGATGCACGTGCCTTTTACAATTATGGAGACCCTAATCACCTACGCGACGCATTGTTCTTTACTATTTCACGCCGAGTTCAAATTATACCGGCACCGTACCATACTACCCATGATCATTTAGCTTAAACCAACCAACTCTATGCCTTTCAATCTTTCTTAATGTAACAAGGTCGTTCTCGCTTACTCGATTCTAGACCCGCAAGACTTAATTTCATCAAGCTTACCTTAGTCAAACCTCGTTTTCACAAACCTATTCGAGGAATCATTCTATCTCAATTATTTAAGATTTCATAAGCTCACTTAACAAAGGTGTTTTGAATCAAACCAATCGTAGTTAAGTTTTCACAAAGAAGATTTTTTTATCGTCTTCATCATTTTCATCTAAACGTATTTTTACCTTAAACGATTATTTGTCTAAATTAGTTATTTTGGAACAAACCCAACTTGGAAAATCCATCATTTTAAGTATCTTTTTCGCATACAATAAAATTTTTCTTATCTTTCCAAAGATCAATATCGTTGGTTGCCGTACTTATCCATACGTTTGGTTTTACTTAATCAAAATTATAGGATCTGGTTCATTAACATTTCGTCAACTAATCAAAATATTTAAAATTCTCATAAATCGAAACAATTTTTTTTTTCTTTTCTCAATTATAAAAGACACAATTTCGACAGTCAGTTATTAGTTGACCATATTATTCAATTTGTCTTTTCTCATCTACCTTATTTGCTTATTAAATTATTGACAATGTGTCAATTTCTACTCTCAACTTTGATTTTTAACATTTGTGTACGTCGTGTGTTTATTGATCTCATGAATTACAATTTACCTTTCATCTTATAAATTTTTATCGTTGAAATTTAATTGTTATAGTTCTATTATTAATTGAACTTGTCATTTTTTTAAACAAAATTATTTCCGCTATGGAATTTTATTTTCCATTATTTAAGTTAATTTTCACTATTAAAAAAAATGAATTTTATTGAATTCTCATGGTGATTTAATTGGAATTTTATTATTATTTTTCACTATTATATAATGACATTTGCACGATTGTTGTCGAAAACTTGCGGTGGTTCGTGGGTACCTCAACAATCCTTTTTTCATTATTGTTAGATTTCGTTATTTAGTTGGAATCGTACGTTGATTCGTAGATATTTCAGCTCCTTACTTCAATTTTTAATACATCTTGGAAATTTAAAATGTTTCGATGATTTCTTCAGTTGTTGGAATAGTCATGGTGGTTCATGCATTTCCAGCTCCGCGTTTTCTTCTATTTAAATATATTATTTCTCAACTCGTCTCTATTTTACATTATTACTTTAATATTCATTATTTATTTAATCTTTCATGATAAACTATGAATATTGCAACTTCTTTATTTTAATTTTAACGATGTTATGGAGAAGGAAAATCCCTTCTAATTTGGGGATATTCCAATGACCCACTTTATACTATATCTAATTTTAAAGATTTAATTGGAATAGGACTATCTCGGTGATTCGGGAATATCCACTTCCCAATTTCATCTATTTACCGTTTGTATACATAAATATTTGCATTATTATTTTTGCATTCTCAATAACTACTACCAGTACTTTAATATTTTAATTTACCTAATCTAAATACACAATTGCGATATTTCAATGTTGTATAAAGTTCTCTTTAAATTTCATGAGTTTTTCATTTAACTAAACTAAATCCCTCAAATTCTTCGTTTAATCTTGTTCAAATTTGTACTCAAGGTCTTAAGAATTTTACCTCGAATGTTGCAATATTTAAAAATTTCACAGGTTATTATTTGTCTACAATTATCAATTAATTCCTTCAGAAACTTTGTTGATGTTATCCTTGCAATCATAGAATTTTTGGTAAGTTCACATAAATTTGTTAGTTGGCTCGTATCCCCACTCTCTTTCTTCACAATCGATCTTGTCGACGCATCATATATCCCAACTTCAATGTTTCCGTTTCTCTTAACTTTTAAGTTACTTTAAAATTTTCACTAATTTCATTAATCAAACTTGAAAGTTCATCTAAATTGTGTTATTAGAAATATTTTATAAATCTTCTGATTTTACACTCATAATAAATCAACTCCCAATGGTCTTATAATATGTTAACATGTTCCTCATATTTATAATAAATTATTAACTTTTCTCACAAAATCATGTCTTTCAAATATTATGTAACCCACACGATGAGACGGGTTGTGTGGACCATCCGACGATCTAAGTAATTATGGAGGCCTGCATAATTATCGAAGTCCTCGCATGGAAATCATAATCCGGATAATTGTGTGTCATAATATAGAATTGTAAGTAGTGGAAATAACGGTACAAATGTAAAGATGATAAGGACATGGTGGATACGTCGCTGGTACATCCTATATATAAGTACCCCTTATCGGATTTTCATTTGAAGCGTTGTTTTAACTATTCAAAGTTTTGTGTGATGATAAATTTTAAAAGTTATATTTAAAACCTTCCTCAAAATGTAATGGTTTTGTTATAGTATTATTTAATTTCAGGACGAAATTCCTTAAAGTAGGGGGGACTATAACAACTCGGGTTTTCGTTTACTTTACTGACATCAATTACCCGACCTGTTTCATCTCCGGAAATTTTTATATTTCGTTTATCGGGTAAATATTATTAAATACTATGTTATTCTTAATTAATACTATATATATAAATAATTTTCAATTATATTCATTTTACACCCTAAAGTTTTAGTTTAACCCATTTGTGTTTCCATTCTTAAAGTTCAGGGATCTATTTGCAATTTATGTTATTATTCTATTATATTATAACCCATAACCTAAACCCTTTAACAAACCCGTAACCCGTACCCGTTTTCACAAACCCGATTTCAATTGGGGTATCTCGGACCTCAATTCTCGTAGAATATATGGAAAGTTGATCAACCTTCGCATTATACATACTATATTCGGCCTACCGACAGTGTTATGATGGTTAATCAATCAACAAGTAATCGTTTTCTGTATATAGACTTGCCGGCACTGATTTGGTTTTATTATGCAAGCAAACGAGCATATAATTTCAATTAAACCTCAAGATATACTATTCTCCACCTCGCGACCAATAGCCCTTTATTCAATTTCATTATCGTTGTTGTTCAATTAGTGTTCTTGATTCATTTAGGGCCGCCGGTATTGCGATATGTTTAACCACCTTCGGGTCATCGTTACAGGTAATTTAATATATGTTTTGATCGCCGTAATCCGTTCTACATTAACCCTAACATCAATACATCAAACGTTTAACGGATTAAGCGATTAAAGATCTAGGGTTCATGGGAATTGGGGGCTTTTCTGGGTTCTTATACTTAAATCACTGTTCTGATATTTAATAAACTAGACGTCCAGCCCAGTTGGTTGTGTGTATTGTGTTTAAGACTTGGACGAGCTGGGGTCGCAGGTTCGAGCCTCGTCCAGCCCGTTTTGGGTTCTTTTTCTTATTATTCTTTTCTAGAGATTATGTACTTATATATTTAATAGTTTACATTATATTATTAATATTATAAATATATAATAATGAATCAATATTTTTATAAAACCGACTCGTTAACTAGTTGTGTTTCCGAACCTCAGTTAAAAACTATATATAGGTGTGCGTGTGTATAAATATATATATATTAGATTATTTAAAACTTATAAAGGCTTTAATATTTAAAAGGGCGTTAAATTACGTATTTAAAAATATAGTTCAAGTGTTTTTATAAAAA
Source organism: Bidens hawaiensis (assembly GCF_021521415.1). Lineage (NCBI taxonomy): Eukaryota > Viridiplantae > Streptophyta > Magnoliopsida > Asterales > Asteraceae > Bidens > Bidens hawaiensis. Next base: position 354,892 of record NW_027493845.1, read on the forward strand.
GATCATGTTTTATATAAATATTATTAATTAGTATTAACCATTACCTATTATTAGTAATATATAAATACATTAAACGTATATGTAACAAACCTTTTTATATAAACTATAAAGTTTTACAAATATATATTTAAGTATTTTTTTTATAATTAAATTGTATTATAAAACTTTGAGAATAAAATTAATAATAAATCTATTAATAAATAATCTTTGTAAGATTTACACTCGATCATTAAAATCCCGAACGTCTATCTAGTTTAAGATTCATTGTTGAAATCATAAGTTATTTATATTCGTTTCCGTAATTATTCGTTAATAGGATATCTCGTCAGTATTCCTTGAAGAGTTTGATCTACCATCCACATTCTTATTTGTTGTTTTCCCCGTTTGCCAGTCTGTTCAGGTGAGTAATCACTCCCCTATTTTACTTGTTTTTAAATGTTTTGGGGACACTTGCGTAACATTTATCATATTAATTATCTTATTATTTCTCAAACGCAAACTGTGATCTTTGTGTTGTGTATCAATTGAATGATTGTCTGTTACTTGCTTTTTTTGCTTTTTTGCTTACTTTAATCGCATTCGGAGAGGTTCAACATAATCTCATTATAGTATGATCATACGACCGTCGTAGTGGCCGGAGCCCGATCGCATTGGCAATGGTTTTACCGACACCTCATTTTTGGTAACCAATGCCCATTCGTATGGCAACGGTTTAGCCCTTTCTTTATGGTTGATTGTTTATGTATGTGCTACGGTTTAATTGTTTATACTCACAGATAACAGTTTTGCCTATTTTTATTCACTTATATCATTATATATTATTACCACTTTTGTTTGTGTCAAAACTGGTGATCTACTCACTCAACATGTGTTGTTGACAAACATATATTTTGTACGCATTTGCAGGTTATAGATTTGGATTGCTTATCGAACTGAAGCTCACATAGAGATGACTTTAGGATAAAACATATACAAGAATAGTTGGTTTTGTATTTGTAATTTTCTTTATTTTTGTTGTATATGAATGTTGTTTGATAATAAATAAATTAATTAGATATTGTCGCTTATAATTTCATGATAGTAACCTTGTGAGCTGTGACAATCAGTTAACGCCCCGGCATTTCCGCCGTAGGTTGGGGTGTGACAGTGTATATATAGGGTAATGTTGGTGGTCAAATATGGGTGTGAGACACAACAGTTAACATGCAAAAAAGGTCAAGAAAAGGCACAAAACAACAAACAAACGGGCCTGCTACAGCTGTGGCCATCATGCCACGCGATGCTTGAGGGGGTCCCCAATCGCGTATCGCGATGGGGTGATGACCAGCTTTTCCAACTTTTTCAAAAATGGGAGAAATGGTTCCCGAAGTTCGTTTTAAGTGATTTTTACGCGTTTTAAGGACAAAAAAGAATGTTTTCAAGACCCAACAAGTGTAAAACAATATTTTAACCTAAAATCCATCATTTTGATTATATCATAAGCTTCGGTTTACAAAAAGGGTCGGTTTACATAATAAAAGATTACAAAACGATTACAATTCGAGATCCGAATTTGACGAATGTCACACATATACTGCCGGAAGACAGTATATACCATCGCCTCGCATATATACCGGCAGCCTTGCAAAAATTTAGGAAATTTTTAATTAAAATAAATTCTTTTACCAAAGAAATTATTAAGTTAAGATCCGACGGTGTATTTGTGAAGCCGACGTTATATATTATCTTTCGACGGTATATACGTAAGGCCGACGGTATATACCACACGTGACAAGTAATTGCTGGGTTAAAATAAACGAGTCTAAAAAAGTTTAAGACCATGCGTAGTCAAAATGCCCAACCATTGGGCATTTTACGATATGTACACCCCTGTCAGCAATGGAGAGTTTTGTAAAAAGTGGTGTAATTGGAAAAACGACACAACTCTCCTATAATAATTACATATATCACCCTCTCTCTCTCCCCACCCGACACACAATTGTATAATATCCGTGCCATGAAAGCGTTTTGTTGGAAAAGCTTGGATCAAAACGCCAAGCCAAAAAGCTGGTGGAGGGGGGCCCCCACGTTTCCACACAAAAACGATTGGTAATAGACATTTGAGAAATATATATCGATGATAGAAAAAGTTTGACCATGTTGTTTAAAATGGACATTTTAGATATTTAAAAAAAAGAAATATCCACCTTTTGAATAAAACATACTTCTATTATTTCTTTAAACAAAAAAAACTTTTATTAATATATTTTTTAAATATAGCATGTGAGATTTTTATTCTCTCACCTTGAGAATATTAATTCAAGCATAAGGATCTGATCAAATACAAAGTAATGAAAGCATATTTTTCCTATATCTTTTTGGGAAACGAAAATGATGTGTTTTACGTTTTAGATGCACAATGACAAACGGTGCATTATATATTTAGGGTAAGGATCGTAGGAGAACTCTTTTAAAATTGAGAAATTTGAGAATCATTTTGAATCATTAAAAATATCTATAAAAAATATTTAAATAAATTATAAAACAAAAAATAAAAAAAATTAAAAAAACTAAATAAACCAAAATTCTTATATTTCATTCCGGTTTCATTAAAAAAATTGTATTATACACATATGTATATTTTTATATAATCTTTAGTTACGTATAATATACACATATGTCCATTTACATTTATCATCAATTATACACATGTGTATAAAAAAATCATGTAAATGTACATATATGTATATAATTTGGCTAAACCGAGTTTGTTTGTTTTTTTGCTTTTTTTCTTATGAAACCGGGATGTTAAAATAAGAATTTTGGATTTTTTTACTTTTTTCATTTTTGTGTTTTATTATTTTATGATTTTTTATTTTTGGGTTTTTTGTGGTTCAAAATGGTTCTCATAGTTCTCAATTTCAAAAAGTTATCTCATGATCCTGATCCTATTCCTATACATTTATACCCGCATCAATGTTTTCTTTATAAACATAACATAAATCTAGAGTTCTATTTTCTTCACTTTTTTCTGTATAATTCTTTATAATAGTGAATATTTAAGGTTTTTTTAACGGCCAATTTAGATCATTAACGGGTCAACTGACTCACTCGATCGTCTCCGTTTCACCCTCATGAGAAAACTCACCCTTAGGCGAGAAAGCCCCTGACGGCCTGACCCAACTTAGCCGGCTAGCCCTCTATTTTTTTTTAAGTGAGACTTGAACCCCCCTTCCCCTGGTTTCCTTCTACTAGATTGAAGTCTCTATAATAGATCCTCACCCAAACCACCTGAGTAGAGATCCTTCAAACCTACTCATCTTTCTCTTATACATGTACTGCAACCAAATCCTTCAAATCAATTTAAGGCCAACCAGAAACAACAATATCTTGACAATTGTGAAAAACACATCAAACATGTATATAGTGTATAGAAGATAAATAAAATAAGTGGGAAATTAAATAGTAATTAAGAAACCATCTCATTTATCATATTCAATACATTAAGTTATACTTTTGCAATTCTCAACATATTATGAATTTTGAGATCCCCCCCCCCCCGCCGCGCGGTGTTATTAACCTGTGAATCTTAGTTGCCACTAGAATGGTACGCGTGTTTTGTGGCGAGTGTTATATGTGGCAACATAGACATGTGCCATAATTTTGTACACTACATTAGACAAACTTGTATAGTTATGTACACACAATAAATATTACGGAGCATATGCAAATAACATGCTAAGACCATTTGTAGTGGTCTTTAGTTTTGACGTTTTGAGCCGAAAACACCGGGCACCCCCCCCCCCCCCGGTTTTGGCTAGGCATTTTGGACAAGGCGTTTTGTAGAAAACGCTAGTGTGGCATGAGTTTTGAGGGTTTTGTGAGAGAGAGGGAGGAGAGAGAGGCGTTTTAGGGTATTTTTCCCACTACACTCACGTTTTGTAAAATGCCAAAAGTTAACTAGGCGTCACATGCCGTAAAATGTCCGGGTGTGTCTATTTTTAACTACGCATGGTCTAAGCTTGGAATTGACTCTTGAACAAATTAACCGGACATGTTTCTTAATAATTAAAGGACATTAAGATATTTTATAACACAAACCTATGTGTAATATATAAAAAAAAAGGAAATTAATATATCCTTGTTGTTAGCCAGTAGGGATGGCAAAAATCCCCGAATCCGACGGGGAAACCCGAAAACCGGCTTATTTCGGGTCGGGTCTGGTTTTGTTTTTCGGTTTCGGGTCGGGTTTCGGAGATTGTTTCGGGGATTGTTTCGGGTTCGGGTTCGGGTTTGGGTTCAGGTACCCCCGCCCCGACCCGCCCCGATATAATATATAAATATAAATATAAATAATATATATATATATATATATATATATATATTAAAAACCTAAACCTACATCCAGACATCCACTCATCCAGACTCCGCCACCGCCAGTCCGCCCCCGATTCACTCAATCGCCGTCTGCACCACCATCACCATCCACTCAATCGCCGTCTGCACCACCGGACCACCCTCCTCCTCCTCGTTTTGATCCCAGCCGAAGTATGTAATCTCACTCTTTAATCACACACACACACCATTCTTTTCTTCCCCACTATCACACACACACGGAAGTATGTTTTCTCCTTTTTTAGGGTTTTTCATTTGAAATTGACCTAATTTTGTTGTTGTTGCATATCGTATGATACACCGTTCTCTTTGCGATTGATGATTGACATGATAATTGATTTGGGGAATCTAATTTGTTTTAGGGGTTTCCTCTTTCCATGATAATAGACTATATTAATATTAATATTATCCTCAATTATATTCATATTCTTACTCTATGGCCTCTCGGTCTCTGTTTCATTCCACCGCTTTCTCATCCTACCATCTGTAAGATCCCTAATTCTCTTATTATTATTATTATTATTATTATTATTTCACCTGTTTTCACTCCAACTTATGTTAACGTAAATATTAACGAACTTATTCCGATCGAATTGCATGTTTTAATGTAAATCGTATTGAACTTATTGATTTCTGCTAGCTAGCTATTTAACTGCTCCTGCATTGAATAATTAGACTGTAGTTGACTGTTGATTGTATTCGGTGAGTACGTGTAGTCAAATTAGACAGTTTGGCAGTTTGCGTGTTGTGGCTAATCATGAATATATGTTTATGTTATTACTATTAAATATAGAAACTTGTTCGGAAGAGACCGAGGCATATTGCCGCACCATTGAATATGAAATGGATGTGGAAGAGGTAATAATATTTATAAAATTTACTATTTTTGTAACATAGCTTTTATTCTTTTAACTTGGTTGATTTATTGATAAATATTCTTAATGTAGGTAGGTACTAAAGAAAGTGGCACGACGACTTTGGATGATTTGGTTTGATTTGGTATTTAGATTTGGTTGCAAGTTTGTAGTTTGTGTATTTGGCATGATTTTTCGGCCATGTAGACTTGGTTTTATTTCCTTTGTAACACATTGTTTCAGCTTTCATGTGTGTGATGCAGAAGTTTATTTCGATAAATGTTCAGTTATGTGATGAACCAATTTCGGGTCGGGTCGGATCGGTTTCGGGTTTTCGGGTTCGGGGACGGGGCGGGTCGGGGGGGTACAAAAAACCAAACGGGGAATCCCCGATTTAAACCCGACGGGTAATGGGGCGGGTACGGGGATGGTTTTTGGTTTCGGGTTCGGGTTCGGGTTAAGCAAAACCCGCCCCAAACCCGCCCCGTTGCCATTCCTATTAGCCAGCCCTAGTATGATGATTGTTGATGAGGGATTGAGGGTGGATGGTCGTTTGCCACCTACCGAGCATCTTCCTCAACGGCCCCACCATTCCTACACTCACCCGTAAATAACGTTTGAATTGACATTTTGAAAGAAACTTTGACAAGTCTTCAACTCATGTAGCGTTAATAAATAATAACGTGTGGTTCACTCATTCAACGCTAAAAGAAAATATTTAATATTAACAAAAAACTAAAGTGTCTTAAGAGACTAATTATACACATATTTACTGACACGCCAAAAACGTCATTATAGTGATATGATCCGTCACTAAACAACTAATAGTATTTTTGTAGTAGAAAATTGTCAGAATTTTTTTTTTTTTAATTTGACTCATGCTTTTACTACTAGTCAAGCTTGAAAAAAACATTTTAGTTCGTTAAGCTTCCTCTATTCGTTCAGAATTTTGGAAGTAAGTAATAAAAGTTCCCAATATAAAGCTAGCTTATTTGATAGAGACGTGTCTAGAAGGTATTAGGTTTTAAGTTTAACTATGGTAAGATGAGTTATTTAGGTGTAACTTTTAATGTTAAAAAGGAAAAAAAAATGTCACAAAAGTTCCAAGGCTATTCTCTTGTTAGAAACTTAGGATGAATCTTTACCAAGGCACCTTTTATCACTATTTTCTGTCATTTCTATAACGTGTTGGAACTTGTGGTAATCATGACTGAATTTCCTTCTTTAAATGGCTGTATTTGGATGGTAGTGACAAGAATATTCTTTGAAATATTTGAAAAATGGGTATTTTAGGGTGGTGGTAAATGGTAATACAAAGGATGAAAGATTTTAAAAGAACAAAACACGATTCGTAAATAATTAGCTATTCGAATTGCAATATCTGATCGTTTTAAAAGGTGGGTCGATCATGTTTTAAGTATAACTTGATTGATCAAGCAGGTCAACTCATCCAACATGTTGACCTACTAACATGTTTAATTAACCTGATTATCGGTTTAGTTTTACGGCAAACTTTAAAAACAAAAATTTTAACAAGTCGATTTCAAAGATTTTAAACCGTAGAAAATAGTTTTATTTACGGTTTAAGTGAAAAACTGGCAGTATAAAGCCGAGTATACAATTTAATTTGGGTATTATGTATTAAATATGATTTATTATTTATTTTGGTATCTAGATTTTTATTGAACTAGAATCTAATGATAATAAAGTGGGTAAGTAGACCACTGACGTGATTGAAAGGGGCCTAATCTATACACGTCGACAGTTGCGTACTTGCATGTATTTTCTTTTTCTATTTGTGTGTAGTTTTTACTTCCTTTAAATAAGAACTTGAGTGATTTACCTAGGATTTAACCAAGATCAAGCCCGGATGTTTTGTCTTAAAGGTCTAAATTGTAAAATCAAATCCGAATCAACCTGTTTTGGTTCGGTTCTCATTTATAAACGCTTTGGTTTTGGTTTTCAATTATCATATGTTATTACTAACGCTTTGATGCGTAGTTAACTTAAAAACTGGTAAAACTAAACTGTGAACACCCCTAGTGTTTGGCCAGACTCCCTTTGATATGTAGCTGAGTGAAAATATTTTCTTATATATTATGTATAAGTTAAAAGAGATAATATATATTTATGGTATATTGGTTTTATTAATGATAACTATCATCTTTTGTCGTTCTCCGTCTCAAATAACAAAATGTCTGCTGACAGTCCCAACTTTTAACGTATTTGTTTTCAACGGTTCACAACTAACAAAATCGTAATGCCGTTACTTGTAGATCGCGAAAAAACGCTTTTAACTATTATAGCAAAATTGGGGAGGTCATGATTTAGGAGTGGGGTTGGTCGCACCAACCAACAAATCAAATAAAATCTGATCAGTTGCGGATTTGTGGGAATGCCGAAGAATGTTTGAGAAGGTTAAGAATTCTGTAAATAGAGACAAAGTGATATTTGGGTTGAAGACACTTGTGGCTACTTCGCAATTCAATCTATTCGGATGAGGATTGGCAATGTTCTCATACCAACAATCACTTGACATACCATTGACACAATTGGTGGTGGACCCTAGCTCATATGACCCTCGCACATGTTAACCTGTACACGCCCTTTCTAATACTGTCCTTTGACACCCACCTTCTTTTAGTGTTTTAAGCCCCTGAATGTAAATATGGCATTGGGCGGCAAAGCACTACGCTTGTCTAAGGACTGACAAGGAGTAGGGGCGATTCATCCTACAAATAGTTAATTGCACCATCATTATCGCACACTAATATAAATAAACGAGTATGTGATATGTGATTAAGTTATAAACAAACGCATTGAGAAAGTGTTCTTCACTAATTAATACGATAACTTACGTTCTCCATGGTTCTTGATCTATCTATAAAGGTTTGTATATAAAAACTCCACTTTATTTTCACACTTCTAAAAAAAGCATTTAACAGTTTAGCCTCCAACTAAGAGGATATCACACCCCGACTTAGGGGCTAGGCGTGTGACCACAAGTTGGTACCTGTTTTGTAAGTGCATCAGAGTTTATGGGTAATTTTAGCGGAAGACTTTAGGTTTGAATATAATATTAATTTACATTGAAAATTTACTTGAGAATTTAACACCCAAGTATAATTTACAAAATATATGTTTCATAATACAAGGATTTGTTTATAAAAAACGGAGCCATCTTGTACGCACTTCTATCTTCATAAGACTCCAATCCTTACTAATGCTACTAATGCTTAATTACCTGCAATGGGTTGGAAAAATACGTCAGCTATATGCTGGTGAACACGTATGACTCGATAAAACATTTTGAATGACGATTACAATACAAACATAGTTTTCTCGACAACTCAGCAGAAGCATTACTACTTCCGGTATATGTAGGGATGAGCAAAATCGGGACTGGTACCGGTACCGAAATCGGTACCAAAGTTTTAACTTTCGGGATTGGTACGGTACCGGTACCGTACCGGTATATTTCCCGATTTTTTACCTCCGGTACAGGTATAATCTCGGTACCGTCAGGTACCGGTACCGAACCGAGTATTTCGGTACCGGGACCGGTACCAAGAATTAGGGATTTTCGGGATCGGGACCGGTCGGTATCGGTCCGGTACCATGCTCATCCCTAGGTATATGTACCACTGCCCTACACACACAACGGTATTCTCCGAGCAACACGGCCCTGAACAGAGAACTGGTCATGACTGTTTAAACTTGCGGATTCATTGCTTTTGATTGATTGAGCTTTAACAGTTATGTTTGGATCCATACACATACGTATTCGGTCTGAGTTGATTTTATTCTCTACTTTGTATTATAACGTTTTAGAGATCACATAATCTCATGTAATCATTGATTGACTCGTTAAGACAAACACCCGTTTGTCTCTTTGAGTATAAATAAGTTTTGACTGATTTAAAAGGTTAACATATTCACCTGTACCGTTGGTGTTGACAACCTTGACTGATTGATTGATTGTGAATGATATTAACCTATACACAAATAAGTTTGTATTAATGTTTTGAATGATGTTAAGCTATGATTGTAAGCTTAACCTTGAAATCGTTTATCTTTGATTGTGAATGAAAACACTTGGTTTTATGTGACGTTTGGTATAGCATGCTTTGGCCTAATAGGTTCTAACACGTTGGTAAGTTTCTCCAGTTAAGTAAACGGGTCCCTCGGTTGATTGGGATTTGTACGAATTATTTTTCCTTAGGCAAGAAACTTACTACTAGTGATATCCCTCTTCCAGTTACTACATGCCTGTCAAAATATATCTTTTATTTAACATTACTTAATCGTGAAGTAACGTGTTATGAAAATTTGATTGTGAATGAATATTTGTAAAACATGACCAAGGTTAAAGGCCATAGCCTCGATTGATAGTTTAAGCTATAATTCAAATAACTTAAACATAACCCCTACCTTAATGCGGATACTTAGATTGATAATAAAAGGCAGGGTCTTGATCTACTCGATTATATGATTGTTACTCGATTATGACTTCGTTCATTGCACGAACATCGAGTAAACAGCACGTCGGATTGTTACGGCAATGGGGCACGCCTTTCGAGGTTAAGTGTGTGTAAATGGAGGTGTATTTGGGATGAATGGAGCTCATGCTCGTCACCCCCTTTTATAGGCGAATTCAGGAACCTATCGCGGTACGCGATGGGTTCCTTGGGACCCGTCGCGTACCACGGCGCCGCATATTTTACGCCGCCTTACCAGATTGTGACACGTGGCCTGTCATATCGTGCCACGTGTTGACACGTGGTTGGACACGTGTCCAGTGACTCAGCTAAACCATCGCGCTACGCGATGGGTTAAGACTCACCCCGTCACGTATCGCGACGAGTTCATATTTTCAGAATTTACATTTTTGGTCATTGTATTTTCTAAGTTAGTGTTTTAGGTTTAAATTGAGAAGGGTAAAACACGCGGAGTTATAGAGGAAAATCCCAAAATATCCTTTTGAAGAGAGATTTGAGAATTGCCTCAAAACGAAGGAATTCCAAGCCCCCCCCCCCTCCAGCCTCGTCGTCGGCAGCGTGCCTTTTAGATGGGACGAAGAGTGTTTTGGCTAACTAGAACACGACATCCGTCACCAATGAAGTCGACCATACATGTTTGTTAAATATTTGGTTAGGTCGTATAAATTTTTGTTCCTATAATGGATCATGGCAGATAGATTTTTTAAATTTTTAATTGGGTCTCCCTGTTTTTTTGAGAGGTGTCATTTTCTTGCTGGGCAAAAAAGTCATTGTGACGACTAATTGACACGTCGCCGATGACGTGTGGCTAGAAGAGGATAAAACTCAAGTTCAAATTTTAAGGCTATAAAACACGAATCTCTTTAAAAAAAAGGGTATTTTGGGAATTTTGCCTATGGCCATTAGGTTTGGTTTAGGCTAGAAGAGTAATGCGCCTTATTTGAAATCAAACCCTCACTCTTCTCATTTTGCGTGACATGACACATATGAGGGTGGTGGCACCATCATCAATCAAATTTTTTTGGGATATTGGTTTTTAATACTCCTAACTTTTTCTCATTTTGTAGATAACACTCTCAACTTTTGATTTGTCACCCACCACTCCCAACATTTACCATATTTTCCTGTACCACTCCCCGTCTAAATGAAAACTAAACTCGTTAATGTTTTGGACTAAAAATGTCATTCAAATTAGTTGAGGGGGTAAAACAGAAATTTTATTTTTAACACACAACCTTCATTTCTGGTGACCTTGTTTTTCCGGCGACTTCATTTTTCCGGAGAATTTGAGTTTTCTGGCTATCTCGTCTTTCAGAACACCATATCCATCATTTCACCGAGCTTCACGTATCAATTTGAGTTTTCCGGCGAGTTGCAGGTTTCCGGCGAACACCATATCCATCATTTCACCGCCCACCACCCCAAAACTGCAACCCCTGCCCCCCGCCACCACCAGTGTCTCACCCAGCCACCTTCCGGGATCGCCTGCGTGCCGAAAAATCGAGTTGCAGGTTTCCGGCGAGCACCATCTTCATCATATCTCCACCGGTGCACAATCTTCATGATCTCCATCACCTTTTTACACCTCTGAACCATCTCCATTTTCTGAAAGACGAGATAGTCAGAAAACTCAAATTCGCCGGAAAAAACGAGGTCACCGGAAATGGAAGTCGTGTGTTAAAAATAAAATTTATGTTTTACCCCCTCAACTAATTTGAATGACATTTTTAGTCTAAAACATTAACGAGGTTAGTGTTCATTTAGACGGGGAGTGGTACAGGAAAATAGGGTGAAAGTTGAGAGTGTTATCTGCCGATGGGGGAAAGTTTGGAGTATTAAAAACCAATATCCCAATTTTTAATATATATTAAATAAAACAGAATGGTGGAGAATTATGAAAAATGAAAAGAATAAATCATATTAGGGGTTGATGGTTGATTTTGAATGATAAAGAAAAAGATGAGTTGCCACTGAAGTAAAGCAACTATGACTAATAAAAGATAATTGAAGGGAATGATCCATACCCTCTAGCCTAATTAGCTTACTATCACTAATTCTATGTTGCTCTTGTTTTCAAATGAGGACTAATGGTCGGTCTACGTAGTGGTGGTTGTGGTGGGTTGGTCGCCAGTTGGGGAGACGAGGAGGATTCACCAAATGCTTGCATTTTTAAGTTTGAACATAATAAAATAATCAAACCATTGTCAAAAAGTAAATATTTAATCCGTTATTAAATTCACACTAAGGCTGAGGGGTGTGGGGGGCGCGAGAGGGGGCGCGAGTGGGGGCGCCAGCCAATAATATTGTGACGTGTGGCAGAGAGAGAAAGTTGATAAGATGGGTGTTGGTAGTGGTGCTCGCGCCCCGGGACATGGTGTGGAGGGGCGCGAGAGGGGGCGCGAGCGGTTTTTTTTTTATTATTTTTTAAATGTAGTAAAAAAACGTATTATTAAAAAAACGCAAAAATTATTTTAAAAAACACACATTTTTTTGAAAATTCATATAATAAAAAAAACATACTAAAAATTAAACAAACAATAATATTTAATAATAAAACTAATCTAATACAAGATCCTCTGGTCGCCTCGCCCACAAATGTTCAACCAACTCATGTCGAAGATCCCCGTGTATCTCACGGCTCTTGATATTTGCTATGTTATGAAGTTTTTGTTGATCACTGATTGTGGACGGTTGTGGCGGAATGTCACCTTGGTAGTTTTGGCATATAGCTTTGCCCTCGTCTTCTAACGTCATGTTGTGTAGGATAAGACACGTGTAGACGACGTCCATTATCCTCTCCCGAGTCCAATAACGTATCGGGTTCGCCAGAACATAATATTGTTTTTTTATAGCTCCAAAAGCTCTTTCAATATCTTTTCTAGCAGACTCTTGCTTCTTCGTAAAATACTTCCGTTTGTCGGCGACTGGATCTGTAAAAGCTTGAACTAACACAGCCCATTCGTTGTAAATACCATCGACCAGATAGTACCCGTACTTGAAGAGTTCTTCATTTGCAACAAAAGATTGAGGTGGTTCAACCCCGTCGATAAGGTCGTTGATCAAATGTGACTGATCGATAACATTAAGGTCGTTATTTGACCCAGCAACACCAAAAAAAGCATGCCAAAACCAAAGATCCTGTGACACCGCCGCCTCAAGTATGAGGGTCGGCCCTTCATGATCACCACGGTGGAACTGACCTCGCCAGGCCGTTGGACACATAGCCCATCCAACATGCGTACAATCGATGCGACCTAGCATCCCAGGAAAACCATGTTTTTCTGCGTGCACCTCATATATGCGTTGGATGTCATACGTTGTAGGTTTACGCAGATATCTCCGAGCGTAAGTCGATATGACTCCTACGTACAATATATATTAAAAAATGTAATAAATATTTAATAAAAAGTAAAATTAATGTTTTTTACCTTGGCAGAAAAAATGAAGGGATTCACGTGCAACCCTTTTCGACATCTGTAAATACTCATCCAAAGCGTCCGACGAGATGCCGTACGCTAGTTGACGGATAGCAGCCGTGCATTTTTGAAGAGGGGTAAAACCGGGAAGACCCCTAGCATCCTCCCTTTGTTGGAAAAAGGGATACCGTGCCTCTAAATCACTCGCTATACGCGTGAACAATTGCCTGCTCATTCGAAAACGAGTTCGAAAATCCGACTCCGCGTATACCGGTTGAGGGCTAAAATAATGCCTCATCAAAGTATCGTTAGCACCCGATCGATCACGATCACGAGGTGGTGCTCTAACCCTCGGGAGTCGGGGTTGATGGGCTTGATTTTGCAAGAGATTTACCACGGCTGCGGTCAAAACTCCCCCTACATGAAGAAGCAAATCATCCTCTTCGGAGGAGTCGGAATCAGACGAGTACGACGACATTATTTTAAAAAAAAAAAATGGGACGATGGGTTGTTTGGAGATTGAAGTTGTGTTTGATATGGTAAAAATGGGTTGATTTAGGGGTATTATATAGGATTTTGTAAAGGTTTTTTTAAAAAAGTTTGAAAGAAATGGGTAATATATAGGAAGTGTTGTATAAAGAAATGGGTAAGTTTGGTGTTTTTTGAAGTTGTGTTAAAGTGTTGTATAAAATGGGTAATATATAGGAGTAGAAAATTTTTTTTTTTTTTTTAAATTAAGAGCCAACGGCTCATTTAAGCTTTCAAACGGCTCTTTTCACCATTCCCCATGCCCCTCACGCTCAACCTGTCCCGCGAACCCCCTGGCGCCTGCCTCTTTTTCCGCGCTCGCGCCCCTCTCGCGCCCCTCTCGCGCCTCGGTGGTGTGGTGCTCGCGCCCCGGGGCGCGAGCGGCTGTCCTCTTGCGCCCTTTCTCACGCTCCACACCCCTCAGCCTAAGAACAAATTCACAAAACATGTACATGTGACGTGAAAAAAGATGAATGATCTATTTATAATAAAGAATATAAAAAGTACTAGGTTTTCTCATAGCAGACTAGCTTACGTGATTGTTACGTAAGCCTACAATCAAGTTTCAAAGACAAATAATTATAATTGTAGAGCTGTTGACCCGTATGTAATATCTGGAAATAGTGTCCGTATTCTTCAGCTTCATCTTTTGAACGTTGAACGTGTTCTCAATTACGAACGAGCTACGGAGTGTACGTGGGGATTTGAGATGTATTCAATGTAGAGTAAATTACTAAATTAAAAAAAAATACTCATTACCGAAATTATGAAACGTATTTTCAAATGCTGAAATTAAATCGAGTGTTGTATTTTTTTAAAGCCGTCATGCTATGTAACATTTCCATTAACAGAAAGTTAAATTTTAAGATTAGTCGCTTAATAAAAATGATTATTTTACCTTTACCCTTTAAAACATAAACTCATGTATTTATAGACTTTTAAGTTATAACAATTTTTTTAGTTATTATAAGTTTTAGTTAATCTTTTATTTTATAAACTTATTTTTTCAACCATAACTGACATGTCAAGAAACATGGTTGATCTAGTTGAGACTTGCTAAAGCAAACTATATATGGAAGAAGTCAAATAGTTCTTGAGTACGAGCATGTATGAAATGCCATAAAACACGAGCCATAATTGTTCAAACTGGTCCCCTACCAAACAAAGAGGACTATGACATTAGCTTCTGGCCTATAACACATCTGACTCCAATGAGCACACTAGCGTGGATCTTAGCGTTGATGATGCTTCGAAAACAATTGTGGACACTGAGATCAATCTCGATGATGAACTTGAAGAACTGCCTCGTCCAACCGGTCAAAAGAAGCTAAAGACAAACACAAAAAAAGGAAAGCGACATCGAAATCTGTCAACAAACACACCGAGTGAATGGGTTGAAAGAAGAAAAGGATGAATATGTCTAAACAACAAATGACGCCATTTCTGCTTAATCAACACTATAATATGCTAATGATGCACCATAACGGCATGAGTAGCTAGAGTGGTAGCGCATTTGGTGTTATGCAAATAAATCACAAAACATAATAAACTGTCAAAAAATTTTAAGTTTATTTTATATATGTTTATTTTTATTTACTTTGTGTATGTATTTATTTATATTTGACTTGTCTTTTAAGTTTTCTTACGGTTTCTAATCTTCTATTGTATTAAATTATATTTTCTAAATATATACAAAATATAAAAATATTAAAATAGTAAGAATGTGATTTGATGTATATAAAGTAGTTGTAAAAAAGGGTGATAATGTATCGTTTGAAAAGGGATGTAGATTGTAGAAGTAAATATCGTAAAAGAAGCTTCAAATATGATATGCCATATAATATGCTGGTTTGTGAGGTTTATTGTTACGTATGTTTTCTAAGAATATCCACAACGGGTTAAAATTTTGAGATCCTGATCTTATGTGCAATATTCAAGCGGACGAGGAGGTGACAAACCTCATTATTAGAGCATCTTCGATGGTGCTTACGTGGCTACCATTTGGATTACAAATGAAACCCACAAATTGATGCCCACCAGTAGAGGTAGCCACATGAGAGAGAGAGAGAGAACTATTTGAATGAACAAACTGTTACAACTCTATTGTGAGGGAGAAGGAACGGAGAGGAGAGAAGGGAGAAGATAAGAGAGAGCGGGGGAGGCGTATGTTGATGTAGAGTTGTTTGAATTGGCAAACAGTTGCAATCATTAAAGCATCTAAAATGAGCTTTAAATTAGGGCTGACAATTGAGTACTGTTTAAAACACGATAAGATATGTTAATAAAAAAAGTACGATATGTGATTTTTTTGTATTTTCTTAAATAACTGAAATAGTAGGCTAGACTCTATCAATTTCCCTTATTGATACACAAAACTTAAAACTGTCTTATAGTCATGTCATATAAAGTAATTAAACGAGTCGTATTCATGTTTGATATTTGTGTTGCGCGCATCGCTTTTAACCTGTTGAACTTGGCAA
The DNA here is from genome assembly GCF_021521415.1 of Bidens hawaiensis. Taxonomy (NCBI): domain Eukaryota; kingdom Viridiplantae; phylum Streptophyta; class Magnoliopsida; order Asterales; family Asteraceae; genus Bidens; species Bidens hawaiensis. Next base: position 371,043 of record NW_027493845.1, read on the forward strand.
GACACGAATTGTCAACCTTACTTCAGATCCATATGCATGGATCCTTATTTCTCTCTCTCACTATATATATATATATATATATAATAGTTTAAATATGTTTTAATGGTTTAGTAAAGGTTTGTTGTAGAAAAAAATAAGGTTTTTAATAAAAATTTAAAAATTGATGTGACGGTGGTGTGTCTGTTTGTTTAGGTTTATTTTTACACATGCTATTACGAACGTGGTTTGTAGAACCACGGGTGTGGTTGGTAACTGTGGTGGGGTCCTTCTCTCACAAGAGCACAATGTGTATGTATACGTATGTAAGGAAATAATTAGTGTTTCTCAAGTAATAAAATACGAATTTAATGTAAGCGTAGCCATTTGTAAATCACATTGATCTTTCAAATTTCAACTATTCGTATTCAATACGTCTACAAATCTATCTATCTATCTATCTATCTATCTATCTATCATGACTTGTAATAACTAGAACCATTTAGAATCCCACATAAATAAAACCATTTTTAGTTTCCTCTCTCTTTTCTCTTTTCCCTTTCTCCCCTCACCCCACCACCACCATGGACTCTAGCAACAGCGGCAGCTTCCAATCTTCTAGCGGCGCAGCCGCCGGCGACACCGAAGAATATGACTCAAGAACTCATTCCAATATTAATAATATCTCATCTTTCTTAAATATTAACCCTACTACTACTAATAATAATAATAATACTTCCAACCACTTCAACCCTAATAACCTCAACCACCACCACCACCACCACCACTTCCTCCACCAACAACCACCACACCACCGTCAACCACCAACCGACACCACCTTCTTTAACCTTAACCCTATACCTACACAACCGGTTCTCCGACACGACAGAAACCTAGTATCAGACTTTGCTACCTACCCCATGATCAACTCTAACAACATGATGCATACAACCACAACCACATCCACAAAACCATCCACTGGATCAGAATCATCGGATCATCATATTCATAACAACATAGGAGTAACCTTAAAGAACCCGAAGAAACGCACACGCGCCTCCCGGCGTGCACCAACCACCGTACTCACAACCGACACCACTAACTTCCGGCAAATGGTTCAAGAGTTCACCGGCATACCCACCTCACCGTTCTCATCCACCACCACCACCACACCCTTATCCCGCCGTCTTGACCTTTTCCGGCCAACCGCACATAAACTCCAACAGCCGCCACCGTTTTTGAATCCCACGGTGGTGGCTAATAATATTATTGAGTCTAGTACTACCAATAATAATAATAATAATATCATTGCCGCCACTACTTCTGGTGGCTACCATTTACAACCTTCTAATATGCATGACTTCCAGAAACAACCTTCTACTTTGCTGGATTTACAAAACCCTATCTTATCTTTTCAATCTCTTTTACAATCCAATGATTTAAATGGGTTGCAAAGCTCTTCGAAAAGTTGGAGGGAGCAAAGTGACAAGTTGGGAAACTTTGAGGGGGACATTGGTCGTTCAAAGTTGGATACTGGTTTAGAACACATGGTTTCTTCTAGAAGTGGTGAAAAAGTTCAAGGTAATCAAGATTCATGGATTTGCCCTTCTGGTTAATTATCAAGATTGTTATTATTATTGTTATTATTATTTTTATTATTATTGTTGTTGTTGTTTAATAGTTTTAATTAATTTTTTCAAAGTTGTAGTGGTTCAATTTCTCATTAGTAACGAACACATAGGTATGACTATACATATATGAGTATTGATCAAGAAAATATAAGCACAAGTTGTTAAAATGAAAGTATTATGATCAAATAGGTTTTAAGTTTTGAGTTATTTGGTTGTATAATAGTAGTTGTGAGATTTGTTGAGACATTAACTGTCCTCGAGGTTTTACAATATACGGAGTATATTTTGTGTTTTATTGTTGAGTCCTTGTGAATTAAGCAAGATTAAACATTCATGTTTTGCTTGGTATTATATGGTTATTGTTGAAGATAGTTGTAACAATATTCATTGACTGTGCTCGAGGTTTTATAAGATATATTTTGTGTTTTATTGTTGACTACTTGTGAATTAAGCAAGAATAAACGTTTATTGTTTACTTGGTATTATATGGTTATTGTTGAAGTTAGTTGTAACAATATTTAGTTGTAGTGTTTCATGATAGTGAAATGTTGCTCTGGATGTTTTCAAAAAGAGTGATTCTGAATCCAACATGAGACTATGAGAGTAAATTAGCATCTACTTGATGCATGAATCGAATATGTATATTTTAGATGGTGGAGATGTATAGGTGATGGTTGTTATTAAGATGTTTTATTCGGACTGTGAATGTCCTTTCTCTGGTAGTCTGGTTATTGTAGCAAGTATAGGATATAGTTGTGACGCATGTTGGTGTACGAATGAATTCGTGTCACCATGTAGCATTTAATACTCTTAATTTATGCCGTTGAATCATTGCAGCCATCTTGCACTACGTTATATGTTCTTAGGCTGCGGGGTGTGGGGGGCTCTAATGGGGGCTTTAGTGGGAGCTCCAGCCAATAATATTATGACGTGTGGCAGAGAGAGAAACTGGATAAGGGGGGTGTTGGAGCCCCCGTTGGAGCCCCTGGCCCTGGTGTGGAGGGGCTCCAGCAGGGGCTCTAGCGAATTTTTTTTTAATTTTTTTATAAATATATTCAAACAACGTACTATTAAAAAAACTCATAAATTATTAAAAAAACACACATTAATAAAAAAAACACATTAATATCTAAAATTCAAATTACAAAAAAAAACATACTAAAAATTAAACAAACAATAATACTTAATAATAACACTAATCTAATACAAGATCATCGGGTCGCCTCGCCCACAAATGTTCAACCAACTCATGTCGAAGAACCCCGTGTATCTCACGGCTCTTGATATTTGCTATGTTATGAAGTCTTTGTTGATCACTGATTGTGGACGGTTGCGGCGGAATGTCACCTTGGTAGTTTTGGCAGATAGCTTTGCCCTCGTCTTCTAACGTCATGTTGTGTAGGATCAGACACGTGTAGACGACGTCCGTTATCCTCTCCCGAGTCCAATAACGTATCGGGTTCGCCAGTACATAATATTGTTTTTTAATAGCTCCAAAAGCTCTTTCAATATCTTTTCTAGCAGACTCTTGCTTCTTCGTAAAATACTTCCGTTTGTCGGCGATTGGATCTGTAAAAGCTTGAACTAACAAAGCCCATTCGTTGTAAATACCATCGACCAGATAGTACCCGTACTTGAAGAGTTCTCCATTTGCAACAAAAGATTGAGGTGGTTCAACCCCGTCGATAAGGTCTTTGATCAAATGTGACTGATCGATAACATTAAGGTCGTTATTTGACCCAGCAACACCAAAAAAAGCATGCCAAAACCAAAGATCCTGTGACACCGCCGCCTCAAGTATAAGGGTCGGCCCTTCATGATCACCACGGTGGAACTGACCTCGCCAGGCCGTTGGACACATAGCCCATCCAACATGCGTACAATCGATGCTACCTAGCATCCCAGGAAAACCATGTTTTTCTGCGTGCACCTCATATATGCGTTGGATGTCATACATTGTAGGTTTACGCAGATATCTCCGAGCGTAAATCGATATGACTCCTACGTATATAAAATAATCTATAAACATATAATATATATTACAAAATGTAATAAATATTTAAAAAAAAATAAAATTAATGTTTTTTACCTTGGCAGAAAAAATGAAGGGATTCACGTGCAACCCTTTTCGACATCTGTAAATACTCATCCAAAGCGTCCGACGAGATGCCGTACGCTAATTGACGGATAGCAGCCGTGCATTTTTGAAGAGGGGTAAAACCGGGGAGACCCCTAGCATTCTCCCTTTGTTGAAAAAAGGGATACCGTGCCTCTAAATCACTTGCTATACGCATGAAAAATTGTCTGCTCATTTGGAAACGAGTTCGAAAATCCGACTCCTCGTATACCGGTTGAGGGCTAAAATAATGCCTAATCAAAGTATCGTTAGCACCCGATCGATCACGATCACGAGGTGGTGCTCTAACCCTCGGGACTCGAGGTTGATGGGCTTGATTTTGCAAGAGATCGACCACGGTTGCGGTCAAAACTCCCCCTACATGAAGAAGCAAATCATCCTCTTCGGAGGAGTCGGAATCAGACGAGTACCACGACATTTTTTTTAAAAAAATTTGAGAAGATGAATTGATTTTGGGTGAAGGTTTGAAGTTGTGGTATAAAAATGGGATGAAATGAGGTATTATATAAAAAAAAACGTTTTTTTTTAATTAAATAAGAGCCAACGGCTCTTTGAAACACCACCAACGGCTCTTTCTCCCTTCCCAATGTCACTTTACGCCATCCTCAGCCGCTAACCAGCTTGCGCCTGCTTTGTTTTTCGTGCTCGCGCCCCGATAGCGCCCCTCTCGCGCCCCGGTGGTGTGGTGCTAGCGCCTGGGGGCGCGAGCGGAGGGGCTCTAGCACCCCCGTTGAAGCCCCACACCCCTCAGCCTTAGTGGGTGGTATGCCATAGGTAAATATTAGTATATATGATAAACAGGGGCGGACCCACATTGTGTGGATCGGGGTCCCGGGACACAAATGTTTTTTAAAAATTTATTAGAAGCGGTATATTAAATTTTTTGAGGACCCCATAAGATTTAATACTTGGAACCCATACTATTAATGTTGATGTGGTCTGGTGGAAAGTCCCTTGTTTTATCTTTGAAAGGTCATGGGTTCAAGTCTTACAAGGCTCAGTTTTTGGTTTTTTGTGTTAATTTTTAGTGTTAATCAATCATTTGATTGCTAATGTTGCAATGATAACTTTGGAAACATTCAAACACCTCTAAAATACATATCATTGTTTTCAACTTTATGCATGGTTTTCTTTAGAAACATTCAAACACTTTAAAATATCAGGTTTATTTTTCACTAGTTTAAGTTAATGGTTTTCAACACATGCTTATGAAAGGGTGGATCTAGGTTCTATCTCAAAAATGTTTAAGAAAGGGAAAACAAAGTGTTTATGTGTCAACCCGACCCATTTTGACCCGTTCAGGTAGTGATGATTGAAAAGAAAGTTTTATTATGATATTGTTTTTTATTATGTTCTTCGCCTCGACCCGATCTGAACAACGACCGACCCGAAAAATTTGAACACCGAAAATATGGGACCCCATTGGCAAAAAATCCTGGGTCCGCCACTGATGATAAATATGATGCTCCCATACAGGGAGTGATAAAAGTATGCTCCATATGGGATGAACAAGCAATGAGGTGGAAACTTGGTACCAAAGGAAATATTGTATATATGCCCCTTTTGGTGCCAGTTAAAACGACCGCAAAATGAAATAAATGTAACACTCCTGTACTAGGTACCTTACAACGGTTAAATTTACTCATAATATGTAGTTCTCAAAGAAAGGTTAGATTTACTCATAATATGTAGTTCTCAAAGAAAGATTTCATTCATTATGTAGTGAAAGCATTTAACTATTCAGCATACAACATAAAACACAACTTAAATGTTGTCTTTAAAGGGATGTCAATCTTTTGTCCGGATAGCCTGTTGATGCCATTCGTCCTAGCACATTGACAAATGCAATCAGTTTGATGCAAATATTTAAAGTCAGCTACGTTGAGTGAGTTATAGTTTTACTTAACGATCATATTGTCATAACTTTAACGAAACACATGACCTAACGATGTAACAAGTCGTATTGTAACATCGTCAAAATGTAACATACCATAATGGCATAATATAACACACAATCATAGCATTCTTACCATTTTCTTGAGCACGTACATGGCTCACTGACCTCCTAATACTCAGAGTGATGAATACATACAAGGCTCACCGACCTTAACTATACCCATATGTTAGTACGTACAAGACTCACTGGCTTTCCCTATTATTACACGTAAATCCTTCGTATTCTTAAATTAGATACATGTACTCGACTATTTTACCCTTTCCATTTCATAAAATTATTACTATTTGTGAATGTGCTTACAAGTTCATTCTTTAAAACACTGGCTACACGTCAAAATCTTTATTTCTTTTAACGTCATTACTTGAATATGCACACCGCTCCAAAATGTAACATAAAAAGGCATATAGAAACTCGCCTGATATTGTAAACTTCTTAACTACGTGGTATGACTTCCTGATTGGACCCTTGATTGACTATAAGGTTCACACTTTTAACTATCAACATTCACATCAAGCGAGATCTTCAAGTATGGCATTATACAAAGTATTCGCTTATCGTAGTTCTTGTTCACACACTTAGTTTTCGCTAAGCTCAAGTTTTTCGCATAATTACCTTGTTTCCAGTTGCCCTATTTTCGCTATTAATACATTTCGCTTGTAATAAGTGAAAACTATGCTTCTATGTGAAAACTATTCATTTTAATAAGTGAGAACCACTATGTGAAAACTTTCATCCTAACGCAAAAACCAACTACTGAGCGAAAACTAAATCCTAATGTGAGAACTAATAGAAAGCAAAAGGTTACACTTGGGTCGTGAAAACCCTAAATCAAGCTTCAATGTCGAGTCTGAACGTTAAATCCCTTAAATGGATCATGCTTGCAACTTTGACATTCCTTAGGGTCCGTTTTTCGCTACTATCGTGTTCCCATGTAAAACCATACGTAAAATCATGATATTTTCTCTAAAACTAACCTTAAAATCGAACTTCAATTTGGTTGATGAAGATAATGATGTTCCCGAGTGTTTGAGCTCGTATCCACAAGGGGTTATTTGCCAAGTATGATCCTTTACAACTTGTAATTGAAATTTAACCGAAAACGGGTATATGAGCTTGAGCCATGCATGACTTTCTTGCTAGCCCGCACTCAAGTAAGAAACTTGAAGATAAAAGATTAACGAGGGTGGTGGCTAAGGTTTTAGGGTTTTATTCCTAGCATTTCCATATATTCCTATGAGATCATTGAAATTTGCTTTCCCATGTCTTCCTATTAGATCATTGAATTACACATCATAATCCAAATCTTATTTTCTTATATATATTCTTTCTAATTAAGGAAATTTGGTATCGTGAGGACTATAATATTAATATTATTATTATTTTATGTTATTATTATTATTATTGTTATTTTTATCATCATCATCATCATCATCATCATCATCATTATTATTATTATTATTATATCAACGTCAAATCTTTATGATATATTTTCACACGATGGCATTTTTATATATAAAAGAAAAACCATGTTGTGTGAGTTGTTATCTAGTGAATAAAGTATATGTTATATTTATAGTTTGCAGGATTACGTGTATTTATAATGGATACGCTATGGTTATTGATAATGTGTTCGTTATGAACTTTATTGATATCTTTTGGATTAATAATATCTTAAAATTTTTGAACTGTATTAATTTTTCGTTTAACTAGCTTTTCTGATAATGCTCCACCTTGGTATAATGTTAGGCCTAGATCCAATGTATCGCATGATTATATAGTCGCCTTCATATTATCGCCAAATTAAATATAAAAACTTATACAAGATGATTAATTTAATACGGAGGAATCAACGATCATAACCAACTAACTTAACTAACCATCTAATTTATGTACTTTCTTTTTTACTAAGATGTTCTCTTTTCTACCTAAGTAATTAATATATCAACCAAGGACAATATATTTATATAATCTCAGTCACTTTCAACGCAAAACCCATATAAGTGCATAGAGACCGGATACAAACACCGAGACAAAAACTGATGTATCAACAACGATAACCAGTTTTCGTAGTGTTGATCAATAACAGTGAAAAAGAAAATGAGGTGGTTAGCCAATTAGATAAATGTCTTCCTTTATTTGTTTGATCTCTACTTAAAACTTATTATATATTTAAAGTAAACTTCCACATATACGGCAAATATATTTTCCATCAAGGCATACCTCAGCTATGTTATTTAGTTTTATTCATTTATAACTTTCAAAATACATTTAACTATGTAAGTAACAAAGAAAATTGATAAATTTACACATATATGGCCTTTATTTTTTATATATTTTCTTATACTTTTCTTTTAAGGGAATATTTTGATATATTTATGTTTTTTTCTCATATAAAATTAAAAAAAAACATATAAAAACAGATAGGATAAGTATCTCATAATATACCATTTCATAATTAATTGTTATAAAATAAATATCAGTAAAGCTATATTTTATATTTATAGATAATTTTAGTATATAGTATCTTATACTCTTATATGTATTTATCAAACATATGAAACAGGGCAATACGTAAACTCAATTTATATGTCGTATTAAATTTAACGGGTTATTATAATTATTATTACTATTATTTGAACCAATATTATAGGTTTTGTAACGGCACCAGTATCATAGTTCATGTTTATTAAGTTTTAGTAATAAATGTAAATAAAGTGTCACAAATGTCCATTTTAAGGTTTGATAGTGTTTTTAGGTTCTCTAGTGTTGATGTGAGTTTGTCATGATGGTGTATGGACATTATCATAGTCATCTTGACATCTTTACACATTGAAATCATGACCAAATATTATCCTTATGATTTTATTTAATTATTACAGAAAATATTATTTTATGTTCACATTTATTTATTTTACAGAAATCAACATGTAGTGTAATAATGTATATTAAATAAATAATAAAATTAGTTAAGCAAAGTAAAATTTCATTTAAATCTTCGGAATTAGATGGGCCATACTAACACGCAATCCAACAAGCCCTGCTTCTAAGATGGGCTATTCCATTTAAGCCTACATTCTATTATCAACTTGGCCCATAACATTCAATGTTTTTATAAACCTCACTTTATTATTTTTATATATATATATATTATTTTGCTAATATATAACTTTAAAGACATAAAACTATAAGGGGGTGTTTGGTAGAGGGATTTGATTGGGGAGAAATGGAATTAGAAATATTTCTTTTGTTTGTTTTCCACTTTTCATTTCTATTTCTCTAAAACTAGAGAATTCCATTTCTCTTTAAAACAAAAAGAAATCCATTTCTCAGCAGCCTCCTCATAGCATGTCACCACCTCGTCTCCGACCACCACCTCGTCTCCGGCCACCACCCCGTCTCCGGCCGCCACCTCGTCTCCAAGTCTGCAACCGCCACCCCGTCTCCACCGTTCGCAGTGGTGAACACAGAGATGGTAACCGGTTGTAGGTTGCAGGTGGTACGGGTGAACGGAGATTAGGGTTTCAAGTGGTGGTTCGTGGTAGGTTAGGGTTTTCAGATGGTCGGGTGATTGTGGTCGCAGGTGGGTGACAGTGGTGGTGGAAATCGGCGGTGGTCGCAGGTGGCTTCTGATTATCATCATCATCATCATCATCGCCACCACAACCACCACCACAAAATCTCCAAAGAGGCAGTGATGACAGATCTGAGCCTCCTTTTTCTATATCTTATGTTTCAAAAATTTGAATCTTTTTAATTTCTTGTGTACTGTGGTTGAAGAAGGGGATTTGGTGGCGGCAGCCGGTGGTGGTGGGCTGTGGTTGAAGAAAGGGCTGTGGTGGTGGTGCTGGTGGTGTGGGGTTGTGGTGGTGGGGCTGGTGGTGGTGGTGGGGCTGTGGTGGTGGTGCTGTGGTGGTGGTGGGGCTGCGGTGGTGAGTGGTGTCAGGTTGGGTGGAGGTGGGGTTGGGTATGGAAGAGTTCTCTGTTTATTTTCTCGTGTACCAAACAAGAGAAATGATTCTCATTCTTCATACCAATTCTCTTTCTCTACAATTCCATTTTCATTTCTATTTTCTCTCCTTTTCCATTCTCTGTACCAAACACCCCCTAAAAGTAACTAGTGGGACCAAAACTTCAGGTCAAGTGGTCGTAATTAAGATTTTTTACATTAATTTTGACACCCTAGCGATAACAGCTTACAAGATAATAACATTTTAGATACTTCTTAATAGAAGATTTGATTTGCATAAGAAAATAAAAGGATGGTTGTTTTTAATCCCATTTAAAGTTACAATTTATTATTTTTATTTTTTAAGAATGCTAGTTTTTTAATGCATGATATACAATGCCTTCGAAGTAAAATATGAACACTGTTTATATGATTTTCATTATATGTATTTGTTGATGCCAAACCAAATATGATATATCACCGGAATTTCTGTGATCATACGAAGCTTTAAAAAATTTGGATGTCTCAATATTGACCATGTTTTCAGAACGTGTTCGGTGGCTAATCGGATTTGGGGTCTTATTGCTTCTTGGCTTGGCCTTCCGTTGTCTTCCTCTTTGGATCCGATTGAGCTTATGTCTTGGTGGGACTTGTTAAGAGTTCAAACTCATAAGAAAGATTTGATTGAGATGATTATTTTTGTCACTTGGTGGATTATTTGGAGATTCATAAATGACTTGGTATTTGAGAAGACTCGGCATAACAAAGAAACGCTATTTGATGAATTTTACATTTCTCGTTCTTATGGTATAGTAGCAGAAATCGTAAATGTAATATTTCTAAGATCGAGTGACTTAAGAACCCTCTATTGTATTTGTAATGTTATGTGTTTTTTTTTGTTCTAGCTACTTGCTATGACTGTTTTTTTTTATTTATATAAAATACCGCCTTTAAAAAAAATATCGAAACAACAAACGCCTGAAAAAGAACCTCCGTTGTTAAGTTGTGACTGATGGCACCATTTAGACACACAAAAGAATATAAAATATACAATTTAGACAAGTCGTGTTTTGTGATTATTCATGTTGTTGTACAATATATTGTTACGATGATACATACAGCTAGAACCCATTTTATCTTCACGGAGATTTGACCTTGCAAGTATGTTTCTAATTCGGTTTTCGGGCAGCGATCATGATAAATCGTCCATTTCTAACATAGGTGTAATTCATCAGTCCATAATTTGAACACACGTCTTTCAACTCACTTTCGGAAAGGCAAACATGACTCCCTGATATATGCCTGTAAGCCTACAATCAAATAGTATAGACATCACTCCATTGATAACTCAGATTCTCCCTTTTTCTGAGGTACCTCAAAATAAACGTTTTTGGCTTGTTTCATAACATGTCAAGTTAGATTGTGTTGACTCGAAATTTTTTGTTTTCTTTTAGAACTCTTCGTATATGTAACATCTATGGATTTTTCTTGTTAATAAACGCTAGTTTTGTTTTCTCATTTAATAAAGTTCTCGTATTCATTTCATCGTCTACATTTATTATTGTTGAATTATATGCGTAATTATATGATCCTATGTTTATTTCATCATAAACATGCTTAATTGTTAATATGACACGTTGAACTGGAATGCCTAGATTAATATTTTGTTATAATTAATTTTATCACAAGTATTAAATTAATCATTTGATTTAAAAATGAAATATTCTAGAACCTTCTTAGTTAAACTTGTTCCTTAAGTTAATTTATCTAATCTTATTAGTTTGAAAAAAAAGAGTTTGTAAAAGTGCCGTGCACTTTAATGATGCACACACACATACATTTATTATTATTATTATTATAATTAGTTATTACTATTACTATTATAATTATCATTATTAATATTTATTATTATTATTGTTTATCTCTTAATCTTTAAACAAATTTTATCTCTATCTCAATTGTATTCAAACCTCCTTACCTTCACTATAAATAGAAGCTTACCTCCACTATAAATAGAAGCTCTTATTCTCATTATTTTTCACACCAGATCCCATTCTCTTTTCTCTCTAAGCATAAACAAGTAAATCTTTATAATTATTTTTCTTTTCATTGTTGTTTTTATACACTTTTGCTTTCTATCATGAATTTCTTCTTGTTTATTCTTATGTTCTTGAGTTTTCCTTGAATCTTCATAGTTGTTCATATACCCTTATCATGATCATCATATAAAATTGTTAATAAAACCCTTAATTTTTGCTTTAAAGATTATGATTATCATGTTATTCCAAGAAATCACAATTATTTTCTCAAGATCTTGGATTAAAAGTATAATTTTTCCATTAACAACTATGAATATTTTTATGATCTTCAAAAACTCATAAAGATCATAAATTATAATATTTACGCTTTAAACCCTATACTTTCATAAATGTCAATAAACGTCCTAAACTATAATATTTACACTTTGAACCCTATACTTTCCTAAATGATAATAAATACACAAAACTATATTGTATTACACTTTTTAACCTCGTACTTTCTGATTAATCAAAATCATTTTAAAACATTTTGAGTTAGTATACAAATAGAGTATAAACTGGGTATGTATGTATCTGACGAGCAAACGGTTCTTCCTAAGGCAAGAGTGGCATAAATAATCCCATTGGACCCTTGACTCTTACCTGGGAATCAACTTGCTGGAGGTCATGCTCTTGGTTTAGAACATTCTAGTATGCGACACTCTAACTAATTTAAAATCGAAACTTAATCTAGGGCATCCCGTGACCGGTTCAACTAACTCTTGCTTGTGTTCGTGTTCATCTCTCAATCAAGGTGAGTTCATAGCCCCTTTCACATGTTTTAAATGTTTTATACTTTGGGGTGGAAACATGCAACTTATTCTATGTTTAATAAATGCTATTTGATTCAAGTTTTATTCATAATATTCATTGTGTGTGATCATTACGAGTATATACTTAATCGCATGTACAACCATTAACTTGTTAAGCCCGTGGTAGTATGATGATAGATCTATTGGCCTGACCCGCCCACTCAGGCCTCAGGTAGAGGTCTGTGTAACACCCCGACCGATGGCGGATTATACATCGGGGCGCTACGAATTGTTTCATTACTCGTGACACTATTTGGGTGTCAATATTTAACAAATACATTTCATTGCGCATGCGCATAACACACCATAAAGTAACATAAATCACATATCATAACTCATAATATTCAAATATATAAATTTGTCTTGTTATATTTTAAACTAGGTCCAAAGTAAAAGAAAACATCCTACGTGTTCTCGAGTTTCCAAAAGCAGCTACAGCAAACCTGAACAATGTGTTAAAATAAAACGTCAACACTTGCGTGTCGGTGAGAAATCAAGTTTAATAGATATAAATAGATAATAACAAAGCACTGCGCGCAACATGTGTATAACTGGTGTTCAACATAGTGTGTAAACAGATTGTGATCAAGCCTAAATAGATCATAGCTCATAGTTCATAGCGTGCTCCAAATCGAGCAAAAACAAATAATCATTCGTGTATGTGCAAACAAATCAAGAAAATCGTAACAATAGGTCTCCCGTGTTTATCTAATGGATCCATGAAAACTTCGGAATAGGCCGATCAAAGCGGTTAATGATCAACACATAAATATACAACACTAGTAAACGTCCATAACACATGGGTTTTGCGCACATAATTTCATAAACAAGTTTAAGACTCAAGTTGTACGAACACATGAACATCCCAAAACGTTAAAAATAAAAGGGGATTAGGTACGAGATTACTCACTTGTAAAAGGTGCGTTGAAAGATAACGTAAGAACCAACTTTTAAACAAGCGAAAGTTAACCTATAAATAAGAGGTTATTGGTTTAACGATTGGTTTTTATGTCTTGAATATATGCAAGTCACTTAAACAAAATATATATTTACCGAGATTTCTGGGCAGAAAAGAAGAGAAGACGGATTGCAAAGAGGGGAGTGGAGGCGTCGCTGAGGATCTTCGGCTGAGAGTAAGGGAGAAAGATTTTGGGGAGTGTTTAAGTGTTTGAGTGTAGTGTTTAATTATCCAAGAAATTAGTTTTATTTATAGGAAAACCCTAGGGAACACATCCCTTGAATTGGGGAAAAAGATCTTATCAAATCAAAGCAAAAGATATCAAAAGCAAGAGATATGGTGGCAGCTGCAGGGGATGGGGAAGGCTGACAGGTTACTGTTCATAGCATGGGAGGGGTCAGTCAAAGTACTGTTCAAGACATGGAAAAGAAGATTTTAAAAGATTATGCCAGTTACTTTTTCTAACAACCAAGAGGGTTGGTAAGCAAGCTGCGCCGAAAGTGACTTTTCGGACAAATGTCAGATCTGGCCTACTGTGCCCATACCTTGGCAGGTATAGCACAGAAGATAAGATATTTCAAAAGCATACAGGCTGGCTTAAACTGGAGAAAAGACTTAAGTGTCTAGCGCGAGAAGGCTTGAGTGCGCGAGGGCGAAGGCAGACAGAACAATCCTTAGCGCGCCGCGGGAAGAACTACAATCCTTTGCGCGCCGCGGGAAGAGTTCGTCTCGCGTAACGCAGGAACAGCTGGTCTTCACGCAGGCTTCCTTGTAAGGAGTCTGGCGCGTGGAGCTGCGCAGACATCCTTAGGCGGGAAGAACCAAAGGACAAGCAAAGAGTTAAGAGAAAAAGGGGCGGGACGGCGGAAGGGAATTATTATTATCATTATTATTATTAGTAATATAAATATATATATATATTTGATAAATTTATAAAGATTATAATCAAATTTTAAATCTTAAAATCGGATCCGAAAACGGGTACCTGGGTCGGGTGTAGGTTCCTGAACGCGGATCGTACACGGGAAATCTCTAACAACGCAGGTGCGGAATCCCTGCGTATATAGGTACGAGTGTAGATATTGTAGAGATTGAATACACGAACAATGAACACGAGCTATAAGGTAAACACGTTATATTGAATAACTAAACACGTGACAGTAGGTCACTGTTACAGAGAACAAAACGAAACAAAGCGTAACCAAAAACCCTAACTCACGTCTTCTTCTGTTTCGGCTGAAACAGTGTATTTAAACACGACAACTTCGCCACTGGCGAAGTTGTCAGTAACCTCGCTAAATCAGCAAGTTCGCCATAGCGAACTTGCTGATAACTTCGCTAGTTTACAAAACAAAACATAAACAAACCATTAACTATATTACAGACTCGATAACAAATACTAGACTATGAACTACTGACAAACATGTACCAACAGACTCCCCCTTGGCAGTAGCTTCATATCTTGATCTCTGAGTCTTGTAATCTTGCACTTTCACGCGTGCGCCCCTTCTCTCACACAAACCGACACAACTCCTTGATATTTCCTCGCTTGATCCTTCCAAGCAGGAATGTAGAAGATCTTCTTGTTGTTCAGCACTTCCAGATCAGCCTGCGATAGATTAACAAGATGCATCGGGTCATAAACCCGAAGAACTTCTTGTTCGTCCTCATCTTCCATAACCGCCTCAGCTGTCTCGCAATCCACATACCACCATTTCAGATCTGTTAGGACATTCTTGGGCATGACTCTCATTGGTACTTCCTTCAGATGTCGGACTGGTTTATACTTCATAACCATCCATGGTTTTCCGTCAGCCCTCATTCCCCTATCTTTATCTTCTATCAATCTTCCTTTCTGAGGCTTTAGCAGTTCAAACTTTTTGTCTTTGATGGCTTCTTTCCAGACGATCTTTTCAATAATTCTCGCCATATTATCGTTACTTCTGTTAATTAGCCCCAGTCTTGCTAACTCTTTCACCTCGCATTCCGGTAGGGAGTTTAGAGATCTCAATAATCTTTTAAAGTATTGAATGCCGTCGTACCTTTTGATCACAAATAATTTCAACTCTTTGTCGTACAACCAGCATATAATACCTTTCTTCGACTCTGCATAGCCCTTTATATTATACGTCTTTCTAAACATTGTTGGCACTGCAGGCTTCTTAGTTTTAACAAACCATTGAGCACACCCTTCTTTCCAATTTGGTTGCTCCTCCCATACCGTATCATCTACCACATTCTCATCTCCCAAATCTGCTCTTTCAACAGCTGGAATCTCATGTTCCACTGCGTCATCCACGATCTCTCCTTCTTCCAACACATTCACCACATCAATATTTTCTCCAATCCTTTCAATTTCCTCCACGGGCAACACATCATCGTCATCATCATTCACAAAGTCATCAACCTCCTCCTCATCTAACTCCTTCAAAGCATCGATGACGTCTTCAACATCAGCATCGTCATCAACATCCACAACATCATCACCCGCTGCATCAGTTGACTCCCCCTCAGCTGTGGAAGCCCCAAGATCCTGAGAGGTTCTTGGCAGCTCACCACCTGCACCCGAAGGTGCGTTGGGATCATCGTCATGATCTTGTCGTCTCTTTGTCCTCAACTCATCGCCCCTGCAAGTCGTCTCCCCCTGAGATGCCAAGAATTCCTTGAAGGCATCGATAGTTCGTCCGTGTTCTACCAGGAGGGCGGCTTGGATTTGATTGGCTTCCACCAGGCGGTCAATGGTCTTCGATTGTACAGCAACAATACGCTCCAGCGAAGCAATCCGTTCAGAGTCTGAAGCAGGCGTTGGAGTTGGTGGAAAAGTAGCAGCTGAAGTGACCGCAGGTGGTACACTAGGTAACCCTGCAGTTGTTGTAATTGTTGAGTCGACGAAGCGTGCAACTACCACCGGGGGATCAACCAGTTGGGGTGGTAGCGACACAACTGCTGGTGCCGACGCCTCGACCGTAGTAACCTGTGCAGTAGTAGGCAATAGAGACATACCTGACAAGGCAGGCGGAGCAAATCGTACGAACCTTGAAGTCTCCCCCGCTCCAGTGACCATACCTTGTCGTTCTCGACGTGAGCGTTTCAGCACAAGTCGGACTGCCTCTTCCTCATCTTCATCATCTTCATCCTCATTCACAGCCCTCGGTCGCTTACCCGATATCCTCTCCCGAGTCACCAACAACCGTCTGGCCTCAGCAAATGTTTCATCCAGCTCGGTTTCAGCTACCGAAGTAGCCGCTGAGGTAGTACCCAAAATCTGAGAACCCGAGAGATCCATATCGAACAGACCGTGTCCACTGAAGGCAGCATCCAGATCAATGTTTGCAGCAGCAGACACAGCCTGCGATGAAGTAGCTGGCACAGCAGCAGAAGTGACAACAGGCGCAGCTGATACAGCATGAGGTGCTGCCGCCTG